>NC_088799.1:28609398-28910946 GCF_011386835.1 Chrysemys picta bellii | reverse complement strand
CCGACATACCTGTATTTAAAGATTTCTTATCATTTGTCTATATCTTTAGCAATTTGTTCTTCAAATATCCACCTAACCTTCTTAGGATCCAACCCTGCATTCAAAATTAGATAGAAGTTTTGTGTTAGTAGGGACTGCAGGATTGGGCCCTCTATATTTTCCACATCATACTTGCTAATACTTATGTTCCTGCTAGACTCACTTGGGCTGGGCTGCATTACTGTGGTGGGGTGGTTTTTTTGTTTGTTTGTTTGTTTTTGTTTTTCGTCTGAGTAAATTCTTGTACCTCGCCATTTAACGATACCATTTTACCTTCTCACCTATGGTTTCCTTCTGAGCCTATAATGACTATAGTCTATAGCAGGGGTCGGCAACGTTCGGCACGCGGCTCGCCAGGATAAGCACCCTGGTGGGCCGAGCCAGTTTTATTTACCTGCTGACGTGGCAGGTTCGGCCGATCACGGCCCCCACTGGCCGCGGTTCGCTGTCCCAGGCCAATGGGGGCGGCGAGAAGCGGCGCGGGCGAGCGATGTGCTGGCTGCGGCTTCTCGCCACCCCCATTGGCCCGGGACGGCGAACCGCGGCCAGTGGGGGCCGTGATCGGCCGAACCTGCCACGTCAGCAGGTAAATAAAACTAGCTCGGCCCACCAGGGTGCTTACCCTGGCGAGCCGCGTGCCGAACGTTGCCGACCACTGGTCTATAGACTATAAGGACTATGACTAATGCTGATTCTGTGGCTTTTAATCTTTTAACTTTTTTCCTTCAGGCTGTTTCTAACATCCTCCCCTTCTTTAAAATCTCCTTTCTTGAAGCAGAGTGTCTTAGGATGTTGCTCCTGCTGTGAGGATGTCTAACTTAATTACACAAGGGTCAGAGAAACCCAGTGGCTCAGTCACACTTGCATCCTATAACTATTCCTGTTACTGAAGACTAAATCAAAACAACACATTGAAAACATGTATCTCTGAGTTATAAGAGCACTGTTGTTTTGGTTTGAGGGGGACATAAGCAGCTATTTTTGTGCATCTGAACTCAAAGTGTGTTTTATTTTCAGACTTAAACAGTAAGACAGACATTACTTTGAAGCCTTAAAACATTTCAGCACAAAGGATTTTTTCTTCCAAAAACCTTGGATTATAATAGAATTCCTGATAGCTCTTTTACTATACAGGTCTGTCGCATCTTATGCACATTTAACATGTGCGATTTCAGCTTTACACGGTCAGCAAAAAAAAAAAGAGAAAAATAACAATTTTAATACTGTACCTGTAGCGCGGGCGACTCCGCCCGCCATTACACTCAATGTAATTTTGACTATATGCGATTTTCGCTGTATGCACTGACTGCGGAACGTAACCCCAGCATAAGATGCGACAGACCTGTAATGTGAAAAATGTGATGCTATAATTTGTGTGTTAGTTGAATTTGTAAACATGCCTGTTATCTGGGGACATAATGCTGGCACACTTGTGTGTGTGAGAATACTATGTTAGCATGAGTAAATATTTTTATAAGCTAGTGCTGGCATACATTCTTAAAGTAAAAGCTTCTGTCAGTAACTTTAACCTCATTGGTACCAAATAGGAATATTCTTGTCTATTATACCAAATCATAGTCAGTAAATCCTATATTTAGTAGATGGGAGAAACCCTCTTTTCGTAAGTATGATGTGTAATATCAACTACTTTGTACAGCTGATTAGTTGGTCATATAGGCTCTTTACATTGGCTAAAAAGTGGGGAGATTTTAATTTTCAGGGGGATGGTGCCTGGGTGCAGTATGCCAACATGAAGTTACTTTGTTTCTCTTCCCAGTTTGTGTGTGGAGGTGGGTTAGTTTGGTTTTATTTTGGTGAGGTTACTCCTAGTTGCAGATGAAGATGCATTATATGCTATAATGTGGTTATCTGAAAAGTTTCAGTGGAAAAATCTATTATCCTGGAGCCATCAAATAATACTTGTCTGGCAGGTGAATACTACTAACACCTTAGTTCCAAGAATAAAAGACTCTCCCTCCCTCCCTGCAGGACAGGTTGTTTTTTAAGGCATCAGGGCTCTAGCAGTGTACTGTTGGAACACTGCTCATACCTGGTGACTTTGAGAAAACTACATGGAAAGGTGGCCTTGCCAAGGACTAATGTGGTGGAAATACCACACCTGAACATCAGGAATGAGCAATAAGGGTAGAATTTAGGTGGAGATTCTCAAAGGCACGTATGTCAGTCAAGCACCGTATCTTTGAAAGTCTCTCCCTAAACCATGGGGCTCTGCACACCAAATGTAAGCACTGTTGCTCCTGTTACCAGGAAGGAACTAAAGTTTACTGTGTAGCCACGATGCTGTAAAATGTTGATGTGCCAAGGGCACACCATCTAGAGAGGCCAAACAGTTCCCCATTTGCAGTACAATGCAGAAGGGGCTATTTTATTCTCACCCTCATCACCAGAGTACATAAGCACATTCTAATAGTGCATTAAGTAATGTAACTAACATCTGTTACGTATGGTTCATCTCTTTCTCATCCTCTTCCCCGGGGCAAAAGTGTATGTTCAGTGCAGTGCTTGTTATTTAATTATACGTACACTATGCTGTGTGCCTTATATCAGCAAACTCAAAGTTGCACAACTTTTGCTGTGAATGGAAAGTGGAGAGGTTTGAGAGCCTGAGTTCATGTGGGAGTTTATTCCTGTCTGGGACTAGCCCACAAGGGCTCTGCCTCCTGCACAGACAAGCTTTACCCTGGCTGTGAATAGCTGCATTGTGCCTAAGGGATGAAATTATCAACCACAATCCTAATCCCAGAGCTTTAGTCAAATTTGTAGGTGTTCTGGGCCTAGAGAGTGTCTCAAAGGTAAGGATTTTATATTCCATGGGAAGCCAGCATAAAGAGCAGAGGACTGGTGTAATGTGCTTGTGGTAGCCCCTGTTCCTTACAAAACATATTGTCATATGCGGATGACCTGAGATCTAGCTGGGAAAAAACACCTTCAGCCTTTGCAGAGGGGGAGAAATGTGCAGCTGTGAGGGAGAAGGCCAAGGGCAGTATGGTCCCTGTATAAGCAACGATACTAGAGAGGAGAGGGAAGGAAAGGCAAAAAGCAAAATTTGACAGCAAGTAGAGGAAGTCCTGCAGTCTTTGCACACAGATCCTTGAGCTCTTCAGGGTTTGCCAGTCACATCCCCTTCTTTCTTCATGCAGACAAAGTCTTCCCTACTGAAGCAAGATTGCCGCAGAAAATTTGAGGGCCTGCTTATAATATCACTTAAGGGTGTAACTCCATTGATTTCATGAGATCAGAGTATACATTAGATCGGAGTCAGGCCCAAGAGTTTAATGCTTGGATTTACAACAGGACTCTTCCTCTCCCACAAGTTTTTCTGTGTGAGTGAATGACTTGGCCCAGAAGGTGATTATATCTTCGGTCTCTCTTTCTGTGATGATGTGTTAAGGATGCTAATGGTGTTGGTCTCTTGCCTTGTGCATATTACCTACATATTAAAATGCTTTGGAATATTCTAATCCCCCAATTTTAGACTTCCAAAACCCTATTTTTGGTTAATTGTCAGGCACCCCTCATAAACTACCTATGTTCTTGCTTGGAATTACTGTAAATCAAAAATGTGTGCCAAGTATCTATAGAGATTTACTTACAGGCTTTTCTAGGGCATTCCTCACCATAGTAACTGAGCACTTCAGAGACATTAATGAATTTATCCTTACAACAGCCCTGGGAGGTAGAGAAGTATTATCCCCATTATATAGATGACAAATTGAGGCACAGAGAGATTAAGTGACTTGCCCAAGCCAGGTGTCCTGAATCCTCTCCTATACCTTCCCAGCATACCATACTCTTCCTCCCTCCTCCCCTCCCTCTGATGTGACAGGCCTTTTATGGCTTTTGCAAATGCAAGAGAATATGAAGGATAATTTTCTATGTTTTGTCCGCTTTTCCTTCTCTCTCCAGGCTGAGAAGGAGCATGGGCCCAGATTGAAGTGCATAAGACTTCAATCCAAACTTAATAGCCTTGATATGCTTCATGATTCAGAAACAGCTATCTGGTATTTTCCTTAATCATTGACTCATCCATAGATAACAAATGTTGAGGGTGGTAAACCTCCCCAGTGCAAGGGACAGGAGACCCTAGAAGAAAAGTGAACTTTATAAAGACAATTACAAATCATTTCCCTGCAGACATTCTACTAGACTAGCACTGCTTTTCTGTGAAATAGGAATCTCTTACTCTTATAGAAATGACTCAGGCAGAAAGAGCTGTAAACGAGATTTAAATTTCTGAACTGAAGTTAATATAAACAAAAATGTAAAATATTTGTACACTCTGTGCCCTGTAGGAAGCCCTTTATATATATTTGCAGTCTCTTGCATCCTGGAGAACCAGAATTATTTATTTCCATGAGCAAAGAAAGCCCAAGAGACTCTAATACTCATGGGCTCTGTGATGGTTCCCCCTGGGGTGCCACCTTGAACGGGGGTACCACTGAGCCCTGACCCACCAGCTTGGACTCCCTTTACACTGTACTGCTGTGACCAGCCTGCACTTTCACCAGCACCTATATAGGAAGGGACACACCCAGTTGCAGTTACATGCAGATGCTGTGATCAGCCCTGCATCAGAAGGCTCCAGCCAGGGAACTTGCCAGCTACTCAAGCACGCACTCCGCTGGAGTGTAAATCCAAAATTATATCGTCTTGCTCTGCACAGGGAACTGTGCAGCGCAAGCTCATGAAATTCGCCCCCTCCTCACTGCGGAGAGGAATACACAGTAGCTTTCTGCCCTGAGTTATGACTCCCACACACTGGTTTAGACAAAGTAAAAAAAAATTATTAACTACAAAAGATAGATTTTAAGTGATTATAAGGGATAGCAAACAGATCAAAGCAGATTACCTAGCAAATAAACGAAACACACAGACTAAGGTTAATATAGTACATAGATCGGATACAAATAGTAAATTCTCACCTTAAGTGATGATACAAGCAGGATGCAGATTCTTACGGGGCACGCTGCACTTGCTTACAGCTTGGAATCACCAGGTGTTCCAATCACAGGCTAAAAATCCTTTTAGCCTGGGTCCAGCACTTTCCCCAGTTCAGTCTTTGTTTCCAGGAGTCTCTTTGGGTGGGGAGTCAGTGAAGAACCAAGATGATGTCACTCTCCTGCCTTATAAAGCTTTTGCATATGGCGGGAACCTTTTGTTTCAAAGCCAGCCAGTGGAAAAATATTGATATCCCACGGTGGAGTCCAGCACCAGGTGACCTGGTCACATATCCCTGTAGTGTCACAGCAGCCATTACTTGGAGGCTGTCTGCAGCGTCCTCAGGAAGGCTCCCCAGATGGGAGATAAGCTTCTTCTATGGCCTATTGTTTTCTCTAATGGCCCTTCCCCACCCAGCTTTTCAGAATTAAAGCATCTTGTCTAGTGGGCATTCCCCAGGCATAAACACATTTGAAATACAGATTCATAGATTCTAGGACTGGAAAGGACCTCGAGAAGTCATCGAGTCCAGTCCCCTGCCCTCATGGCAGGATCAAATACTGTCTCGACCATCCCTGATAGACATTTATCTAACCTACTCTTAAATATCTCCAGAGATGGAGATTCCACAACCTCCCTAGGCAGTTTATTCCAGTGTTTAACCACCCTGACAGTTAGGAACCTTTTCCTAATGTCCAACCTAGACCTCCCTTGCTGCAGTTTAAGCCCATTGCTTCTTGTTCTATCCTTAGAGGCTAAGATGAACAAGTTTTCTCCCTCCTCCTTATGACACCCTTTTAGATACCTGAAAACTGCTATCATGTCCCCTCTCAGTCTTCTCTTTTCCAAACTAAACAAGCCCAATTCTTTCAGCCTTCCTTCATAGGTCATGTTCTCAAGACCTTTAATCATTCTTGTTGCTTTTCTCTGGACCCTCTCCAATTTCTCCACATCTTTCTTGAAATGCGGTGCCCAGAACTGGACACAATACTCCAGTTGAGGCCTAACCAGCGCAGAGTAGAGCGGAAGAATGACTTCTCGTGTCTTGCTCACAACACACCTGTTAATACATCCCAGAATCATGTTTGCTTTTTTTGCAACAGCATCACACTGTTGACTCATATTTAGCATGTGGTCAACTATAACCCCTAGATCCCTTTCTGCCGTACTTCTTCCTAGACAGTCTCTTCCCATTCTGTATGTGTGAAACTGATTGTTCCTTCCTAAGTGGAGCACTTTGCATTTGTCTTTGTTAAACTTCATCCTGTTTACCTCAGACCATTTCTCCAATTTGTCCAGATCATTTTGAATTATGACCCTGTCCTCCAAAGCAGTTGCAATCCCTCCCTATTTGGTATCATCTGCAAACTTAATAAGCATACTTTCTATGCCAATATCTAAGTCGTCAATGAAGATATTGAACAGAGCCGGTCCCAAAACAGACCCCTGCGGAACTCCACTTGTTATGCCTTTCCAGCAGGATTGGGAACCATTAACAACAACTCTCTGAGTACGGTTATCCAGCCAGTTATGCACCCACCTTATAGTAGCCCCATCTAAATTGTATTTGCCTAGTTTATCGCTAAGAATATCATGCGAGACTGTATCAAATGCCTTACTAAAGTCTAGGTATACCACATCCACAGCTTCTCCCTTATCCACAAGACTCATTATCCTATCAAAGAAAGCTATCAGATTGGTTTGACACGATTTGTTCTTTACAAATCCATGGTGGCTATTCACTATCACCTTACCACCTTCCAAGTGTTTGCAGATGATTTCCTTAATTACTTGCTCCATTATCTTCCCTGGCACAGAAGTTAAACTAACTGGTCTGTAGTTTCCTGGGTTGTTTTTATTTGATGGGCACTATATTTGCCTTTTTCCAGTCTTCTGGAATCTCTCCCGTCTCCCATGATGTTCCAAAGATAACAGCTAGAGGCTCAGAGACCTCCTCTATTAGCTCCTTGAGTATTCTAGGATGCATTTCATCAGGCCCTGGTGACTTGCAGGCATCTAACTTTTCTAAGTGATTTTTAACTTGTTCTTTTTTTATTTTATCTGCTAAACCTACCCCCTTCCCATTAGCATGCACTAGGTTAGGCATTCCTTCAGACTTCTCGGTAAAGACTGAAACAAAGAAGTCATTAAGCATCTCTGCCATTTCCAAGTTTCCTGTTACTGTTTCTCCCTCTTCACTGAGCAATGGGCCTACCCTGTCTTTGGTCTTTCTCTTTCTTCTAATGTATTGATAAAAAGTCTTCTTGTTTCCCTTTATTCCCATAGCTAGTTTGAGCTCATTTTGTGCCTTTGCCTTTCTAATCTTGCCCCTGCATTCCTGTGCTGTTTGCCTATATTCAACCTTTGTAATCTGTCCTAGTTTCCATTTTTATATGACTCCTTTTTATTTTTTAGATCATGTAAGATCTCCTGGTTAAGCCAAAGTGGTCTTTTGCCACATTTTCTATCTTTCCTAACCAGCGGAATAGCTTGCTTTTGGGCCCTTAATAGTGTCCCTTTGAAAAACTGCCAACTCTCCTCAGTTGTTTTTCCCCTCAGTCTTGATTCCCATGGGACCTTACCTATCAGCTCTCTGAGCTTACCAAAATCCGCCTTCCTGAAATCCATTGTCTCTATTTTGCTGTACTCCCTTCTACCCTTCCTTAGAATTGCAAACTCTATGATTTCATGATCACTTTCACCCAAGCTGCCTTCTACTTTCAAATTCTCAATGAGTTCCTCCCTATTTGTTAAAATCAAGTCTAGAATAGCTTCCCCCCAGTAGCTTTTTCAACCTTCTGAAATAAAAAGTTGTCTGCAATGCAGTCCAAGAATTTGTTGGATAGTCTGTGCCCCGCTGTGTTATTTTCCCAACATATATTTGGATAGTTGAAGTCCCCCATCACTACCAAATCTTGGGCTTTGGATGATTTTGTTAGTTGTTTAAAAAAAGCCTCATCCACCTCTTCCACCTGGTTAGGTGGCCTGTAGTAGACTCCTACTTAGTCAATATTCCTAACTTCAGATACAAAAGTGATACATGCATACATATAGGATAGTCATATTCAGTAAATCATAACCTTTTCAATGATATCTCACATGACCCATCTTGCCTAAAATACATCATAATTATGCCATACTCATATCGTAATAATATCACTATGAAGAATATGGGGTGCAGTGTCACAGGCTCAATTTTGCAATCCCTAATTTATGTGAAGAGTCCTTACTCATGCAAGAAGTCCCTTGGATTTCAACATGGATAAAGACTAAATATCTGAAAAAATATTTGGTGGATTGGGCCCCTTGGGATTCCTTGTGTCACAACTGTGATCTTCAGTAAATTAAAACCAAAAGTGCATATAGGGGGGGAAAATCAAAGTATGCAAGATTTCAAACTCACAAAAGATAGTTAAGGGGTACTTTGGAGATTATTAATCTTGGAACAGTCCTTAGTACTGTGTAAAAATAACTCCCACCAATATCATACAAACTCTGAATTCTCAACATATGTTTGAAACTTCTACCGGATAGATGGCTTCATCTTTCCATTGTCTCTTCTTTGACAAATAAAAAGGCTGTCACACAAGAGGATTCTCTACACCCAATACAGTTTTTGGGTTCTTGTGCTTCAAACATTTTTCTCCTAGGACACTGTCCCTTTGCCAACCACACTAACTAGGAGTGTGCCTGCTCCCTGCCCTTTGTCCCCTTTGTATACTTAGTGTTGCCAGCCACAAGCATTCAAAAGTTATGAGTCAGACTCCAAAAAATCATCAGCAGTTTTCACATCAGAGAGAGGTAAATAGCAGGGTCCCTCAAGGATCCGTACTGGGATTTGTGCTGTTCAACATATTCTTAAATGATTTGGAAAAAGCAGTAAACAGTGAGGTGGCCAAGTTTACAGATAACATAAAATTACTTAAGATACTTAAGTCCAAAGCTCACTGAGAAGAGTTACAAAGGGATCTCACAAAACTGAGTGACTGGGCAACAAATCTCACAAAACTGAATGACTGGGCAACAAAAGGGCAGATTAAATTCAGTTGATAATTGCAAAGTAATGCACATTGAAAAACATAATCCCAACTATTCATACAAAATGATGGGCTCTAAATTAGCTGTTACCACTCAAGAAAGAGAACTTGGAGTCATAATGGACAGTTCTCTGCTGCTGCCCATCTGCTCAATGGGCAGCAGCAGTTAAAAAAAGCTAACAGACTGTTAGGAATCATTAGGACAGGGATAGATAATAAAACAGAAAACGTCATAATGCCAGTATATAAATCCATGGTACTCCCAACCCTTAAATAATGTGTGCAGGTCTGGTTGCTCCATCTCAAAAAAGATATATTAGAATTGGAACAGATACAGAGAGGACAATAAAAATGATTAGGGGCATGGAACAGCTTCTGTATCAGAAGAGATTAAAAAGACTGGGACTGTTCAATTTAGAAAAGGCATGACTGAGGGAGGATATGATAGAGGTCTATAAAATCATTAATGGTATGGAGAAAGTGAATAAGGAAATGTTATTTACCCTTTCACATAATGCAAGAACCATGGGTCACTCAATGAAATTAATAGGCAGCAGGTTTAAAACAAACAAAAAGAAGTATTTCTTCACACAGTGCACAGTCACCCTCTGGAACTTTTTGCCAGAGGATGTTGTGAAAGCCATAAGTACAACTGGCTTCATAAAAGAATTAGATACATTTATGGAGGATAGCCGTTGAAGAGGACAGTTGAAGCTCGTGAGAGTGGGGCTACAGAGGAGAAACTGATGGGGTGCAACCACTGGAAGGGGCGTTGGCCTGACCAAGCTAATCCCCAGAACCACCAGGAGGCAGTGCCATCCAGCAGTAAGTAGAGCAACTGTGACATGAATATTGATCGATCTTCCTTTCTGACCATTTTTAAAATGGCTCCTGGCTTGCTGAGTGTTAAACTTGGCATGTAAATTCTATATCCACTTTAATCTACCCTTTCAGCTCTCTCTTTTAGGTACTTATATGGTCCTCTTCACCATAGCATCTGGGTGCCTCCCAAGTATATAAAAATAGAAATAACAATAATAATCTCTCTCCCTCTCCTGCCTGTAGGAGAAATAACTTGAGTAGTTTAGTGATTGTGTGTAACTTATTGAAGGAAAGCTAAATCACAGGAATAGGTTATGTATATCGTTCTGAATGTAGTTACTTCTAAGGTCATCCTTATTTCTTGCAGAAGCGAATTCCATAGTGTACATTCAGCCCTGTGAACATTCTGACTTTCACACTCAAGATCCTTTCCTCGGTGATCAACACTTTCATTGTTCCAATGGAATGTAGCTGTCACAGCCAATGGGGGGAGGAATATCGCTCAGGTAGTGAGGCCCAAACATGGGGAGGGCTTTGAATATCAGGTCAGAGATTTTCATTGGACTCTCTATTGAAGGGAGAACCAATGCAGTGATGCATTTGCTGTGACCTGTGTTGACGATGCACTGTTTTTTAGTAGCATCTTGAGCTCTATCAAGGCAATGGCTTCATTTCTAGACATAGGCACCTCTGTGGGTGTTCCAGCCCTGGAGCACCCAAGGAAAAAAATTAGTGGGTGCCTAGCACCCTCCGATAGCCAGCTCCACCCTCCCACCCCCCAATGCCTCCCATCCACCGGTAGCCCCATTAATCAACTCCTCCCCCTCCCTTCCAGCGCCTCCAGCGTGCCGGGAACAGCTGGGGAAGAGGGGGAGGAACAGGGATGGGCCGTGCTCAGGAAAGGGGGTGGAACTGGGTGGGAAGAGGCGGGGCGAGGGCTTGGGAGAAGGGGTGGGGATGGGGCCTGGGGCAGGGCAGGAAGAGGCGGGGCAGGTGGGGACTTGGGGAGAAGGGGTTGGGTGAGGGCGGGGCCTGGGGCAGTGCATAGGGGTGAGCACTCCTGGGGCCCAGAGGAAGCCGGTGCCTGTGTTTCTAGATACAAGTTATACTATTCAAGCCTGGATGTCACAGACCTTGTTGAAATTGATGGCTGGGAACTCTCCCTTCAATTCATGTAACGAAGGATAAGTGAATGACAAGCCCCCACCTACAACAAAAGGAGTTTTGGATTCAATGACTGGAGATTGCTACAATTTGAGAGTCATGGGTGGCAATTTGGGGGGCATGTAAGTTGGGGGGGGAACATATGAATGCTCCCCAGGAGAGGTCTCGGGGTGGAGTGAGGGAATAGGGAAGAAAAGGGGCTCGAGGCTGCAGTGAGTGGAAGGAGGTTATGGGGAGGGGGATTAATGGGGATAAGTGGTAGGGGGAGGGGAGAAAGGGTGGGACAAAGATGAGGGAGGCATGACACCCCCAAGTTCTGCCAGTGCAGCCCAATCCCCCTACATCCTACAACTCTGCCAGTGCCACCCAACTTGTGCTCAAACCCCTGGCCACATCCACAAATTCACTTAGGTTGTGAGCTCTTTGGACTAGGGACTGTCTCTGTTATTACTGTGGCGCAGCAGTTATGGTTGTCACAATTTCTGTGTAAAGGTCGACCTTTCTAAGGCCTCTAAAATCAACATGCTTAGTTGGAGTCCTTTGAAATTTGGTGTTCAGGGAATTCAGGGTAGGATCACTGACCCAAAGTGTGGGAGGGGAAGAGTCATTCGAGATAGGGGTTGCAGAAATATAACCCTGAAAAAAAAAGAGCCCGTTTTTCAAAAAGTTGCTACGGGGGTAGGTTTTGAACAGAGCTACAGCTCAAACTATTGATGCAGGTCAAACTCACTCTACCAAGGAAGTGCACAGCCCCCACTGAATCTTTGGGGGACCCAGATTAATCATTGTATTTAAGAACTTGTTCACTTCTTCGCTTGTGAAGATGTGTTGTCCGGAAGAATTACAGTGTGCGTGCACCAATAAAGAAAAAAACACACAGGGCGAACTGGGGTTGAATGGGTGTCAATTGTACTGAGCCCTGAACTCAGTATGCCCCAAAACATCTGTAACATCTGAATAAATAAAGTGAAATGGGAGGGAGTGAGACCCCACTGAATATATGTAGCAGGGCCTCAAATTTCTCTCACTGGGCCTGAAACCATGAGAAGGTTTCTATGCAGCCACTTTGTTTTCCTGGTCAGTTGGAGGGAATATGTCAATGCCATTACTCTGGTGAACACCTTGACACTGATGTGTCTAGTCCAAACCTTTGTACACCTGTGCAATAAAGATTAAATAACTCATGTTGCTTGCCACAAGTTGTCTCTGTTATAATAGTTTCTTTTATAATGTCTCTGTTATAATGTTTTATGGGAAGATTTACAGTGAACACAGCAGAATAGTCACCACGTGGTCTAATCCAATTTTTTGTTATATCAGTGGGGGAGGAACTGGAGACATAGGGGGAAGAGGACAAGGGACAGGGAGAGGGGTTGCAGCTGCAGAGAGGGTGGGAAATGAGTATGGGTAGTAGGTAAACCTTGGAGTGGTTGAGAAAAATCTGTATTTTACTAGGCCTGGGGAGGGAGGGAAGGGCAAGTGGCTACTTCCTGATCACAGGACAAATTAATGTGGCATTTGCAAAGAGACATAGGGTCAAGGTTTGGAACTGACAATGCAGGTACCTTGACTGCTGAGGGAAAATACATATGTATGCAGCCAGGGTTGCCAGCATGTGGATTCTGGGCAATTGCTGTATCACAAGCTTGCAGAAGTCGGTGAGAGAGCAAGGAGTACACCACGACATGGGGATTGCTGATTATAGGCTGTTTTTCAGTGGAGAGAGGTGGCCTCCGTTGGCATCATGTTTTGCCCACTCTGCATCGCCTAACCGATGGCTTTTGAGGTTGTGATGAACATCCAGCGAATCTGTAATGTTTTGGAATGCAGTGATTCTGCAGCATTTTTTAGTTCAGTCCCAAGTCAGAGAGAGTTTTTTCCATTAACTGCAGTCAGAGCATAGTCAGGCCCTTTATAAGGAAGAAGAGCATATGGAAATCAAAGGTCACCTTTTGAACCAAATCCAACTGAAAAATGAAACTTACAAAGTGAAGTACTTTGCTAAAACTGTATGGCAAATTGGAAAATAGCACTCTTTCAGCTAACCCTTCCACAAATGCGCTGCAAAGCAGCAAACAGCATACAACAAATTGTGGTATATATAAAAGTATTGTAAAACAAAAGTATTTTAAAACAAAAAGCCAGTTTAGTGTTAATGTCTGAACACCAGTAAAGTTGCACAATCCTAGGGTGGTGCAATCTATCATGTATGAATAGAAACTGTACATCAGGATTTCCCAACTTCTGGCAGCAGAGCACAAATGAGAGATGGGAAATTACAGCTGCTAGGTCTATGTAGAATTAACTATATGCTGCTAAATATGAAGAAATATATATAATGTTCCTGGACATTGTAAGTATTAGTGCAAAGGCAAAATTGTAACCAAAAGTTTCATCATTGTTACAACTGATGTAGTTCCCATATGTGGAATTACCACTCTGTAGTTTACTCACAACTAGGGCTGTCGGTTAATCGCAGTTAACTCACGCGATTAACTCAAAAAACTGTGATTAAAAAAAAATGAATCATCATTAATCACACTGTTAAACACTAGCATACCAAATGAAATTTATTAAATATTTTGATGTTTTTCTACATTTTCAAATATACTGATTTCTATTACAACACAGAATACAAAGTGCACAGTGCTCACTTTATATTATTTTTTTACAAATATTTGCACTGTAAAAATGATAAACAAAAGAAATAGTATTTTTTCTATTCATCTCATACAAGAACTGTAGTGCAATCTCTTTATTGTATAAGTGTAACTTACAAATGTAGATTTTTTTGTTACATAACTGCACTCAAAAACAAAACAATGTAAAACTTCAGAGCCTACAAGTCCACTCAGTCCTACTTCTTGTTCAGTCAATCGCTAAGACAAACAAATTTGTTTACATTTACAGGACATATTGCTGCCTGCTTCTTATTTACAATATCCCCTGAAAGTGAGAACAGGCATTTGCATGGCACTTTTGTAGCCAGCATTGTAAGGTGTGTATGTGCCAGATATGCTAAACATTCATATGGCCCTTCATGCTTTGGCCACCATTCCAGAGGACATGCTTCCATGCTGATGACACTCGTTAAAAAAATAATGCATTAATTAAATTTGTGACTGATCTCCTTGGGGGAGAATTGTATGTCTCTTGTTCTGTTTTACCCGCATTCTGCCATAGATTTCATGTTATAGCAGTCTCAGATGATGACCCAGCACATGTTCATTTTAAGGACACTTTCAGAGCAGATTTGACAAAATGGAAAGAAGGTACCTGTAGCGGGTGGAGTGGACACCCGCTCCTGCCCTGAGGGGTTGGAAAAGCCTTGCAGAGGGCTGGGGCTGTTGCAAGGAGAAGCAGCTACTGAGCTGATTGGGGGAAGTGGCTGCAGCTGGGCCAGACCCTAATCAGAGCCCAGATGGCCTGTATAAAGAGGCTGGGAGCCAGGAGCTCAAGAGTCTCTCTCTGAAGGCAGAGTGCAAATATTTGTAATAAAAATAATATAAAGTGAGCACTGTACACTTTTTATTCTGTGTTGTAATTGATATAAATATATTTGAAAATGTAGAAAACATCCACAAATAATTAAATAAATGGTATTCTATTATTGTTTAACAGCCTGATTAATCGTGCGATTATTTGCAATTAATTTTTTAATTGCGTGGTTATTCACGATTAATTTTTTTAATCACTTGACAGTGTGTAGGCACAACAAATGTGTAGGCAATTTAGCACACTTTTTTATTGATACAGTGTAGTATTATTAAATATTATTTCTGCCTTTCAATAGTAACAAGATGTTTTACTAAAGCAAAAACTTTTCTGAATAAATGTTGTTAGTACTTGGCTAGTCCTGCCTTAAAGGCCTGATCGAAAGCCCACTGATGTCAATGGGAGTCAGGCCCTATGATTTTGACATGCTGGAGGCATGACTTTGTTCCAAGATGCCCAGGAAGCTCTCTCCTGCCCCATACGCAGCAGGTGGGTCACTCATCCCATTCCAACTTCTTGGCTTTCAGAATGGCCAGGTCCGTGCAGACAGAGAGCAGTGATGAAGCACACTAGGGTTCTGTTCAATATCTTCCTCAATGATTTAGATAATGGCACAGAGAATGCACTTATTACATTTGCAGACGATACCAAGTTTGGAGGGTTGCAAGTGCTTTGGAGGATAGGATTAAAATTCAAAATGATCTGGACAGTCTAGAGCAATGGTCTGAAGTAAATAGGATGAAATTCAATAGGGACAAATGCAAAGTACTCCACTTAAGAAGGAACAAGCAGTTGCACATACAAAATGGGAAATGACAGCCTAGGAAGAAGTACTGCGGAAAGGGATCTGGGGGTCATAGTGGATCACAAGCTAATATGAGTCAACAGCGTTGCAAAAAAAATTGAACAGCAATCCAGGATGTATCAGCAGGAGTGTTGTAAGCAAGACACAAGAAGTAATTCTTTTACTCTACTTCATACTGATAAGACCTCAACTGGAGTATTGTGTTCAGTTCTGGGCATCATATTTCAGGAAGAATGTGGAGAAAGTGGAGAAAGTCTAGAGAAAAGCAACAAAAATGATTAAAGGTCCAGAAGGAAGACCTTATGAAGGAAGATTGAAAAAATTGGATCTGTTTAGTCTGGAGAAGCGAAGACGGGGGGAGAGGGGAGGCCATAACAGTTTTCAAGTACATAAAAGGCTGTTATAAGAAGTAGGGAGAAAAATTGTTGTTCTTAACCTCTGAGAATAGGACAAGAAGCAATGGGCTTAAATTGCAGCCAGGATAGTTTAGGTTGGTCAATAGGGTGGTTAAGCACTGGAATAAATTGCCTAGGGAGATTGTGGAATCTCTGTCACTGGATATTTTTCAGAGCAGATTAGACAAACACCTGACAGGCATGGTCTAGATAATATTTGGCCCTGCCTTGAGTGCAGGGGCTGGACTAGATGACCTCTTGAGGTCGGTTCCAGTCCTATGATTCTATGATAAGCGAGTGGGCTGGAAATAAGGCTGTAATTGCTGTATTCTCCTCACCAATCCCTGCAGATTACTAGAAAGAAAGAATGCTGCTTCAGGCTGAACCTTGGCCAAGAGAGGCCCTGGCAATGTAGTCCTATTGGAGCTGCACAGCTAGGACATTGGAGTGAGCAGGATATTGGAGCCTCAAAGCACAGGCCCTCTATGCAGATGCTCCTTGTTTCCTCTGAATCTTGGCGGATCTGCTGGCTTCTGGGGGTAGAAGAACTCATTTTGTCTGTTGGTAGGGGGAAGGGGCAAATCCAGTCCTCCTCCAATGACATTACTTTGGGGGAAATTCCCAAGGAGAGCCTCATGGAGTGTTCCTCTGCAAAAGTGCAGATGTGTCCCCCACCCCAGCATTTAGGTGAGGCCTGTTGTTCCTGCTGACTTTTGCCACAGTCTGCTCTCATGCAAAGTGCTGAATTTGGGTCTGTGCAGGTGAAAGCCTTTTTTTCTTTCTTCTGTCTTTTAAACCCAGCCTAGAAAATTGGTGGCACTGGTGACATCCGTTCACCTTGGGTTTTACAGCCACCACCGATGTCCAACCCTTCTCCCCATCTCCATCATCCCCCATTTTCTCAGATCCCTTTGTTTTCTCTCAAAAATATTGCTGTTTTTGCTGGATCTGAGATACAACCAGTCATTCCTTAACTCTGTAAGGATTCACCATCAGACAGAATGTAACTACCTTATTTGACACAAACATGAGACATGGTAGTGAAAAGTAGAATACACAATTTATTTCTGTTTGTCTGGCATGAAGTAATATAACTAATTTGTGGTTCCCTGTTGTTCCTCTATTGACATGATAGATAGTCTTCCAGTCCCCAAATAAATAAATACCATTGTAGCAATCAACTACACCTCTACCTCGATATAACACTGTCCTCGGGAGCCAAAAAATCTTACCGAGTTATTGGTGAAACCGCGTTATATCGAACTTGCTTTGATCCACCAGAGTGCGCAGCCCCACCCCCCCCCGGAGCACTGCTTTACCGCATTATATCCGAATTCATGTTATATCGGGTCACGTTATATCGGGGTAGAGGTGTACTACAGAAGTTCACCTCTGAGTAGATTTAGAAGTCTCAGAGGGAGGAAAGCGCTACAATGATGTTTACTTTTATGGGGCCTGGCGGACTGCCTAACTCAAAAGAGAATTATTTTAGTATAACAATTATATAAACACCATCATGTCTCACAAGGGCCCCAAGGGTTAATGTGAGAGTTAGGTGTGTAAACAGAAGGAGGGGGGGAAGGAAATCAGACAACTACTATTTTAAAACCTGAAACTGATTTTACAGGAAATTAAATATATCAAGACCTTTAAGTCTAAAATTGACAGTTTTGGGTACTAAAAATCAATATAGAATCACATTGCCATGTACTTTTCCAAAATCCCAATTTTAAAAAATGGTGCTTTTTTAATAATAACAAAAGTAGATCTGAAGTGGAATCTTCATACAACTTCAACAACAAAAATACCACCCACTAAATAGGAAAATGAATGTTTAAGTCAAGTAGACCTAGAATTAGCTAAAATTACTTTCAGTATTATTCTCTGGCTGGTATTTAAAAAAAATGCTGTATAATTAATAACACAGAGAGCTAAAAATCTTACAGAATAATATTTAGTTGTCAAGTATTTTCATTCACAACTTTATAGGAAACTATAATTTTTTTCCCAGACTGCAAATACACTTTTTTAACATTTGCATCAGGAAATTTAGGGCGATCAAACTCCATGTGTCCTTGGAAAAACAAATGTCAGGCTCTTGCTCCATGATTTACTAGAACAGGATACTGGGTTAGATGTCAGCAAAACCGGGAATATCCTAGATTAATAGCAATTGGAGAGAGAAAACAACTACACCTCTACCCCGATATAACATGACCCAATATAACATGAATTCGGATATAATGCGGTAAAGCAGTGCTCGGGGGGAGGGTGGGCTGCACACTCCGGCGGATCAAAGCAAGTTCGATATAACGCAGTTTCACCGATAACGTGGTAAGATTTTTTGGCTCCCGAGGACAGCGTTATATCGGGGTAGAGGTGTATTATGTCCTATAATCCATCCTAAATTTGCTCCTTCTGCTATACTCGTCAGTGCTTAAATGCAAAGCTTAAGGATAGTACTTTTTTGTACTGTGTTTGTGTCTTTGAAGCAATTCTTCATGTAAACAACATTCTGGGGTTGACACTGAATGATGACACTTGAAAATATAAAACTGTTTTTTATATTTTTTTAAAATAGGAAATACAGACCTCTAGTGGTCAGAATGTCATACATAGTGTGAAGTAGATTTCAGAGCAAATTAAACAGCATCACTACAATTATTGCTATTATCTTCTTTCCATTGGTTTTCCATTCCAGAAAACAAAAAAATATCCTTCAAAATACCTTCCCCATAATTTCAACCCTGGTTACTCTTTCTGAAAGCAGATGATTTCCCACAGAGAATGCACATTAATCTGCACTTTTCCCTTATAGAAACTTGCACTAGTAAAACTGAGCAAAGTTGAAGGAGGTTTGGGAACGAAATGAAAAAAATTAAAGGAAAGCAGGCGGGGGGGGGGGAAGAAAAGTATGAAAAACAACTGTAAGTAAGGAGGAAAAGCAAGAAATGAAAATAATTTGATTTTTCTAAGTATCGAAGTATGTAGAAGGAGATAAATACAGAGGAGAGTTCCCAGCATCACAGTGCATAAATAGTACCAGTTTACAGGCTAACAATAGCTGGGCCTCTGCTACTCCAGAGCCAATAACATGAAAGCTAATTTGACAAGGAAAGTCAGTGTTTCACTCTAATGGAGAAATTCACATCCTCCTAAGATGTCAGGCCTCACCCTTGCAGTTTGTTTGCTGGCTATGAAAAACTGGCTCCATAAAGCAGCCAAGCTTTTACCATGGCAGCTTAAAAACTGTTGTCACATTTGAAAACTCTTGTCACAAACTGAAAATTTTAAGATATTTAAAATTAAAAATATTTTGGTCTAAAAAAATGGTATTTAGATCATCTAACTGTCCAGGGCAAGCAATAACTCACTCTTTCTACTCATGCATTACTTCAGCTGAAAATATTAACCAAGTATATAGAGTACACAATTAGCCTAATTGTGCCATTCTTACAAAGCCTAAATAGAAACACAATGAAAGAAAGAAACCAAAATAATTACTGCAAGTTAGGGCCCCAATCCTGCAAACACTTGAACACACAGGAGTAGTCCTGCTGAGCTCACTGGGATTATATACTTGTATTAATGGACTGAAGCATACATGGGAGTAGCACAGGGTCAGCCAAAAGCATATCAATGCAGAACTTACAAATAGGCATTGTTTTTCAAACAATAGTACTTTTACCCAGTATATTTTAACAGTCAATACAAGGACATACATTCACTAATTCTTGTGAAACATAAAACCAAAAATGTAGCTTAATCCAATTCAAAAGATTGTAGCAGAAAGAAAGCACTTAACAAATAATACTGGTAGTGAGTTCTCATGTGATTATGGTAGTTGCTTAGTGAACGAGTCCAAATACGTTAGAAATGGACAGGAAGGCATATAGTTCTTGGGATTTCTGGTGACTCACACACTAAACCACTGTTTTATCTAATTATTCCAAAATTTGCCCAAGCAGCAACAAATTCAACAATTATTATTAAAGCTGCTTTTGTAGGTTTCTTTTCTGTTTGCGTGTATGATACAAATGAGTATATCTGGTGAAAAGTTTCTAATTCTGTATTGTATTTCTCTAATTCTATTCTTCATGATTACATTTTTAAAAAGTTAAAGTCTTAGGCACTAAGCATTGTGAAACATGTGGAGAGGCTGTCACGTGACTGTAAAGCCCATGCAAATAGAAAGACTCCCTTACTTATATAAATACATGGTGTGATTTAAAGGCAGGAGCACATTTCTTACAGTCTCCTCAGCCTACATGTGGGCTCCTCAGCAGTAACTCTGGACTAGAGAGACCTAAGGAAGCCATTCGGCGGGGGGAGGTTAGAAAGCCCTGAACCAGCAGAAGGGCAGATTGTGGCTGAACACAGATTGAGTTTGACAGGTCTGAGGAGTTCATGTCTTGACAGAAGAGGGCACATGCCATAGCTCCCTAAAAACCTATAAGAAACTGGGAAAGTCTCTGGCACTTAGTTCTGAACCGAGCAGCATTCTCTGAACCCTTGCCACCCTCCATTCCAATCTCTGCCTCCCTGCCAGGAAGGCCCTGAGGCTGCTGCTGCCTGTTCTCCCACCTGGTTGTTCTACGCCAGCTGGATGCCACTAGGGTGAGCCCTGAGAGCAGAGGAGAAGAGCCTTCAGTGGCAGCACCACAGGAGCGCTTGAAGTCCAAGAATTGTAACTGCAGGGGAAACCCCGTGGCTCAGCTCAATCCCTGCTGGGATTGTGATAGGCTTTAGCTGGAGCTGGACAAGCACACAGAAAATATGAAAGAAAATCCCCTGCAGCTATTTGCATATTCTTATTTAGGATTGTAACTAAAGTGAGGTCAGGCCGCATAGTTTGGAAAGCCTGGTGTATAGTGTCCATCAGCCTATTATATATACTAAAAAAAGATTTTTAAAATAAACTTATCTTTAAATCTGAGAATCTGAACATGCTTCTATCTTGAACTGCAAGTTACAGCTGTTACATGGAAAGCTGCCCTAGGGAACAGTCTGAAAACAGCAGCTTATTCTAGACAGGCCACTGAGTAGCCATCATATTGTTAACACTTTTTGCTTCTATTGACTTGTACTGGATTGAACCAGCAATCTAGAGGAAGCAGCCTCTCTGGCAGTGCTCATCAGGCTTCACCATCAAGTCTTCCCACTGTACCATAAGTCTGGGCGTAGGAGCAATCTGTTGATCACAGAGCTCTTTAGAATTAAGTCCACCCTGCGTTAACTTATCCTATTTAAGCACTTGTATTTTTTCTGCCAAAATATCTTGTCATGTAGAGGCAGAGAGGAGTGTCATTAAGTATATCTGCTACTTTATCTTTTGTATCTGTGTTTGTTAAACAAGAATTCTACCACCACCTACTTTTTCTGTGGGTAGGCTTTGGGTCTAGTTGGTTGCAGAGTGTTTACAGGATGCAGTCTGTCTCATTGCCATGAGAAGCAGGAAAGGAGGATGAACTTGTGATTATATGAGGTGGAAGAAAGTACAGTCACTTATGGCTGTGGGAATGAACATGCTGTTTATACTGCTGTATAGCAAAAGGACAATGAAATAAAAAGCTTGTAAAGCCTTAACAGTTTTGCAGCAACCAGTAACAACAGACCTAGAGAAGAAATGAAAGCAAGACTAATACCTGGGACAGAGTTTTTTAAAAAAGGAACAAACACTTTTTAGTATAGAACATATTATTCCAAAACATTTTCCAGCCTGTCTCAGGAAGTTTACTCTGAGTTAAATCCACGGTCCTCTTATGTGAAAAGAAGATTTCATCCTTATAAACACAGAGAAGTCTTATTTCTCATTTACAGGGGCAACAAATAATCCAGCCAGCATCAGGAGAAGAAAAGGGCGTATTACCTACTGTAATACAGCTAAATGCTTAAGGCTGGGTCTGCCTGTATCGATAGAGTCAGTGCCAAAGCACAAATATTGAAAGCATTTTTGTTTGTTTATTTGTTTCAAACCTGACTTGTGACATCTGGTTACCCATTTATAGCTAATGAAGTTTTCACAGGAAGCTGGAGTCAGTGGTATCTCATCTTATGTTTCAGTTGGCAAAGCACTATTTACCTTGCCTGGGCCAGCATCCTGCCTTGTTACCATAGGCAGTTTAATTAGGATGCATGCTCATCCAACACAGGAAATGAATAGAGTGGTAAATAATAGCTAGTAGAACAGTCTGAAACCCTGCATTACCAGTGACTTATAATCATTGTAATTAAAAAAAATAAAAGGTCAAACAGGACAGTAATGTACAACAAGGATTAGCAGCTCACCAGACACTTAGCTTAGAGATTGACTCTGAAGCAGCCCCCACCCCCTATTCTCAGTCACTTGAAATCAATCCTTTTAGCAAATGCTACTGCCATGTCACCCTTAAAGTTCCCAGGCACTGGCTAGAGTAAAATCTGTCTGTCTGCAGCCTCTGTGTTTGTCTTTTATGCACCCTTCAGACTATTTTGATGCTTTGGCTGTCATTGATGAAGTAATGATGCAGATTGCAGTAGGTGAAGTGTCCCCACACTAAAGTATTCTATTCTGTATAGCTTTAATGTAACTAAACCCCAATGATGTCTAGCAAAGAAAGAGCACAGTTCACTGCAAGGAATTGATATCAACAGTGATGTTTCATCACACCTCTCAGAGCTGCCATCTTGAGTAGCTCTTCAGAAGGAATGAGTTTCCACTTCAGGTTTGAAGTTTTTTCTATCGCTTTAAAGTTTCCAGAGCAGTGAGGGGGATGTGCATCTCCTGAGAAGCAAAACCAATTGTGTCGTCTTTTGAAATGTTAACGAGTTCCTTAGACTGTAAAAGTCCCATTTGAGCATTAGCAATGCTTTCCTTACTGGAACTTAAGATGTCAGGCCATTCAGAAATTCAGTCTCGCAGTGATATAAAGCCATTTGTGCGCTCAAATATATAGAGCACAACATAGATGGTAAGGTCATACAGCCAGGTGATAAGGTTACAAGTGTGTGTCACTGTTAGTCAATCAAGGGAAATTTACACATGTGTTTCTCCTAGGGAGACATGGTCCATGTCTTCCTAGGGAGATATTTGCACTCAAAGGAAATGTCTTTCCATATTCCTATTGAATGCAAACACTTTACAGAGCAACTCTGTGTGTTTCAAACACTTCAAATATATCCACAAAAACATTCTTTTCTTTCTGATGCATCAAAATCTCTTATAAGGAAAATGCACAAAACTAAGTTTCTTACCTTATTCCTTCTTAATAATCATCTCTTTCTCCACTCTCCATTTCCTCAGCTCTGTAGTATTTTTTAAAGTATTATTTTGGTATTTCTCATTTTGTAATTAAAATTAGCATATTTTCCATTTTTGTACATGTGTATTTGAATAATTAATAACATATTTGAAATTGCTTGATATACTTTGAAGAAGATAACATGCCAAATTCATCCCTGGTGTAACTCTACTGAAATCAGTGGTGTTACACCAGAAATGAGCTTGGCCTGTTAACTTTGAAACAGCTGTTTTAATTTAGTATTCACGTACAGCAATTCAAAACTCTTTCGTGACCAAGGCCCTGATTCTACTTATGAAATGCTGAACTTCCTTATTTCCCCCCTCACTTCAAAGGGAGTTGAGGCCATTCAGTTCCTCACAGAAAGTGCTCACAAACTTACAGGGTCAGGCTCAAATTAACAAACTTGATTTTATTGCTGATTGTAATGAATTTTAGTACATTTAAGGTAGGTGCTTGTTTACAAACATTTAAAACACAGATAACAATAGTTAGCATTAATCAAGGCCACTGCTGTCATCAGAAACATTAGCCACCATGTGAGCAGGAGGGGGAAGTCAAAACCTAAATACTGATGCATACCCCAAAGCACACTAGACTTTGGCTATGTGGTCCATTGCCAAAGGGAATAAATTCCAAAGGTCGGGCCAATCTACAGAGAGAGCCTGGTATTCCTGCTGGATATTAGAAGTGCTTCAAGATTCATGGACTGCACAACCATAAAAGCTGCAACCTGTTTTGAGAGGAAACTACTTAACCCCTCTGCAGAGCGACATCTACCAAATGTTGCATTAGACATGACTGTTGACCCTTTGCTATGAAATCCACAGTTGTATTCAATACACATCTTATGTCACAATTCCACCAACCTTACACACATAGAGTAGGACATTACTACTTGGAATCAATGGGTCTGCTCATGGAGTAAGGTCCAGCTCAGCACAACACTGGTAGAATCAGGTTCTTAGCTAGCATATAAGAGGTCAGACTAGATGATAATTGTTCTTTCTGGCCTTCAAATCTATAAGTTTCTATTGGTAAAAGTGATCCTGAAATGATAGAATTCATGACTCCAAGGAATGATGGGAGAGACAACAGCAGAATAAAGACAATGGATTTCAAGAAGGCAGACTTTACCAAACTCAGGGAGTTTGCTTCTCATGGGATATAAGGGGGAAAACAGTTTGAGAGAGCTGCAGTTTTTCAAAGAGTTATTATTTAAGGGCATAAGATCAAACTAACCCACTGTGTAGAAAAGATAGGAAGTATGCCAAGAGACCCCCCTGGCTTAACTAGGAGATTTTCAATGATCTGAAACTCAAAAGAGAGTCCTACAAAAGTAGAAAATGGGTCAAATTCTGGGTCAAAGGATGAATATAAAGTATGTATGGACAAAATTAGAAAGGCCAAGGCACAAAATGAAATTAAACTAGCTAGAGACATCAAGGGGAACAAGAAAACATTCTACAAATACATTAGAAGCAAGAGGAAGACCAAGGACAGGGTAGGCCAATTACTCAATGACGGGGGAAAGACAATAACAGAAAATGTGGAAATGATAGACGTGTTAAATGTATTTTTTGTTTCAGTTTTCACCAGAAAGGTTAGTAGCAATTGGACATCTGACATACTGAATGCCAGTGAAAATAAAGTAGGATCTGAAGCTAAAATAGGAAAAGAACAAAGTTAAAAATTGCTTAGACAAGTTAAATGTCTTCAAGTCGGCAGGGCCTGATGAAATACATCCTAGAACTGACAGAGGAGATATCTGAGCCATTAGCAATTATCTTCAAAAACTCATGGAAGACTAAAAAGATTCCAGAGGACTGGAATAGGGAAAATATATGCCAATCTATAAAGAGGGGAATAAGGACAACCTGGGGAATTAAGCTGACTGGTCTGTAATTTCAGTACCTGGAAAGATAATGGAGCAAATAATTAAGGAATCAATTTGCAAACACCTAAAAGATAATAAGGTGATAACAGTCAGCATGGCTTTGTCAAGAACAAATCATGTCAAACCAACCGAATAGCTTTCTTTGACAGGGTAACAAGTCTTGTGGATGAGTGGAAGTAGTAGATGTGGTATATCTTGACTTTAGTAAGGCTTTTGATACTGTCCCACGTGACCTCCCTATAAACAAACTAGGGAAATATAGCCTAGGTGGAGCTACTATAAGATGGGTGCATAATTGGTTGGAAAACCATTTCCATAGAGTAGTTATCAGTGGTTTACAGTCAAGCTAGAAGGGCATATCATGTGGGGTCCTGCAGAGATCAATGCTAGATTTGGGTCTGTTCAATATCTTCATAAATGATTTAGACAATGGCATAAGGAGCACACTTGTAAAGTTTGTGGAGAATACCAAGCTGGGAGGGGTTGCAGGTTCTTTGGAGAATAGGATTAAAATTCAAAATGATCTGGACAAACTGCAGAAATGGTCTGAAGTAAACAGAATGAAATTCAATACGGACAAATGCAAGGTACTCCACTTAGGAAGGAACAATGAATTACACACATGCAAAATGGGAAATGACTACGTAGGAAGGAGTCCGCGGAAAGGGATCTGGGGGTCATAGTGGATCACAAGCTACTATGTGTCAACAGTGTAACACTGTTGCAAATTAAAAAATTGAACAGAAATCTGGGATATATCAGCAGGAGTGATGTAAGCAAGACACAAGAGATAATTCTTCCACTCTACTTCATTCTGATAAGGCCTCAACTGGAGTATTGTGTCCCGTTCTGAGCCCCACATTTCAGGAAAGATGTGGACAAATTGGAGAAAGTCCAGAGGACAGCAACAAAAATGATTAAAGGTCTAGAAAACACGACCTATGAGGGAAGATTGAAAAAACTGGGTTTGTTAAATCTAGAGAAGAGAAGACTGAGAGGGGACATAACAGTTTTCAAAGACATAAAAGGTTGTTACAAGGAGGAGGGAGAAAATTGTTCTCCTTAACCTCTGAGGATAGGACAAGAAGCAATGGGCTTAAATTGCAGCAACGGCAGTTTAGGTTGGTCATTAGGAAAAACTTCCTGTCAGAATGGTTAAGCATTGGAACAAATCACCTAGAGAGATTGTGGAACCTCCGTCACTAGAGGTTTTTAAGAACAGGTTAGACACACACCTGTCAGAAATGGCCTAGTTATTTCTTAGGGCAAGTCTGCACTACAATGCTACATCAGCACAGCTGCATTCATGCAGCTGCATCGCAGTAGCGCATCTGGGGAAAATATGCTATGCCGATGTGATGCGAGAGCGCTCTCCCAGGGGCACAATTACTCCACCTAGTCAAGAAGCGGAAGCTATGTCGGTGGGAGAGCAACTCTCACCAACATAGTGCCGATGTGCAAGCATGAACCTTAGGGATGGGGGAGACTTTTTCACACCCCTGAGTGACGCAAGTTATATCGACTTAGGCTGTAGAGTAGACCCGCTCTTAGTCCTGCCTTGAATGCAGGGGACTGGACTAGATCTATTGAGGTCCCTTCTGGTCCGATACTTCTGTGATTCTATATGAATGAAGCAACAGACGTCTGACGAAGTGGGTATTCACCCACGAAAGCTTATGCTCCAATACGTCTGTTAGTCTGTAAGGTGCCACAGGACTCTTTGTTGCTTTTTACAGATCCAGACTAACACGGCTACCCCTCTGATATATGAATGAAGAAAGGCTATAATGACTAACCGACTGTACAGTCCCAGCCTGGAGCTGAGGCAAGTTATAAAAAGATGGACCATGTTGTTGCAGAGCACAAGCTACAAAAATATGCATTCACAGGAGTTCACATCATGTTGGGTGGCTCCACAGCGTGCTTCAGGGGAGTATTTGCTATTTTCCTTATAGGCTCTGGATAATGTGACTGGCCACAAAGCTAAAACCTGTGACATGCCAGATTTTGTGAGGCATGGACAGCCATGAATTTGAGCCTGAGGGGTTAATAAGTTAACATGCCACTGATAATCAGAATATAAGGTATTTGTTGTGCCAGCTGGTTTAGCGTGACTTTTTTACGTGAAAAAATGGTAAAAATAACTGAGGATTGATTGGGAGGGTTTTTGTTGTTGTTGTTTTGTTTTTTTTTTTTGTTTTGTTTGTTTGTTTTTTGAGGCATTTGTAACAAATGAGGTACCTAGATTGTAATTTACAGAAGGAGTTGCTGAGATTGGGAGGAATTAATTGTAGTTCTTGCAGGGCCGGCTCCAGGGTTTTGGCCGCCCCAAGCAGCCACACACAAAAAAAAAAAAAAGCCGCGATCGCGATCTGCGGCGGCAATTCGGCGGAAGGTCCTTCACTCCTAGCGGGAGTGAGCGTCCGCCAAATTGCCGCCGAATAGCTGGGCCTGCTGCCCCTCTCCGGAGTGGCCGCCCCAAGCACCAGCTTGCCAAGCTGGTGCCTGGAGCCGGCCCTGAGTTCTTGGTAAACGTTTTGTATTTAAAGCTACATTTAATTAGATATTCCAGTCTTGGTGTAATTCCCAAGAAGCTAAATCTTGAAATTGCCCTTTTATCTTTTTTTAAATTAATCAGCTTTGTAAGTCCGGCATTATTCCTAGAACAAGGAAGTGTATCAGAAGGATAAATGAGGCATTAACAGATCATTACTCATGGAAAAAAAACATTTGAGGCTCACTCCATTTTTAGAAAAGAGCAACCTGTTAAAGTAAAAGGATGATCTTGTGGCTCAAGGCACTGAACTTCAGGAGATCTAATTCAATTCCTGGCTCTGCCTGATTTCCTGTCTGATCTTGGGCAAGTCACTTAGGCCCAGATTTTTAAAGGTTTTTAGGCATTCCTCAGCTAAACACTGGAAGGCCAAAGTGACTTGGGCACCTAGGCACTTAAGTCCCATTAACTTTCAGTGAGACTTAGGCTACGTTGACACTGCAGTCCGAGGTGTGATGGCAGCTTGCGTAGGCTTTACAAGCCTTCTTTGAATCCTGGGTAAGGAACCACTGTGTCTTCACTGCTGTTTTTAGGCATGCTAGCATGGGTATGCCTACCCAAACTGCAATCAGGCCTTCAACTGCAGTGTAGACATACTCTGAGGCTATTTCGATGCTGCGCTGCATAGTGTGGACTACAGGGGTGTGAACTGCAGTGCGCACCAAAGTGCTGCGCTGTAACTCCGGC
This sequence comes from Chrysemys picta bellii, assembly GCF_011386835.1. Taxonomy (NCBI): domain Eukaryota; kingdom Metazoa; phylum Chordata; order Testudines; family Emydidae; genus Chrysemys; species Chrysemys picta. The sequence goes on along the minus strand of NC_088799.1, from coordinate 28,882,812 downwards.
ATGCGGACACTGCCAGCATGATACCTAGTTCGCGTTAACTTAGCCCTCTTCTAACAGGACTACATTAGTACAAACTAGGTACCTTTTAGTTCATGCCAACAGGATCCACATGGGGCGGATACAGCGCAGCACTTTGGTGCATGTTGCAATTCACACCCAGCCCAAACTGCAGGGCTGTGTAGACAAGCCCGTAGACTTGTAAATCAGATAAATGTTGCAACACTGAGCAGAACACCTAAATACCTTTAAAAATCTGAGCTTTAATTTCTCTGTGTCTAGGTTTCCCATTTTTTTAAAAAAGGGAAAATAATACTCCCATTGTCTGGCTTGTATGTTTAGGTTTTAAGCTCTCTGAGACAGGAAGTGTCTCCCACTATGTCCCACTATGTCTGTGTAAAACTTTTAGAGTGATCTTAATTGGAACCTCTGGTGCCACTGTAGTACAAATAATGAGCAACAACAAAGTATCAGTATTAGTCCCTGAAGTTTTCCATTGCCTGTACAGTATATAGTTAGATTCTTTAGATGCAGATGTCTTTTTTTTTTAAATGAAGTAAAGTAGTTATAATGCCCCAGTGGTTTAGGGGCATATTCATTTTTGTAATAGTGACTTAACATTTACCAGGTTGTTTTAAGAGTAAAGCCAATATATTAATCTGTGTTTCGGGCACAAGTTAGGTTTGATAGTCAGCTAGGGTCCTCACAGACCTGTCAAATGAATGCTGTGTCATCTTGTAAGTTTCCACTAATTTGGGTGCAAAATTTGCTGGTCTGTAGGTGGTTGAGAAAATGTTTTGCCTGTTTCAGTTATAATTTAGTATCTGCACCCTGAGGTTCCAATTCATTAAGAAGTAAATTGTTTTTGCACACCATAGAAGCCCTAGCAAAGCCAAAGATGCCACATAAAATAGATTTTACACAACTTGCACATGTTTGCGCAGCTTGGATATATTTTTAGTAGACTTATGCCAAAATTTTCACACTTGGGCACCTAAATTTAGGCACTTAGATCCATATTTAGGCACTAACTGAAGAGGTAACAGGAGCTGTGATTCCTTCCCCTGAAACCTTTCTAAAGGTTTCAATGTGGGACAAAAACAATCTGGCCCTGGATTTTTACAGGTTTGTTTTCCATTGAAAAATATGATGTTTAATTGACAATCTAAATGGCTAGGATGTATAATTTGTGAGTGGTTTATGTGTTTACAATCCTGGTGAATGCAACAAACCACTAAGTTGTAAGACCCACTCGGTTCTGCCTATATAAACTCTAAATAGTCCTAAAAAATTAGGCTTAAACTACTATGTCAAAAGAACATTAGAGTACAGATACCATAGAACCAAATAAGTACCTAGCTTGAATTCACAGCTTTAGATAAAACTCCAGCCTATGGCACATGTATCATATTTACTGTATGAACTGGCATGACATCTAAGTATAGAATCTAAAAAACATCTGAGTAAGTTGGTCCATTTGGCACATTGAAAAAGTAGCCTGGATAGACAGAAGATTCTTCTAAAATGTAATTACTTGGGGTTTTTTTTATTCCCTGCCTGTTATCACAGTGAGGCTTTTTTGCATATAGTCATTAGCTATTTCTGCTTTAAGTTGCAGCCTCATTGAAAATTATACTGAATCTGAGTTTTAGCTTGCCTTAAAAAGAAGCTATTAATATTGAGCCAAATCCTAAAGACCTTACTCACGTTCAGTTCAGTTGACAAAGGTCTATTGACCTTCTTAACAGTATTACCAGACTAAGCACTTCAGAATTTTACATTTACAATTAAAATGTTATGAGAAATATCATTTTAGAATTTGTAAGAATAAACACTTAGTGGGCTGAACCATCAGCAGGCGTAAGTGAGGATAGTTCCATTGAAATCCATGGAGCTATCGCAATTTATAGCAACTGAGGCTCTGGCCTTCTGGTTTTTGTGCATGTTCAGAGAGTTAGAAATGCTGGTAAACCTCTGAAGGCTGCAAAGCAAATCTCTTCAACACAATTCATATAGTTTGCCATGGCTTCCAGAGAGCAGCCAAACATATGTTGGGGACAGATACAAAATTCTCACTGCATTTCAAAAGTAGTTTATTTAGGTGGTTAAAATTAGTTTTTTCCCATGACTGAACTGGAACAGAAAGCAAGGACTTTTGGAACCATGGAAATTCACTATCTTTAGTCTTTACTGTAATGACATTAGAAAGATAGTGCATAGAAATAAAGGAATCAATTATGCTAAATTAAAACTTTCCTTTTTATTTACAGTACCACAGAAAAATGAGGAACACAGCTACACATCCTCTTTCTTTTCCCCATTTCTTGAGTATGCATTAAGGCAACTTATAAGTAATACTTTGCCATTTGAGTGTTGTCAGTTTCAGCCTGCTGTTCTCCACTTAAGAGTGTGGTATATAAACCATACCTGCTGGTTTGCTTAGAGAAGCAGCTGACTGCCAGTTCTGGGGATGGGAAGACATTTTATTCCTGTAGATAATTGGCAGTGCAGTGGAGTGGTTTTTACCTTCCAGAACAGCACTGACATTATGTATCACATTTTGGGCATTGTGTTTGTTCCTTGTTTGAGTTTTGTCTCATACTGTTTGTGGGCCAGTGTTGAGGATTCCCATAGGTGCGTTTGTTCTTTTGTTACTGCTTCGGTATTGGGCAGTGCATTGCAGAGGCTCAATCCAGTCCCACTGGAGTCCATGGAAAGATTCCTGTGGATTTCAATGGGAGTTGATCAGGCCCTTAATTCATTACCTGGCTTTATCTCTCATCCCAAATCAGAGAACAGGGCTGGGTGAGGTACGTCATTGGCTCAATGAGAGAGCAAACTTGGTTAGGGAATTTAAACATCATTACAACTTTTATCGTACTCCATATTTGGTCCTATGCAGCAACAGCTATATTCTACCTGTTCCATGCACATTATTTCCACCTAGGTCCAATTACACAGAGATTCTCTGTGTGAATTTCCAACTGAAGTCAATAAGCGTTCCAGGCAAGAAACAACTACAGGATTGAGGCAGTTGATATCAATGGGAGTTTTGTGCAAAGGCGCTGGGGAAAATAGACCTGTGAGTTTGTATTCCTAGAATGCACCACTGAATGTTTGCTTCCACCTGAAACTAATCAAAGGCGCTATCCCGACATTCATTTGTGTACTGAAATTCTGATTTCATAAAGAATGATGGCAGGATGTGGCCGGAGGAGTGTAAAATGAAATAGAATAAATACAATGATATGAGGTTTAAAAAAATTAAGGATTTTGGTAGTGTTAAATACATAAAATAGGCATGTATAGCCCAGGGTATACATTAATACAAAGAGAAGACAGCACACATTGGGAGAAATATAAAGAACTGGAAAATGTTTCCCCATCGGTTTGCAACAGGAATTTTGCCTGAATAAGGGCTTGTTAAGGATTTGGCCTGTAACCCAGACTTCATCTGAATCGGATGGAGATGTTCAGTTAAGGAAAAGTAGATTAATTTCTCATGTCCTCATTTCCTTAGAAGTGTAGTTAAAATTTCCTTCAGTGAACTGGATTCATCATTGCTACAGAAGGTACAGTCTTGAATTTAATTGTAAAAAAGCCCCCCAAAAATCCTCACTTATGACTTTTTTCTTTTTCACCCAGATAAAGTTTATATTGTGCCTGAAACCAACCTGCAACTGAAGAGATCAAGATGAGCCTTAATTCATCTACCGAAGGGACTGTTAAAAGAATCCATGTTGACTGCCCCGTTTCAGGAAGGCATGCCTATATATACATTATGGTTCCAACTGTTTACAGCATCATCTTTATTGTAGGCATATTCGGGAACAGCTTGGTGGTCATTGTCATTTGCTTCTACATGAAATTAAAGACTGTGGCTAGTGTCTTTCTGTTGAATTTAGCCCTGGCTGACTTGTGTTTCCTAATGACATTGCCACTGTGGGCAGCCTACACAGCCATGGAATACCACTGGCCTTTTGGCAACTGTTTATGTAAAATAGCATCAGCTGTGGTAAGTTTCAACCTGTATGCCAGTGTGTTTCTACTCACATGTCTTAGCATTGACCGTTACCTGGCTATAGTACATCCAATGAAGTCTCGACTTCGGCGCACCATGCTTGTTGCCAAAATAACTTGCATCGGCATCTGGCTGCTAGCAGGACTGGCTAGTTTGCCTGTCCTAATTCACCGTGATGTATTTTTTGTCGAGAATATGAATATGACAATTTGTGCTTTTCGATACAAGACCCATAATACAACACTGCCTGTTGGGCTAGGTTTATCTAAGAACATGTTGGGTTTTTTAATTCCCTTTTTGATAATTTTAACAAGCTACACCTTAATCTGGAAGACGCTGAAGAAGGCTTACCAAATTCAGAAAAACAAGACCAGAAATGATGACATTTTTAAGATGATTGTGGCAATAGTACTTTTCTTCTTCTTTTCCTGGATTCCTCATCAAGTGTTTACATTTCTGGATGTATTAATCCAGCTACGTATCATAACAGATTGCCAAATTGTTGATGTTGTGGATACAGCTATGCCCTTCACCATCTGCATAGCTTACTTCAACAATTGCTTGAATCCCTTTCTTTATGGTTTTTTTGGAAAAAAATTTAAAAAATATTTCCTGCAGCTACTAAAATACATTCCACCAAATGTCAGAGCACATCCAAGTCTAACAACAAAAATGAGCTCCCTTTCTTATCGACCATCAGAAAACTTAAGTTTATCCATGAAAAAGACTATTGGGTCTTTTGACATTGAGTGATGTCTTTTGTGCTATATGTTTCTAGAACAACCTTGCATATCAAAGTTCACCCACAGTCCTGACCATCACAGCTTACTGCACATTACTAAGACATTAAATCATCTACTAGAAATCATCTTTGGAAGATTTAGCAGTGTCCTTTTATATTGTCAAGAGGACTGTTTGTTATTTTTATTTGAAGCAACCCAAGAAGGTGGCAGTTGGAAGTCATTTAGCATCCTTCCTCAGAACTCAGAACTTTGGAAGAAGCGTACATGATGCTCCTGGAAAGATCTCAGAACTTAGGTTAAGGCATGATCAATTGTGAATTATATGAACTCTGCAGAATTTACTTTCAACATACATAAGCAATTCTAAGCTAACCATTTGGAATTGTTATGCAAAATGTTGCCAGAGTCAAACAGAATGTTTGTTTTCTTTCACATGATATTTGGTGGGGATGGTGGAGAACAGAGCTATGTCTGAAATATGAAAAATATCCATTTTTCCTTGATACAAATATTGCGTATCATTACATTTATAATATACCCAGTTGGTGAAAATATATATATTCTACATATGCAGGTCTCACTCCCATCTCAGATTGAGATTTAAGGATCAAGACTGTGTTCACATACATTTTTGCTATTATTATTCATTTTAAACATGGCAAAAGTTTATATAATATATGAAATAAAATGCAGTTTTATTTATTAAATATATTTTTTTTATAAATCTATATTTCTATTAGTTATATTCTATACAAGGAAACATTACTTTGTACACACACATTTTTATCACTATGTTAAATGTAGGTTGGGTATTTTTATGGCCATAGTTTATATATGAACCAGTCTTACTTTCACTGGACCATGAATATCCCCTATTGACTTCAGTGGGATTACTCATGGAATAAAATTTTACTTTATGTGAGTAAGAGAATCAGAATCTGCCCCATATTAGCAAAATATGGACATCCTGTGATAGAGGTCGTTAGCAAACTTTAAAGGATCATAGAATAATTACAGCACTAAATGAAAAATAAACACATTAATTCAATCCACTCAGAACTTCTCAAACTCCTAAAAATGTTCCATTTTCTTCAGTATTTTTGGACACTCAAAACTCCAGAAAGCAAAAATGTAATAATACTTACATTATTCTGGGTCAAATTCTGCTCTCAATCATAGAAATGAAAATGTACGAATAAATTTTGCTCTCAATTTCTGAATTTAAACCAAAGTAATTATGAGCAGAATTTGATCCTGAAGGTCATGGAATTATTCCCCTATTTACGTCTGAATAACTGAGAGCAAAATCTGGCCCAGTTAAAAAAAATATATTTGGAGACAGATTCTTGCCGATAAACCTCTAACTTTTAAAATAATTTTCTCACTATAAAGGATATTTAAGCACTGGAACAGGTTACCTAAGGAGATTACAGAATGCCAATCACTGAAGATTTTTAAGAACAGGTTAGATAAACAGTTGTCAGGGATAGTCTAGGTATACTTAATCCTGTCTCAGTGCGGGAAATGGATTAAATGTCCTCTTGAGGTCCCTTCCAGCCCTACATTTCTATGATTCTATAATTCTAAATGAGAACAGTGACACCTCTTTGAGGAAACGTAAACTAATGACATAACATTTTCTTACCTCCTTTTTAATTCACCTAATAACTTTCCAGAAAACTTTGTTCAATTCTAATTTAAAATTGTCTAATCTCTGCAAAAGCAAATCATCTGTTTACAAAATAGTCTGGCAGAGAAAGATAAAAATTTAAGAAAAAGTTCCTGATAATTTCAGATGAATGATATAAACAAATACATTATTATTGAGATTATTATCCTAAATGCAGTATTTTCACAAATTAGAGATGACACATTTAACTAGTTTTTGAGTCCGATTGTTAGTTGTAGGATTATCCCTAACTTCTGAATATAGATATTATACACAGAGAAATATTATTCCAGGATTTATTTTCACTGTGGAAAATGAAAGGCACCATTATTGTTATATTATTTATTATATTGATTTTAATATTAAAGTATAGCTCAGAATTAGACAATGAAATATATGTAAATGATAATCACCTAAATAAACTTTCTACTTATGTATTTAATAACTTACATTTAGGCTAAATCTGCTCTCAGATTTGCACATGATATTCAATTAAAACCAATGGAAGATATGTACCCGAAGGCAAAATTTGGTCCATTATACTTTGAATAGTATCCAAAGTACTTGCATTGCATTAAATACTCAATAAGTTGAAGCAGGAGTATTAGATTTTGATAGATATATAGATATATATAGATATATATAGATATATATATGCACGCATTGATATTTAGGGCCTCATCTACCAGAGAGCATCCATCCTTCCCATTTGCAGGTTGGCTGGCTGTGGATGCTATCTGCTGGACCAGGCCATTTATGTGTGTTGGATACTCATATATCAGCTTAAGATGAGAGATGATCTCCCTGTCTTCTCATGCATCTGCAAGCCAATTCATCTTCCCATCTGGGGTATGAGTTCCATAGGAGTAACCACCTCACAGGCTTGTGAGTGTTATTTTTAAAATTATCTGGGGGGGAAAAACAATTGTCTAGCAGCAGAAAATGAACAGGGAGGTACATTGGTCAGTGGTTTTGATCACTTTGGCCTCAGGAAAGCTTGTGGCTTAGTAACAATTGCAGGAAAACTACTGCTTGGGGTTCTAAGCCTGTACAAATCCTGGGGCAAATAAGAGAGATGTATACTTGGATGTGTGACTATGGGAGAGGTAGAGAAGTAGTGCACATGGTGTGTTTTTAATGAACAACCAACCCCACATTGGTAATTAGAGGGAGTAGGGGATTAATCTTTTGCTAAATAATTATTTAGTCATGGCTTTTATTGGAGGGGAGGAAGAGAATAGGTGCTAAATGTGGGTGGTTCCTAGTCTAGCATTTGCAAAACCAAATTAACAGATGGTGGATAAGAAACTACTCAAATACTACAGATTACAATTAAGAAATCTTAAAAAAAAAAAAAAAAAAAAAAAAAAGACCAGGCTTCCAAGTGTGCAGCCTCCAGGGACACTAGGTGGAGGCAGCACTGCTAACTCTTTTAAAACGGAGTCAGAAGAGTGGGAAGGACAGTACACCTCTACCTCGATATAACGTGACCCGATATAACACGAATTCGGATATAACGCAGTAAAGCAGTGCTCTGGGGGACGGGGGCGGGCTGCGCACTCCGGAGGATCAAAGCAAGTTCAATATAACACGGTTTCACCTATAACGCGATAAGATTTTTTGGCTCCCGAGGACAGTGTTATATCGAGGTAGAGGTGTATGTACAGTTCCCAGGCCCTCTGCAAAGCCACCAAATTGACATTTAAGAGCAGACTCATCCCTGGTTTTAGTACTATGGGCCGTTGCAGCAACACAAGAGTGTTCTTGCTTTTATGCCTCATACCTCCTAGCCTGCCCTGGAATGCTCTCCACAGGCCAAGTCTTGGTCTCTTGCACAAAATCTGCCTGAACTCGCTATGTGTAAGGAGGGAGACAGAGCACTAGCACAGCTCCTTCATAGCCACTACTACAGTCCACTGGCTGTAGTGACAGCAGCTGCCCCTAATATATGGGGAAGGGGAATTGGCCCAGTGAATCCACATAGTGAAGACGCCCCCCGGCCACACCTCCATTTCCTCCTCTCCACTTCTGTGGAGAAAGCTGCCTCTCCACAATCTACTGCTGCAGTTCATCTCTTTGCCTATGGTCAGAAGGAAAGAGTAAGATTTGGCTCCTTAGACACTTCGGATGACTCCCGTTCACTTCAGTGGGCCTTTAATCAGGCCTATATAATTTGCCCTCAATATAAATGCTAGTTATACTGGCCTAAGGAGAACAAACTCCTAAGGGCTTAATAAATACACGGTTTAATAAATATACTGTACACATTGTCCATGTATGCTGGAAGAAGGACAGGAGACACTGGATGTGGTTTAATTAGGCCACAATTTTATTCTTAAATGTCTGGGAGTACCCAGCAGATAAAAGTGTACAGTGTAGGTAATTCCATAATCATTTCACTATATACAGGAGCTTCCATCAGCCTGCCCCCTTACCCATCCTGGTCCCCAGCCAGCCGGCTGCTGGGACCTCACCAAAATGATGGCTAGGGGGTGGCTATAAAGGAGGGGCCCCAAACACTTCCTGTTTCTGCTCTCTTAAATCTTTTACCAATCTACTTTATCTGATCACTGTATCCATTCCCTGTGGAGTACTGGTAATGGACATCCGCCCAACCATGTAAAGAGTTGTGATATTATAGCCTAACTCCCATTTCATGTTTGCCCCAACTAAGCCCCCTCAAACCCACTGTGGGGTAGGTGGAAAAACCCCACTTCACCTTGGCCAATCTGGCGGTGAAGGAAAAATTTCTTCCCAGCACCCCAAGAAAGGAGCAACTAACACAATGCCCACAGTAAGTTCTGACAAAACCTGGGATTTGACTACTTCCATAGGTAGGTGCTGCTCCATCTGGTTCACGTAAAAGAGGGCTTTTCCTGCACCAACATGGACCTTTATAGTCCCCCACTCTTCTGGTAAATCTGGGGGGATGGATCAACATCCCCATGCTGACCTGGTCTTCAGCTGCAGCAAAGTCATTCCCTGGCTCTCTAACCCTTACAGGGGCACACACCTTTTCCAACAAGCCAGCCAAAGGTGCCCACAGCTTAATGTGTGGTGAGGTCATTATAATGTGACTATTTTAAAATAGATGCATTTATAGATCACCTTTCATCCTGAGAAGGGCCAAAGCACTTTATCAACTATGAATCTGTCTCAATACTTTCCTCGGTTAGTATGGGAAACTCCTGCAGATATTAATGGAGTCTCTAGCTGTGAATCAAGGACAGTATACAGTCCTAAATACAGGAATTACTTCACCCACTCCTGTCACTTCACACATATATGCTGTTGCCATGTTTGAATGAATATTTTGTATTTCCTTTCTGCTGGCAGAATCATGTTTAAGCAATGGTATACCTGAGATGTGCATTATATTTATTTCTATTTATTGTGTAATAGTACTTTATATGACTCATGTTTCACTCTGAACATCCTCCTACCCTGTACTTTGTGTTCTTATGCTCCATCATATATGTGCGCATTTAATGGACTAAATTCCAATGAAGACAATAGAGTTATATCAGGGATGAATTTGGCCATTATCTTAATGATTTTTGTTTTACAGTGTTCGTCAAGGTACTGCGGAGTGAATTATGCCAAAAGGCTTTTCTGATTTTCCAGAATTATCATTCTGTTAAGATTCTCATCATGTACTTAAACAACAAGGAGTCTGGTGGCACCTTAAAGACTAACAGATTTATCTGGGCATAAGCTTTTGTGGGTAAAAAACCCACTTCTTCACATGCATAGAGTGAAAGTTACAGATGCAGGCATTACTTGGGAGTACCTCACAAGTGGAGAGAAGGTAGTACCTCACAAGGCAATGGCCCAGTCAACACTGGTTCTCCACATGTGAGGTAACTCCCTTCTCTTCGTGTGTCATTATATAATGCCTGCATCTGTACTCTGTAACTTTCACTCCATGCATCTGAAGAAGTGAGGTTTTTTTACCCATGAAAGTTTATGCCCAAATATATCTGTTAGTCTTTAAGGTGCCACCGGACTCTTTGTTGTTCTTGTGGATACAGACTAACATGGCTACCCCCTGATACGTGTCATCATGTACTTGCAATTCTGGCAGCATCAGTGGCTGTGTATGTGATTCCCAGGTTTTTCTCTTTTCCTTGTGTAGCTCCAGTAATGATTCATCTCTCATCTAATGTGACTTCCTGTCAAAATATACTGTATATTACAATTGTACATGCTGATGTTCCCCAAGATAAGTTTTGCAAAGAAAAGAGGGCCAAATGTCAGAAACACTGAAAAAAACCCTACAAAGTGGGAGGTTGCTTATATTGAAAATTTTCATCATTTGAGTTTGTAGAAAGTTGATTTTAGTATGTGATGTTAAAACACTAAACACAAAATCTGTTCATTGTGTTAGTAACAGCTAGAAAAAGTTTTGAAAGGCATATCTTTGAAAACAGCATGACCAGATCCAGATATACAATATCTATCTACTCTCATCAAGCTATTGTTATCCCACTGCAAGGCCAAGGTCTCTTCAACGCTGTTCCTCTACATCATGCTGAAGGGCTTGGCCAAAACCCCATGACACCTGAGGGTGCAAGCCGACGAGGCTGAGTTATCAATCATCAAGTCCGTTTCCCCAGCGACCTCGCTACCAAGGCTGAACTAACACATTGCTAATCCCAATGGCAAGAGTTGACAGGCTCATTGCCATTGATTGTCGCCTTAGGTCCAAGCCCTGTGTATACACTCATTGAGATCATTGTGTGGGGGGAGAACATATGAATTTAAAGCAGCGCAGCAGTGAGAAATATGATAGTTGTAGTGCCTAGTGTGATGTCCTATAACTTTAAATAGATGTATGAAAAACTAAGCAACAAGATTTAAATGTAGAATGTTTTCTACAGTGTTTTTGTGCAGATAATTTGTAAAGTGATGAATGTTAACTGTTTGTTGCTTTATTAGAAATAATTTTAAATTGCATAAGGCCTTCTTGTGTAACTGTATTATTCTTGTATAGGATAAGAGTTGCTTCTGTTGTCTTTATTATGAACATTAATGCCTGGGTCATCATTTAAAGATAATGTTTTTCACAGGGGCAGTTTTCCTGTTATGTTGACCATTTGGGAGGGACAGTTAAAACGTTTCCATTTTATTACAAGTACTTAAGAAGTATTAGAGTTATGACGAAAAGCTGAAAACTGGAGAAAGTGGCAAATATAATGGCAGTTTGAACGAAATGTTAGCTCTGTTCCTCAATCATACCGAAGTTCTCATAATTAATACTATACTGTGGTCGTTGTGCTCCAGGGAGGGTCTGATCCAATTCCCTTTGAAATAAATGCAAAGACTCCACCTGACTTCATTGTAAATTGGATCAGGCGCCAGACTCCAGGGAGGGTTTATTTGCAGAAAGAATGCAGTATTGAGCCCAAACACAGTGCTCAGAACTTCTAGGCTGAAATCAAATGGCACCACTCCTGTCTATGTTTTGAACTCTAGAAACCATGCAAATCCTTAGCAGTGCTCAGCCCGCGGGCATAGCCTTGTAGAGATTTCCACACTGTAGAAAACAGATGAGTATTATAGTACATCTGGGCCTGTACATTTTTATTTAACTTACTTAGTCTCGATGTACTTTAATTATCCCTATTATTATTCATATTGTGGAAGTACCCAGAGGCCCCACTCAGGATCAGGGCCCGTTTTAATAGGAGGCAATCAAACACATGGGAAGACACAATCCCTGCCTCATGGAGCTTATAATCTAACTGGGGGAGAATATTGGCAGTAGCTAGAAGCCAGCTGAATAAAGATTATTTATTTGTGGCAAAAGTGCAAAAATTTCAAACTCATTTTTGTCCCACAGGTTTTAAAAAAGGAGCAATTAATTGGTCCTTCTGCTCCTTTTTCTCCCTTTGCCACTGAAAAAGGGGAAAACCAGAATATTGTAAAGGTTTTAATTTGGTGTTTTCTTGCGGGGGAGGAGGAGACAAAGTTTCCCATGCACAAAAAAAATTTCCCCAAAATTTTCATAAAAACAGGCTTTTTAATATAAAACTCACACACAATAAATACAATCAAATAAATCTTTGGGCCAGAACATTTAGACCAGATCTATTAGTGGCTAGTTGCGACTGTTTGGCAGCTCTTTCATAAAAAAAAGGGTTCTTAAGGGGAAAAGGCAACAATAGATCAGTGGTTTTCAAACATAGTTTGGGAACCCCCTTCTGGTCCCCAGACCACAGTCCTTAGACTTAGGTCCATGAAAGAAGACTACGAAAATAAAAAAATTCAGAGCCCAGAAAAGGCATTCTGGTTTTCTGATCAATCAAAAGTATGTGAATATTCCCAGGGCTGGCTCCAGCATTTCTGCCGCCCCAAGCGATCGGCGGCAGCAGTTCAGCGGCAGGTCCTTTGCTCCTAGAGGGAGTGAGGGACCTGCCGCCCCGAATTGCCGCAGGTGCCGCCCCTCTCCCTTGGCCGCCCCAAGCACCTGCTTGTTAAGCTGGTGCCTGGAGCCGGCCCTGAATATCCCCATCCACAGGTCAAAACCCAGAAATGTTGTTATTACCATAGAAGCCCACAGTTTAGCGCCCTTTCTCATGCTGCATCAAATGCCGTGCTGAGCATGTGCAACATTTATAGTTTAATTCTGTTCTGTCCGTTTTCAGAAATTGTTCTAGGGGTCCACAAATGGAAAACAAAAAACAAACAAAAAAAAAGGTTGAAGACCACTGCAATAGATAATTCTATACCTATGAAAGGGAATATACTGCAATGTGTATTAGCTATGCATAAATAACATGAGATCACATATTCCTTAGTTCATTGCACAAAAGATATACACCTACTATATATAAAATATATACATAGAAAAAACAAATCAAAGCTGGAAATAAGAGTCTATATATTTATTATTATAACTTAGAATGTAATTTTTCACTGTGAAAAATAATCAGGTAAGCCAACAATGTTTAAACACACCCCATCCCCTCACTGTGTACACCATATGACCACCAAGAAAGATTGTAAATGACCTACAGTGTACCCTTCAGTGATATGGTAAAAACAAATGTTATTATGTGTACATTTTAGATAATAAAAATATATTAATTTTGAAACTTTTTCAAGAAGCTGGCTCAGATTATTACTTTAGCATGAATGTCAAGAAAAATACAGAAAAGATAGTGTGCATTTTCCCATATTATACACAGTTCAGTATGATATTACAAAGCATCTCTGTGCTTTCCATATGGAAATGGTGTATATCTGATATTTATAAGTGAGTAGTTTCTCTGGGTATTTACACTAACTTTGACAATTACCTATTTTATTTATTATCCCTCATGTTTCACTCTTTTAATCTACATGAGAGTTGAACAGCGGATGTGTTTATTGCACAATCATTAAATAGATATTAGATATTTTGATAGTCATGTATTACTAGTTTGAAAATCTATCAACATTTTGACAGAAATCCAGTAGTAATTATACTACTATTCTCAGAAATAGTAATGGTTTTTCACAAAAGGTTTTCCCATCAGGTTTTTTAAGCTGTCAGAAACATTAAAACAACCTCAGTCGCACTTAAACTAAGCATTTGTTCAAGTTAATCTTCAGTTTGTAACCGGTGGTGGTTTGTTCAAATTTTCTTTGCCTACAACATCTAATGCACGTGTTTAGCGTCAGCAGGATATTTGTGAACCTACTGAGGCTACTATTTGACAGTACAAACTAGGAGGCAAGACACCTGGGCTCTGAATGGCTCAGCCGCTGACTCTGGTAGGGCTCACTATGATCACTGCACAGGTAGGCATATCTGAGCTGAGATCGTTCACTAAGAATAGCAAGGCAGCCATGGCAGCATGAGCAGCAACTCAGGCTAGCCTCGACTCCAATCCCACCTGAGATCCGACGCACACAGCTGGGCAGCTAACATGATGCCACAGCTACACTACACTGCTTTTAGCAAGCTAGCTCAGCCAGCCAGCTCTGGGATGTTTAAGTGTGCTGTCCCCTCTGTGACCTTGGGAGAGTCTCTTTACTGCTCTGTGACTTGTTTACCTATCCAAAAACAAAATCATACTTCTTTAAAAATATGAAGCTTCTCAATACCAGTGTGATATCTTTGGTTGAACAGTGCTACAGAGAATCAGTTTAAATGAGTCCCAGTATATATAACAAAACAAAAGAAAGAATGCTGGGTTACAATTGGAAATGCAAATTGTCTACAATATATACTCCTAAAGGTTAGGAAGCAGTAATGTGATTTTTACATTGCCGATGAATTTGGTTTGTGAATTAGTTTACATGATAGACTATAAATGCTTATTAAACTCAGTGAGACTATTCAGGTGTATAAAGTTAAGAATGTGCATAAGAGTTTGCAGGATCAGGGTCAAAAAGAAACCTTAAAATTCAGGTTTGTGGTCAATACGTTACCTTTTGCCTTTAGGTGGAACAGTGAACTACGGTATTGTCATAATGTTACAAAAAGAATATGGTACATTTAAAAAATCTTAAGTTGTGTTCTTCAATTTTGACCCTCTCTCCAATGGAACGCTTTAAATAAATTACAGTCAAGAGGCACATTTTTCACCCTGCATTTTAGTGCTTATCTTGGAGCAGGTTTAGGGTCACATTCTCTATAAATTAACTCCATTGACTAAAAGTTACACTATCAAAAAATTTGGCCCATTATATTTGTGTAAAATAAGTGGTAACGGTAAAGTAGAATAAGAGCAGCTCTTTTGTGTTACCATTTTGTTGATGATGTGTCTGTGCAACAGAAGAGGCTAGCAGTATTTTGTCAAATCTACGGCTCCATAAATTCCAGCAATAGACATGCTGAGTAGTGTTTTGAGGAATAAGATCCTACTTAAAGTGAGCAAGGTGGATGAATCTGGCCCAATGAATTGCATAGGCTGTGACATCTTTTTTTCTTTGAATTCTACACTAAATCAGCCATGTCCATGCCTGCATTGTTCATTTTCCTTTATAACATACTGCATATTCCAACTAGCAAACTCAGTACTTGGTCCTGCTAGTGAAGGCAGGGGGCTGGACTCGATGACCTTTCAAGGTCCCTTCCAGTTCTAGGAGATGGGATATCTCCATTATGAAATGCAGTATTTGTGTTGTAGCCACATTCTCACATACTACAAATGCTAATGAAGTACAGTTTGGCTTGTTTTTAGGATTTGGCAGGTGCTTAAATTTGATTAACTGTATCTATTAAAGTTTATGCTGAATTCTTGTAATACATGTTCTTTTTTTAACCTTCAGATAATACTTTGATCCACAGCTGTTAAAGTGGCTGTAAACTACGGAGGAAAACACATAGGATAATATCAAGAATGCAATCCATAATTTTATCATTTATGTTTTTAAATCCAATACACTTCTATAAAACATAAGGAGAAAGGATGAGGCACTCTTTTATTTGTGGACTTTTTTGTCTATTACCTCAGATTATATGCAATTACTTTTAAAGGACATCGTCAGCTTAGAAAAAGTCAGGTTTCTGTATGAAAATGTTTATCTTTTATTGCAAATAAGCTCTAAGGACAAAAACTGATTTTTCTTTCTAAATTTCAGTCTGTTCACTTTGTACAGTTAACCACCACTTCCTGTGCAGTAAGATTCACTGTTTCCTTTGCATATTCAGTTTCTCCTTCCATTTGTGTGGATCTTTCACAACAGGACAGAAAACATTTTTTTTTAAATGGAAAACAAGTAATAAAAAACACACAAAATGAGAGGGGGACTCATTGGCACGAGTAGTATCTGAAGCTATTTTCACTATATTACTATTAATACTTAGGCAACTTGAAATCTAATCTGTCTCAATGTCCCTTTTCAGCTCTTTGGGCCAATCAAGGCTGATTCCCATTTTAGTTTGTTTTAAAGATCTACATCTTCACACACTATAGCAATTAAAAATGTAAAAATACATGCAAGTACATGAAGTTTTACACCTAGAACTTAAACTGTTGGAAGATTCTATATTTCACCAGTTTATTTCAGCAATGTTTTAAGGGCCTGATGCTAAAAGTTTTGCCATCAACTTCAGTGAGGGTATAATCAAGCCTTAAAAGCAATTCTGAAATAAGATGCTCCTGTGATCAAACATGACCCTTCAATGTGGCTTCTAGCATTCTCTCGTACCATTCTGAGATGGGTCTACCTTAGTTCTTTCTACCTAAAAAATTACTTTCAGGAACAAACTGTATTTCAAGCCTGTTAAATGAAACTATCTTGAGTACTGTATGTGCAGAGAATAAAACTTGGACTCTCTTGCAATGAACAATATTTAAGAGGTTGCATAGCATGGGCGGGATTATCGGAAGCTCTTAGTGTTGATTTAGCTCTGGTCCTATTGATGTCAAGGGGTGGTTTTCCTATTGACTTCAATGGAAACCACCCAATACTGAAAATCGAGCAGAATAAAAGTAAAATATCAGATGTATAATCATGTTCTCTCTTCTTGTACACATATGAAAATGACATACAATCACAACGCCAGAACTTGTGTCACAATGGGATGTACACAGTGCGACCCACTGAGCTGCTTAACAAAAAGCAATGCCAATCAAAGTGATAGAACCTTGGGCGGCGAAGTTTTGGGGCCTCTGGTTCGAGAAGGAGGGCCAGCTATTAAATGTGCAATTGCTACAGTCACTCAAATTAATATTCAAATCTTTTATTCCCTTTTGACCTTCAAACCAGCTTCCTAGCCTTCTTATCTGCCTTTTCCAGTGCCGCAGCATTTCTTTTTACCACATATTAATCAGAAAATTAACCCAATGCTATTGGCACTAGATCCTGCCTCACTGTCTGAGAGTTTGGAATAATTTGCGTTAACATGTACAGTGTTGCTTAGACACAAACAGTAGAATAAAGCCATAAATTGGGGGGGGGGGGGAAATCATAGCAGCATAAAAACTTTTATTGGCACTTAAACATATTTTTCCCTGATTGAAGCAGAATTCATGAAACAATTACAACCCCATGACAAAGGCTGGTAATGATTAGCCTTCAAGAACTGCTGTTATTTTCTGACAGTTCAGAAGCTGTTTTTGTTTGTTTCAGGAAAGGAAGCATCAAATCTTTTATGGACTATCCAAAATGAAGAGACAGAATAGTGCCGGTTAATTATCCAGTGTCAGCATTTCACTAAAGCTCCCACTGTAGAACAGAAGGCTTATGTAATAATTTAGAATTCTAATTAATTCTTGTCACCCAAGCGGAGTTTTTGAAATAACAACATGCACTTTAGTACTGAGCACTTACATATTTTCCACCTTTGTACAACATAATATAAGCCAATTACAGTAAAGGAATTATAAGGGGAACAGCGGTTATGAAACAATTTTATTAAGTACCACCAAAATGACAGAAGAAATGACAGAAAGAGAAATGTTATAAAGAGAAAAGTCAATGTTGTAACAAAGTCTATTTTACATGAGCTCTTTCAGCTATTTCACTAAAATTTCTACCGCTACCTGAACAAAGATAGCTACAAATAAAATTGTACAAGAATTATTTCTACCATCTAGCAGTAACACACGTTACTGTAAGTTAACAAGAAAAGTAACACAACAATGCTTCCAAAGATCAGCGGATTCTGAATAGTGTTCTTAAATGTGGACCACACTTCAGAAAGACCATCTCCTGGATCACCTCCCCTTCCAATCAAACCTATTCAAAATCATTCAACATCCTTGTGGCAACTACAGCATTTGTTTATATAGAAAAGCAGTATTGGGAAAGACATTGTACATTTTTATCTGCTTTTAATCGTTTACTCCTCTTTGAAAAAGAACTGATCTCACGGTCGCTTCTGCTCTTCGTGTTAGCTGCCTCTTCCATTTGTTCCTGCCCATGATCCTGTACCTGCTTCTCTGCCAACAGGCCCCTAGTTCACTGAAAGGGACTACTGTAACCCTTTCAGAAGTTGGATTTGTTTCACCCAAGTTTTGTGTACCCCCAACTTTCACCTCACTTAAAAACTACTTGCTAACGAAATCAGACATAAAAATACAAAGTGTCACAACACATTATTACTGAAAATTGCTTACTTTCTCATTTTGTCTGTATGCAATTTGTTTGTACTGACTTCGCTAGTGCTTTTTATGTAGCCTGTTGTAAAACTAAGCAAATAGCTAAATGCGCTGATGTACCCCCTGGAAGACCTCTGCTTACCACTGGTTGAGAACCACTGCCATAGGTCGCCTTCTCCTCATCTCACTTGACAGGACCACGTTAAGGCACAGACACTGTGACCCAGATCAACAAAGGGATTTAATCTAAATACCTTTGTGGCTCTGGGCCTTTAGGCCCTGCCTCTTGAAGACAGGTGATTATATCAGAATCTCAGCTTTCATTTTAAAAAAATTATTAGATGTTTTACCCCTTACTGTTAGAAGCTAGGACTGAACAACAGGGGATGGATCATTCAATAATTCCCCTTTTCTGTTAATTCCCTTTGAAGTATCTGGCACTGGCCACTGTCTGAAGACAGCTGGGCTAGATGGACCATTGGTCTGACCCAGCATGGGCATTCTTATGTTCCTCCTGGTTGTGAAGGAAAGCTTGAAAACATAATCACAGTTAACCTATGCAATGATGTTTGCCTGAGTCTTCAGACAGCATGAAACAACAGTTCTAAGAGGGGGAAGTATTCAATTCATCTGAATAGGGTCTTAACTCCAAGCACCACTGCCCAGGAGGCCCTTCCAACACTGCCCAAGCAGAGGGCTGTGTGTAACAAAAGAGTGCAACTAGCCCAACCCACACAGACAAGCAGATATACTCTGGCTACAGGGTAAGTACTGAGGGTCACCCTGTTTCTCCAGAGGGAGAGGGTGCCCCTGCTCCTCTGCTGATACTGCCTCATGCCACTACTTCTCTGGGTGGGTGGGGGGGGATACCAGCACTGCTCCTAGTGGGGGGCCCCAGTGCAGACATGGGGCTATAGGGGCAGACACACAGGGGCACCATGTCAGGGCTCTGCCCTGGATTTTCTTAAACTCACTTTCCACTTGCACATATTGCCTGGCATTCTCAGGAAGAGCCTGTGTAGCTGAAAACAAGGTCTAGCAGATACCTAGGTCAGATGCCAGCTCCCTATTGACCACCAGCAAGCAATTCACATGCTACAAGATGAAAACCAACATCATAAATTAAAACATGCAGCCTATTCAATGACAATTTACTTTGGGTTAACACAACTTGGTGCAAAATGCCAGGCACAAAAATATCTAGATTTTAGTACTGTAATTTGAATTCCATGATGATGGGTTGCGATCCCCCAGCATAAACACACAGCTGTGAATGGATATACCATTGCTAAGGAACAAATGCCAGAAACCCAAGAGAATGACTTGAATGAAAAGCTCAAAGAAAAACAAATCCATAATGTGCTTCTTTTTCCTCTACCCTGAATGAGAGAGACATATTAACATCTGATACTTTCATACAATTGTAGAAACAACCAAGTAGGAACAGATGTATCCCAGCTGCATAGAACAGTGAAATATGCTGGATAATAAGGATAAGCATTTCTTGCTGAGGGGTAATTCATTAATGGTATATCCTTAGCTTCCCATTACAAAACATGAAGGGTTTTATTTTGACATCACTTATGCAACACATAACACACACAAAAAAGTGATGTGTAACATCAACATTCTGTTTAACTTGACACTTGCATCTTCTGTTATTTTAAATATACACAGAAAGATCACGAGCATTCCAAACAGGAGCATGGATCAAGACAAAGGAGGATGAAATAGCCCAAAATAAGCAATTTACGCATCGTTGCTTCTTGGAGAGAATGAAGGCCAGAAAAAAATCCATCACAAGTTACAAGAAACTCTGCACAGATTTAAATGACATAATACTGACTTTTTGCAGGAAGCATTTGCTGCTTTCTCGTGAACATAAAATAAGCCCTACAAACTTGATATAACAGCTATCCTCAAACATCTAGGATTTGCCCCTACAGCATAAATAGTGATTCTGTACACCAATCATAAAAGTCTCAAAAATATGACTGCATGAAAATAAAGAGGAAAAACGGCACCACCTTGCTAAGGATGACAAAAAATTGGTAGTTAGGCCTGTAAACTATTGTCAATCCCACCTTGCTCTTGCCACAATAAGTTATACATACATTGCATATAGTGAAATTTACTCCCTACCTGGGGTTTGGGTTTAACTGGTGACTCAAATAATAACAAACACAAATCTCAACCTAAGCTTTCTAGACTGTTGGCTGTTCCAAGTGTTTTGCCTGTGCGACCTCCTGTCCCAGGCGCTAGTTCGCTCTATGTTGGAGAGACACTTTTATAGCCTGATTAAAGTTAGTTGAATTCATATAAGAAACTCAGCAGTAATTCCACTGCATTTTCATGAAAGCTTCAAATACCTGATAGGATGCCTAAAACAAAAGAGTCCACCTGCACCATTATGAAGAGCCCTAGTATTCTACCCTGTTACAAGGCCTAGTATCATGACCCGGGTGTGATGTCTTGCATTGGCAAGGAAGGTACTGTATACTCAGCCCCTAGCTTTGTCCCATCCATCTTGCAGGGCAAAGAGATGCAGCAAATGGGGCAGAAATTTGGGATTGGAGCACAGGATACCTCTGCCCTCTCTGTTTTTTCCTTTCATATTCACATCATGACACTAAAGCATTAGCATGAGGTAAATTATACATATGTAAAAAATTCATTCCATGTAGATTATCTTCAACGCTGTAATTATTTAAAAATTCCCCCTCTTTATAGTTAGAGACAATAGATATACAGAATATATATTTTAAAAAAAATCAAACAGATGTTCCTTATAGATTTTAATCATGTTGCAAAATTATACTATAGATGCATATGAATTATACTATATTTCTGTATTGCCATTGCCTCTGCAGTTCCATTTTGTTCAATTCACTAACTCCCCATTGTTAGTAAAGTTTGAGCATGCCACCTGGACATTTTCTCTTCCACACTTTGCTTGCCCTTGCCCTTGCACTAGCTAGCCACTCTCCTGAAACTTCATTCCACTTCTCCTCCCCTCTGTATTTCTACCCTTTCATGTACCCGCCCAACTCTTTTACCAGTTGTCACTCCAGATCTGCACACACAACAATCAACAACTATATCTTTACAAAATAACCATTCTTATATATACACACATTTTGGTTCCAACAAACTCAAGCAACTGCATTATCTTATCTGTGTTTTTGTCCTCCCTTGACCTACCTTCAGACTCCCCTTCCCACTTACTGTTGTTATTCATGTTGTGCTTAAATTTAAGCTTGAAAATTCTTGGGGAAGGGATGCTGTTTTATATATTTGTTCTGTAAATCGCTGGGTGCATTTAAGAGGCTGGATAATAAATTATTTCATGAGACTACTAGTAGGTATTTCTGTTCATGCATATGGTCAAAAAACCCAGAAGCCAGTCTGATCATTGAAAATTCTGGCCTGTTTCACTAAAATCCAATGCTTGGGAGACCATCACTGAACCACAATTTAAAAAGTAAGTGAGAAGTGAGAATTCATGGTTAAAATAATATTTGAATTTTATAACTAGTGATAGGTCAATATGTTTTTTTAATATTTTTGTTAACGTAAGCCATACTATAGTACAATTTAAATACCCTTTCTTATGTTCCATATTCTTTACGTCAATATTACATTGTCTCACTAGATTAAAAAAAAAACACACACAAGTTAAAATTACTTGTCTAATAAGTACTGTGGTCTGGCATATTAAACATGGGCCAGGGTGTCAGGAGAGTAAAATTCTGTAGAAATGCAAAATATTAAGGCCAGTAAGGGGTAGGGGCACAAATAAAACTCACCCCATTTCTGGTTCCTGCCTGCGCTTTTAGAACACTGCCACTTTCTCCTGTTCCTTTGGCAGATGTTTCAAGCTTGAAACAAATGTCACTTTTTGAGCAAGAGTCAGGGGGTAGCCGTGTTAGTCTGTATCTACAAAAACAACAAGGAGTCTGGTGGCACCTTAAAGACTAACAGATTTATTTGGGCATAAGCTTTCGTGAGTAAAAACCTCACTTCTTCGGATGCATAGAGTGAAAGTTACAGATGCAGGCATTATATACTGACCCATGGAGAGCAGGGACTTACTTTGCAAGTGGAGAACCAGTGTTGACAGGGCCACGAAAGCTTATGCCCAAATAAATCTGTTAGTCTTTAAGGTGCCACCAGACTCCTTGTTGTTTTTGAGCAAGAGTTACTTTCTGAAATTTTGCAAACATCAACCTTGGTTACTATGCCACTATCATCACCATAGCAGCAAACTATCTGGAGAGCCACAAAAATTTGCAATTTTTTGTAAAATAACTCCTGCTTTCTTCAATTTTCAAAGCACAAATCCATCAAAAATATTCCTTGAAAGTTAGTGCACCCAGCTCTAACAATAAGTAACAAAATATTCAAACAAAAACCTCTCTCCCTAGGGTTTTCTGTGCTTTGAACAAAACAACAACAACAAAAAAGGAGCCACGCTCCTAAATCCAAAAAAACAAATGCTATATACCAGAGGAACAATTTTGTTTGCTATAACTTTTAGAATGACATATATGTTGTTATTATCGACTCTCTAGTGATTAAATTTTGTTTGTTTGTTGGCTGGTTGATTTTAAATGGATGAAGCAAATCAGATGTTGCAATATGCAAGTATATAGTGCACAACAAAGATAGACACAGTTGTTCATACAGTCTCCAGTGTAACATCTATATTATCTGCAATAATTGAAGACCTCATGATTATACTTACTGGGCCAGGGTTTAGCACTACAGCTTTGGGATTTGCACATGTGCAACTGAGACCAGAATTTGGCCAGATATTTTCTTTCCCAGCCTAACCAGCCAGAATCTTAGCAATAGATCATCTTACAGCTACAAGGCCAAACTCAGTCCAGGTGTAACAACATTGACTATAGCAGAATTGAAGCTTCTTACCCCAGGGCTACAAACACCATGGCAGGACTTTCAGCAGAACTTTTACAGATAAAATAACCTGCAAAGTACCATTCACACACTTTAGGCATTTCACTTTTCAAAACAAGACAGTCTTAGTTAAGAAGCAAACTTTTGCAACTCCACTGCCACATTCAAAACACTGCCAGTATGAGTATGTACAGCACTACAATAGTGTCAGCTCACCTCACCTGGTGTTAGGTAATCTGTGCCTTGGTTTCCCTTGCTCTCAGATAGCTGGGTTCTTCAGCGAGTCAGTGGGTTTACTGCTTTCGCCTTCCAGCTAAAGTAAACAAGCCTTCCCCTCCCAGAGTAAACAAAGTCCAAAGCACACACGATACAGCTTTGGCCCTCTCCAGGCTACAGCCTTCACCCCCTCAGTGGAGGGCTCACTGGGCTAGACAGTTTCTTGATCACCCCAAGCCAAACCGTTCATTCTTCTTTTGCTTCTCAGTGCAGAGCACACACAGTTCCTCAGCCCTGGAACCACAGAGCTGTCCATACCATCTTTAAGTGAGAACAATGTATTACAGGTTCCAGCCCTGGAACCCTAACCACAAAGGGCTGGCTGGCCGCCTCCCAGGCCAGCTTCATACACTGCCCATCTAAGGCTTGGTCTACACTAAACCCCCAAATCGAACTAAGGTACGCAACTTCAGCTACGTGAATAACGTAGCTGAAGTTCGAAGTACCTTAGTTCGAACTTACCTCGGTCCACACGCGGCAGGCAGGCTCCCCCGTCGACTCCGCGGTACTCCTCTCACCGAGCTGGAGTACCGCAGTCGACGGCGAGCACTTCCGGGTTCGACTTATCGCGTCCAGACAAGACGCGATAAGTCGAACCCAGAAGTTCGATTGCCAGCCGCCGAACTAGCGGCTGGGTATAGACGTACCCTAAGAGTCGAGCAGAGCCACAACCTGCTACTGACAGGGAACCAGCAATAGTTATAGCAGGTGGAATGCAGCCTATAGGCAGCAGACCACTGTGGAGGGCACAAAGCTTGGTTTATATAGTGCGGCACCCATTTCTCAGCAGGCTTACTTTACAATCCCATGAGCCTCTGCAGATTACAACTCACAGAAGACCTGTCTTTATGGGACCAAAACTTGAAGCAGAGACATACAGACCCAGGCCTGTCCTGAAAGGGACAGTAAATCCTGTGGCAAGCACCTTTCACAATGTGTCCTTAATCTTCACTGGTACCTCTAGAGTTGCTGTAATACATATAATAATACTAACAATTTTTGTCCATTAGAATGATCTATTTCTCTGGGCATTAAATGTTGGGTGTACTGAGTTCTGCAATAGAGATGGGTGCTCTGTTTAACTTTAGCAACTTCCACATGAGTTTCCTTTGCAGATCAGGAGATAATGTGGAAGTGGAATTTTCTGTTGTTTTTTTCATCTCTTTCTCCCCCAGAAAAAAATCGAAATTTGATATTCTTGCAATTAACATCAACCAAGAACAACTCCTCTTAAATCAGAGGACAATAAAAATACCATGAGCTCCTTGAAGCAGGAATTATCCTCTAAAATTTTTGGGAAATGCCTATCATATAGCTGAAGTCACCATTAATAAGTAACAACAAAACCTATATAAACACACTAGCAGCTAGGATAGTGAAGCAATAGGTAGAAATGTAACTTGACATGAAAAATAATCATTACTAGCATAAGTAATTGATAGCACTCTCTCATAGGACAGGCCCGCATATAACTATATAGTAACACTAGTCAGCCCCTCAGCCTCCCTAACTCTCTTTGTTATATGTTTGTGCACAGCTAGTACAATGAGGCCCTTGGCCTATAGGTGATACTATAATATAAAATACTTTTATTGAGCCATGATAGTGGCACCACAGTTGAGGATATGAGTTTCTATCATAAGCCCATCTTCCACACTTCTTTGTACATTTACACCTTTCCATCAGAAAGTTATGTGCATCACCTGTTTCTAAACAAAGGATAATAGTGTATTTAGGCCGGGATTTCCACAAGAATTTCAATAGGATCTTGGCACCTAATTCCCTTAAATCCTTTTGAAAAACAGTCTTTTTTATTTAGTGGCAAGTTTGAGCTTAATTGGACAAGGAGCTTTTGAAATAACGGACAAGAAAATAGTTGTTTTTCATCTTTTGAAAAGTCTAATGATTTTTGTCCATTCATAATTTAAAAGCTTGTTCTGAAAACTTCTGATTTCCTTTTATGGTAGTTCTCAATGGCAACTGATATGCAGGGCTATTTTTACTGAAGTTAAGTGTAAATTGAGGGAATAATTACATTATTAGAGATCAAATATAGAACTTTCATTATGTGGGGGTTTCACAGGATAGTAGAATTTCTGTGAAATGTCCTGCAGACATGAGCTGCCACAGTTTGTAAGTTCTAGGAGAGGAATAATTACAGATCATGGAACTTAGAAACTGGTGGCTTTGCTACTACAGCTGCAATTCATGACACTGATAAGCTCCATTTGCACAGCTGAGAGAGGTTGTAAGTGCCATATGTGAAAGAATTGTGGTTTGCAGCAGTTAGAAGTTTCAGTGGCGGAGCTGGCAGAGCTTGTAACTTCCACAGTATGATTGAGTGCAGTTATTGGACTGCTTGGATCTTGGGATATTGTAGCTACCCTAATATGTGTAAGCTTGCAAAAATAGTCAAGAGAGAGCATCTGTGCATAACCTCACTTCATGCAATTTTTAGTCTCCATCAGACACCTTGTGTTATTGATAAACTCTGAGACTGCTACCATATGTATTGTAATATCTCACAAACTCTTTGTTTAATGGCTTGTAGAGTTTGCAAGCCTCCCAACCAAAACTTTATAGGTCCTGATGGCAGATTTTACCATTTCTGCCAGCCTCGCCAAGAATCCAGTGGAGACTGTAACTCATGTGAGCTCCTATCACCCACTAGTCAGATCTTACAAGAGCCATGAATCATGGTGACTTATATTTGTTATGAATCCCTTATATATCAAATACTTGTGAGTTAAAAGATTCATCAGCTTCTGGATAGAGCTTGTAACGTCCTGAAAGCATTGAAATAAGAGACTTGCGAAGATTATTAGAGAGACAAGATGGGTGAGGTAATATCATTTATTGGACCAACTTCTGTTGGTAAGAGAGACAAGCTTTTGGCCTCACAGAGCTCTCCTTTAGGTCTGGGAAAGCTACTTTGAGTGTAACAAATAAATGCAAGGTTTAGCAGAAGTAGTTAGCGCATCTTCTAAAGCAGGGCTTCTCACAACAAATTTTTTGGTGGCCTCAGAGTGCAGCCACCAACTTTTTTCTAAAACACTTAATAATTTTAGGAAAAACAAATAAATATGCATGTATACACATCCAGATCATTTAATTTATTTATGTAGAAGTGTTTATTTTTGGCGGATTCAATAATAAAAATAATGCTGTGAAAGTGAACATAAGAACATAAGAACGGCCGTACCGGGTCAGACCAAAGGTCCATCTAGCCCAGTATCCTGTCTACCAACAGTGGCCAATGCCAGGTGCCCCAGAGGGAGTGGACCAATAGGCAATGATCAAGTGATCTCTCTCCTGCCATCCATCTCCATCCTCTGACAAACAGAGGCTAGGGACACCATTCCTTACCCATCCTGGCTAATAGCCATTAATGGACTTAACCACCATGAATGTATCCAGTTCTCTTTTAAATGCTGTTATAGTCCTAGCCTTCACAACCTCCTCAGGTAAGGAGTTCCACAAGTTGACTGTGCACTGCGTGAAGAAGAACTTCCTTGTATTTGTTTTAAACCTGCTGCCTATTAATTTCATTTGGTTCTTGTATTATGGGAATAAGTAAATAACTTTTCCTTATCCACTTTCTCCACATCACTCATTATTTTACATACCTCTATCATATCCCCTCTTAGTCTCCTCTTTTCCAAGCTGAAGAGTCCTAGCCTCTTTAATCTCTCCTCATATGGGACCCATTCCAAACCCCTAATCATTTTAGTTGCCCTTTTCTGAACCTTTTCTAGTGCCAGTATATCTTTTTTTAGATGAGGAGACCACATCTGTACGCAGTATTCGAGATGTGGGCGTACCATCAATTTATATAAGGGCAATAATATATTCTCAGTCTTATTCTCTATCCCCTTTTTAATGATTCCTAACATCCTGTTTGCTTTTTTGACTGCCGTTGCACACTGCGTGGACAGAGAACTATCCACAATGATGCCAAAATCTCTTTCCTGATTAGTTGTAGCTAAATTAGCCCCCATCATATTGTATGTATAGTTGGGGTTATTTTTTCCAATGTGCATTACTTTACATTTATCCACATTAAATTTCGTTTGCCATTTTGTTGCCCAGTCACTTACTTTTGTGAGATCTTTTTGAAGTTTATCACAGTCTGCTTTGGTCTTAACTATCTTGAGCAGTTTAGTATCATCTGCAAACTTTGCCACCTCACTGTTTCCCCCTTTCTCCAGATCATTTATGAATAAGTTGAATAGGATTGGTCCGAGGACTGACCCTCGAGGAACACCACTAGATGCCCCTTTCCATTCTGAGAATTTACCATTAATTCCTACCCTTTGTTCCCTGTCTTTTAACCAGTTCTCAGTCCATGAAAGGATCTTCGCTCTTATCCCATGACAACTTAATTTACGTAAGAGCCTTTGGTGAGGGACCTTGTCAAAGGCTTTCTGGAAATCTAAGTACACTATGTCCACTGGATCCCCCTTGTCCACATGTTTGTTGACCCCTTCAAAGAACTCTAATAGATTAGTAAGACACGATTTCCCTTTACAGAAACTATGTTGACTATTGCTCAACAGTTTATGTTTTTCTATGTGTCTGACAATTTTATTCTTAACTATTGTTTCGACTAATTTGCCCGGTACCGATGTTAGACTTACCGGTCTGTAATTGCCAGGATCACCTCTAGAGCCCTTTTTAAATATTGGCGTTACATTAGCTAACTTCCAGTCATTGGGTACAGAAGCCGATATAAAGGACAGGTTACAAATCTTAGTTAATAGTTCCGCAACTTCACATTTGAGTTCTTTCAGAACTCTTGGGTGAATGCCATCTGGTCCTGGTGACTTGTTAATGTTAAGTTTATCAATTAATTCCAAAACCTCCTCTAGTGACACTTCAATCTGTGACAGTTCCTCAGATTTGTCACCTACAAAAGCCGGCTCAGGTTTGGGAATCTTCCTAACATCCTCAGCCGTGAAGACTGAAGCAAAGAATCCATTTAGTTTCTCCACAATGACTTTATCGTCTTTAAGCGCTTTTGTATCTCGATCATCAAGGGGCCCCACTGGTTGTTTTAGCAGGCTTCCTGCTTCTGATATACTTAAAAAACATTTTGTTATTACCTTTGGAGTTTTTGGCTAGCCGTTCTTCAAACTCCTCTTTGGCTTTTCTTATTACATTCTTGCACTTAATTTGGCAGCGTTTATGCTCCTTTCTATTTGCCTCACTAGGATTTGACTTCCACTTTTTAAAGGAAGTCTTTTTATCTCTCACTGCTTCTTTTACATGGTTGTTAAGTCACGGTGGCTCTTTTTTAGTTCTTTTACTGTGTTTCTTAATTTGGGGTATACATTGAAGTTGGGCCTCTATTATGGTGTCTTTAAAAAGCGCCCATGCAGCTTGCAGGGATTTCATTTTAGTCACTGTACTTTTTAACTTCTGTTTAACTAACCCCCTCATTTTTGCATAGTTCCCCCTTTTAAAATTAAATGCTACAGTGTTGGGCTGTTGAGATGTTCTTCCCACCACAGGGCTGTTGAATGCTATTGTATTATGGTCACTATTTCCAAGTGGTCCTGTTATAGTTACCTCTTGGACCAGCTCCTACGCTCCACTCAGGACTAAATCTAGAGTTGCCTCTCCCCTTGTGGGTTCCCGTACCAGCTGCTACATGAAGCAGTCATTTAAAGTATTGAGAAATTTTATCTCTGCGTTTCGTCCTGAAGTGAAATGTTCCCAGTCAATATGGGGATAATTGAAATCCCCCACTATTATTGGGTTCTTAATTTTGATAGCCTATCTAATTTCCCTTAGCATTTCATCATCACTATCACTGTCCTGGTCAGGTGGTCTATAATAGATCCCTAATGTTATATTCTTATTAGAGCATGAAATTTCTATCCATAGAGATTCTTTGGAACATGTGGATTCACTTAAGATTTTTATTTCATTTGATTCTACATTTTCTTTCACATATAGTGCCACTCCCCCCCCACACACACACACACAATCTGTTCTGTCCTTCCGATATATTTTGTACCCCAGAATGATTGTGTCCCATTGATTGCTCTCAGTCCACCAGGTTTCTGTGATGCCTATAAGTGATATTTGTATCTTTGTTAATATCACTTTTCACAGCAAGTCCTGGCAAATTAAGAGCTGGATGGAAGGGTGGTATATGAGGCAACGGGGGCCAGGGAGGATAGAAGTGGGGCTGGGGAAGGGAGCAGAGAACAGGAGTGATGGATGGGGGGCCCCACTGCAGCCACATGGTCGGGGCTGAGGGTTGGCACCTGGGGCTGGAGGTCACTGCCCAGCACCCACTGGAGCCCAGGGTCGGTGTCCACTGCTGCTGATTGGCTCCCAGGGCCTGGGTTTGGCACCACACAGCCAAAGCAAGGGATTGGAGCCCACCACTGCGCAGCCAGGGGTTGGAGCCTGAAACCCCGTGGCTTAAGGCAGGGCCACGTGGCCAAAGCAGGGGGTCAGCACCTGAAACCCCAGGGCCAGATCTGGGTGTTGGTGTCCAAAGCCCCATGGCTGGAGCCTTGGTCCGCAACTAGGCTCCCTGAGTCCCTGTTGCCCAACCACCTCAGGGCTGAAGCCCGAACCCCACCCCTCCCTCTCCGGTAGAGAACTCACCTTGCTCCTTCAGCGTTTTGCCTCACCTATCTCCAGAATTTGTGGAGGAAGTCAATTGTGTCCTGGAGTCCTTTATGTGGTCAGTGGTTTGAGGATGGTTACTAGGAGTCCTAATAATCCTTCAGTAAGAGTGCCATGGCCAGATATGATGGGTCTGTCTGGGTTCTCTTGTCTGTGTATCTTGGGAAGCATGTAGAAGCATAAGTGCTGGAACTAAAGGTGCTGGGGGTGCTGCCACACCCCCTGGCTTGAAGTGGTTTCCATTATATACAAGGTTTACAGTTTGGTTCAATGATTCTCAGCACCCCCACTATAAATATTGTTCCAGCACCCCTGTGTACAAGGTCCCTGCAGTGAGTTTCTGGGGCATGAGTTTGAGGAGTTTCTCTTTGAGTTGTTTGGGGAAGGATTTGATGATATCCTTAAGTTCCTGGGTAAATTATGGTGTGGTGTCGTCTCTGAGTTCTTTATAGTAAGTGATGTCAGAGAATTGTCAGTTGGCCTCATTATCGTAGTCATCACAGTTGAGGACTACATTGGTGTCCCCTTTGTCTGCTGGTTTGATCACTATCTGTTGGTTAGATTTCAGGGACTGTATGGTAACTCTTTGTGGTGCAGAGATTATGGTGCATGCATACAACAATTGAAATGATTATAGAATTCTCCAGTTCTTTGTGAACTCCAAAATGAAAGACCCCTGGAAATTACAAAATCTGCCTGCTTGCCAATGCTGAACATAAAATGAACCATGAGTCTGAGAAGAATGGCTTCTGAAGGTTCCTAGCATGAGTGCAGAGTTTGTAAGCCTGAAGCCCTGAAATTAATAGCTCATGCAGTTTGCAGATTCCATGAGACTGTCCAAACAGTTTCTAAAGTTAGTAAAAATGAACTTATGGAGTCATGAAGATAATAAAGTCTACTGAATAGTTGAACATATGAACATAAGAACGGCCCTACTAGGTCAGACCAAGGGTCCATCTAGTCCAGTATCCTGTCTTCCGCCAGCGGCCAGTGCCAGGTGCTCCACAGGGAATAAACAGAACAGGTAATCATCAAGTGATCCATCCCGTCACTCATTCCCAGCTTCTGGCAAACAGAGGCTAGGGATACCATTTCTGCCCATCCTGGCTAATAGCCACTGATGGACCTATCCTCCATGAACTTATCTAGTTATTTTTTGAACCCTGTTATGATCTTGGCCTTCACAACATCCTCTGGCAAGGAATTCCACAGGTTGACTGTGTGAAGAAATACTTTTTTGTTTGTTTTAAACCTGATGCCTATTAATTTCATTTGGTGACCCCTAGTTCTTGTGTTTTGAGAAGTAGTAAACAACTTCCTATCTACTTTCTCTATACCAATCGTGATTTTATAGACCTCAATCATATCTCCCCTTAGCTGTCTCTTTTCCGAGCTGAAAAGTCCCAGTCTTATTAATCTCTCCTCATACGGAAGCCGTTCCAGACCCCTAATCATTTGTGTTGCCCTTTTATGAACCTTTTCAATTCCAATAGATCTTTTCTGAGATGGGGCAACCACATCTGCCCACAGTATTCAAGATGTGGGCATACCATGGATTTATATAGAGGCAATATGATATGTTCTGTCATATTATCTATCTCTTTCTTAATTATTCCCAGCATTCTGTTTGCTTTTTTGACTGCCGTTGCACATTGAGTGGATGTTTTCAGAGAACTATCCACAATGACGCCCAGAACTCTTTCTTGAGTGATAACAGCTAATTTAGACCCCATCATTTTATATGTATAGTTGGGATTATGCTTTCCAATGTGCATTACTTTGCAGTCATCAACATTAAATTTCATCTGCCATTTTGTTGCCCAATCACCCAGTTTTGAGAGATCCTTTTGTAGCTCTTCACAGTCTGCCTGGGTATTAACGATCTTTAGTAATTTTGTATCATCTGCATGGTGCTGGTTCCTCCTTGTTTCCACATTATAGTGGAGTAAAACAAGCTCAAAAGTACATTAAACACCTTTCCATGTAAGCCAATTGCTGCAAGGATGTTATGTGATTATGAATGAAAGCAGCTGAGGTCAGCACAGTTTGTGAATGGGAGGGGAGGTGGTACACAGGACAGTCTCTCTCCGACCATGTGGTCTACACTCTGAATAAGAACCTCTGATGTAGATTTATTTTTAACAGAGTTTTTTAAAACATGCTTATGTGATTTCTCAGATTATTTATATAGACATATACATAGAGACATTTACAGTACACATTTACATAGACTGTTCATGTTCTTCCAATCTCTTATCCTCCTGCTTGATTGTAATTGTTCAAGGCCGATTTAATTATATAAGGTAAACAGTATAAATCAAAAGCCCTTGCAGAATTGTACTGCAGAAAACCAAAATCAAGATCTGTAATGATCTTATCTCCTTACACTCAATTACAAAAAGAGTACCTTCAATGGGAAAATCTTACTTTTATGATTGTTCTTCTATTGACCTATTTTTTCTGAACTCCCCTGAAAAGCTATGAGTACTTTTTAAACTTTGAGATAAAAAGAGGGAAGTAGGTCAAAGTACACTTACATCTATTTTCTGTTATTGAAACACACTGTACTGTAGCAGCCAGAATCAGCCTGAATTGTATGAGACTTGGAGGGTCAGAATGGTAATAAACTTAAAGCAAGATGTAGTCCCTATAGGTTTAAATGCAAAATAAGAATGTAACTTTCTTATTGCCAGTTTTAAAAATTATGCTGTTTTTCTTCCCTTTTAAGGTCAAGTATGAAGTATTTTCGAAAACAAACAATAAAAAGCATTATTAGAAAGAAAGGAAGATGATATTTCCTTCAGTCAAAGAATACAGAATCATTCTATCATTCTAGTGTAACTTTAAGTTGCAAACAGCAATGGCAGCATGAATGATGCAGTGCTTAAATTGCAAATGCAGTATTTAAGACAAAGCTTGAATTCAAAGAACATTGAGATGAGATGAGAAACAGTCACATGGGTTATTAGATTATTACTGGAGTCCAGACATTCCACCACAAATCCACATAATATTTTAAATTGCCATACACGATATTGTTTTATACACTAAATATATACACTTTATTATCAGTAATTGATATGAATAAAATAAATCTAGAGGTGTAGTTAACATTTGACAATGGCATCATCTTTAACAGTGTAAATATATGCAGAGAACTATATATATATATATATATATATATATATATATATATATATATATATAACACTCCTTTCTATTCAGTTGCTTGAAGAGTGAACAAGGTGTCCATACCTGGATGTGTTTCTTAAAATACATCCACTAGAACTAAACCAAGAAAGGATGTATCCCCTCAGTGTCATCAATCCAGCTTCCATCACAAAAAACCTCAAAAGAAGAGAGAAATATTCAAGAAGAAGTTCGGTTCTATAGGACAAGTTCATTCTTAGAGGCAGCATCCATCTCTTGCTTTGTTAGTTTTCCAGCAACAGCTGCTAATTATCTGTCATATTAATATGCTCTCAATATACTGTATTTGAAACAGCTGGATCAACTTGAAACCAACTGGAAAAACATGTTTCAAAAGAAAGGCAAAAGAAATGATCTGTAACATTAGAAACACAATATGTCCTACACGGGGTTTCCACCAGTCCGGTTTTTATCAACTCAGTTATTTTTGTTATCATTCAAGGTCTCCAGTTATTGTGCTGCTCTTAGCCCTGGTCTACACTGCGAGTTTAGGTCGAATTTAGCAGCGTTAGATCGATTTAACCCTGCACCCGTCCACAAGACGAAGCCATTTTTGTCGACTTAAAGGGCTCTTAAAAATCGATTTCAGTACTCGTACCTGATGAGGGATTAGCGCTGAAATCGATCTTGCTGGGTCGAATTTAGGGTACTGCGGATGCAATTCGACGGTATTGGCCTCCAGGAGCTATCACAGAGTGCTCCATTGTGACCGCTCTGGACAGCACTCTCAACTCAGATGCACTGGCCAGGTAGACAGGAAAAGCCCCGCAAACTTTTGAATTTCATTTCCTGTTTGCCCAGCATCACGAGCTGATCAGCACAGGTGACCATGCAGAGCTCATC
This sequence comes from Chrysemys picta bellii, assembly GCF_011386835.1. NCBI lineage: Eukaryota > Metazoa > Chordata > Testudines > Emydidae > Chrysemys > Chrysemys picta. The sequence goes on along the minus strand of NC_088799.1, from coordinate 28,848,456 downwards.
AGCACAGGTGACCATGCAGTCCCAGAAAAGAGCTCCAGCATGGACAGAACAGGAGGTACTGGATATGATCACTTATGGGGAGATGAATCCATGCTATCCGAACTCCGTTCCAAAAGACGAAATGCCGGAATATTTGAGAAAATCTCAAAGGGCATGAAGGACAGAGGTTATAACAGGGACCCGCAGCAGTGCTGCGTGAAACTTAAGGAGCTGAGGCAAGCCTACTAAAAGAACAGAGAGGCAAACGGCCACTCCGGGGCAGAGCCCCAGACATACCACTTCTATGATGAGCTGCATGCCATTCTAGGGGGTGCCCCTACAACTACCACGCCCCTGTGCTTTGACTCTGTCAATGGACTCTCATGCAACAGGGATGCGGATTTAGGGGACGAGGAGGAGGACGACGTTGAAGTTAGCGCACAGCAAGGAAGCGGAGAAAACGTTTTCCCTGACAGCCAGGAACTGTTTATCACCCTGGACCCAGTACCCTCCCAACTCACCCAAGGCGGGCTCACGGACCTTGAAGGCAGCGAAGACACCTATGGTGAGTGTACCTTTGTAAATATTGTACATGGTTTAAAAGCAAGCGTGTTTAATGATTAATTTGCCCTGAAGATTTGGGATGCATTCGCGGCCAGTACAGCTACTGGAAAAGTCTGTTAACGTGTATGGGGATGGAGGGGAAATCCTCCAGGGACATCTCAATGAAGCTCTCCTGGATGTACTCCCAAAGGTTTCTGGAGAGGGCAGCCTTATTCCGTCCGCCATGGAAGGACACTTTACCACGCCAGGCCAGTAGCACGTAGTCTGGAATCATTGCATAACAAAGCCTGGCAGCGTATGGTCCCAGTGTTTGCTGGCATTCAAGCATCATCTCTCTGTGTTATCCTCAGGAGAGTGATATCATTCATGGTCACCTGGTTGAAATAGGGGAATTTTATTAAGGGGACATTCAGAGGTGGCCGTTCCTGCTGGGCTGTTTGCCTGTGGCTGAACAGAAATCATCCCCGCTGTGCGCCATGTGGTGGGGGGGAGGGGTGAAGCGATCATCCCAGGGTGGGGTGGAGGGCTTTAGTTGGGTTTGTGCTGCGTGTTAACTTGAAAACCGCAGCCCTTCCTTCTAAATGGCCAACCCAATTTAAATGGCCAACCCAGTGGGTGCTTGGTATGGGACACGAGGGCGCTGCTGTTTGAAACCATTCCAACATGGAATTCCAACCGGCAGGCCCTCAATATAAGAGTCAAAATGCGACCTTGTAAAGAAAGCACACGTGCTATGTAATGTTAACAGCTTGGTTCACTGTGAAAGAGTGTACCCATTGTTCTCTAAAATGTGTCTTTTTAAATACTACTCTCCCTTTTTTTTCCCTCACGCAGCTGCAAATGTTTCAACGCTCGCTGTATCATCTCCATTCCAGAGGCTAGCGAAGATTAGAAGGCGAAAAAAACACACTCGCGATGACATGTTCTCTAAGCTCATGCAGTCCTCCCACACTGAAAGAGCTCAGCAGAATGCATGGAGGCAGACAATGTCAGAGTGCAGGAAAGCACAAATGAACATGAGGACAGGAGGGACACGCGAGAGGACAGGAGGGACCAGCGAGAGATGTGGCGTCAGCGTGATGAAAGGAGGCATGAAGCAATGCTCAGGCTACTCAAGGATCAAACTCATATTCTCTGGCGTATTGTTGAGCAGGACAGGCAGCAGGAGGAACACAGACTGCCACTGCAGCCCCTATGTGACCAACCGCCCTCCTCCCCAAGTTCCATAGCCTCCTCACCCAGACACCCAAGAACGCAGTGGGGGGGCCTCCAGCCACTCCACTCCAGAGGACTGCCCAAGCAACAGAAAGCTGGCATTCAATAAGTTTTGAAGTGCATTGTGGCATTGTCCTTCCCTTCTCTCCTCCTCCACCACCACCCCACCTGTTGCTTCCCTCCTCCACCACCCCTCCCGGGCTACCTTGGCAGTTATCCCCCCATTTGTGTGACAAAGTAATAAATAATGCATGAATTTTAAACAACAATGACTTTATTGCCTCTGCAAGCGGTGATCAAAGGGGGGAGGGGAGGACGGTTGGCTTACAGGGAAGTAGAGTGAACCAAGGGGGCGGGTTTTTATCAAGGAGAAACAAACAGAACTTTCACATCGTAGCCCCCTGGCCAGTCATGAAACTGGTTTTCAAAGCTTCTCTGATGTGCACGCGCAGTGCTGTGCTCTTCTAATCGCCCTGGTGTCTGGCTGCGCGTAATCAACGGCTAGGCAATTTGCCTCAACCTCCCACCCCGCCATAAATGTCTCCCCCTTACTCTCACAGATACTGTGGAGCACACAGCAAGTAGTAATAATGATGGGAATATTGGTTTCGCTGAGGTCTAACCGAATCAGTAAACTGCGCCAGCGAGCTTTTAAACGTCCAAAGGCACATTATACCACCATTCAGCACTTGCTCAGCCTATAGTTGAACAGCTCCTGACTACTGTCCAGGGTGCCTGTGTATGGCTTCATGAGCCATGGCATTAAGGGGTAGGCTGGGTCCCCAAGGATAATTAAAGGTATTTCAACATCTGCAACGGTTATTTTCTGGTCTGGAAAGTAAGTCCCTTGCTCCAACCATTGACACAGACCAGAGTTCCTAAAGATGCGAGCATCATGTACCTTTCCCGGCCATCCCACATTGATGTTGGTGAAACGTCCCTTGTGATCCACCAGTGCTTGCAGCACCATTGAAAAGTACCCCTTTCGGTTTATGTACTCGCTGCCTTGGTGCTCTGGTCCCAAGATAGGGATATGTGTTCCGTCTACTGCCCCACCGCAGTTAGGGAATCCCATTGCAGCAAAGCCATCCACTATGACCTGCACATATCACTACCCTTGATAGCAGCAGGTCAAAGATCGCTTTGGCTACTTGGATCACAGCAGCCCCCACAATAGATTTGCCCACTCCAAATTGATTCCTGACTGACTGGTAGCTGTCTGGCGTTGCAAGCTTCCAGAGAGCTATCGCCACTCGCTTGTGAACTGTGAGGGCTGCTCTCATCTTGGTATTCTGGCACTTCAGGGCAGGAGAAAGCAAGTCACAAAGTTCCAGGAAAGTGCCCTTATGCATGCGAAAGTTTCGCAGCCACTGTGAATCATCCCAGACCTGCAACACTATGCGGTCCCACCAGTCTGTGCTTGTTTCCCAGGCCAGAATTGGCATTCCATGGCATGAGCCTGCTCCATTGTCACCAGGATGGACAAATTGCCGTGGCCCGTGCTTTTAGAGAAGTCTGTGTCCATGTCCTCATCCCTCTCGTGACCGCCCTGCCGTTGCTGCCTCGCCCGCCTTTGCAGGTCCTGGTGCTGCATACACTGCAGGATAATGCACGTGCTGTTTACAGTGCTCATAACTGCCGCGGCGATCTGAGCGGGCTCCATGCTTGCCGTGCTATGGTGTCTGCACAGAAAAAAGGCGCAAAATGATTCTCAGCCATTGCTCTCAGTGAGGGAAGGGCGACTGACGACTGGAGCTATCCCACAGTTCCCGCAGTCTCCGCCAACCATTTGAATTCTGGGTTGAGCTCCCAATGCCTGATGGGTCAAAAACATTGTCACGGGTGGTTCTGGGTACATGTCGTCAGCCTCCCCCCTCCCTCCTTCAGTGAAAGCAATGGCAAAAAATCATTTCTCGTCTTTTTTCACTGTCACCGTATTTCTCCTGGGTGCTGCTGACAGACGCAGTACTGCAGTGCTACACAGCAGCATCCCCTTGCCTTGCTTTGTGGACAACAGACGGTGCAGTATGACTGATAGCCATCATCGTCGTCCTGTGGGTGCTCCTGGCTGGACTCGGTGAAGTCGGTCGGGGGCGCCTGGACAAAAATGGGAAGGACTTCAGGTCATTCTCTTCTTTAAGTTTTGTATAATGGAGATTCAGTCCTGCCTGGAATATCATGCCAGCTGGAGGTTTCTGCCTCAGGCTGCTCTCCCAGTCGGCAGCACCGCACGGTCGCACCTGCTCCAGCCTACCCCAGTGGGAGCCGCGATCGGCCGGACCTGCGGACGCGGCACATAAACAAACCGGCCCGGCCCGCCAGGGGCTTTCCCTGAACAAGCGGCGGACTGGCTTTGAGAACCACTGCTCTAGTTCACCCATCTTATTATTTAGACTTCTAGCATTTATGTACCAGCACTTTAAAAACTTGTCACTGTTTATTTGTCTGCCCTTTTCTGATGTGTCAGATTCTTTTTTATGTGAATGTTTCTTGTCTGATCTGGCCCATTTCTTAGTTTAAAAACTGCTCTGCAACCTTTTTAATGTTAAGTGCCAGCAGTCTGGATCCACTTTGGTTTAGGTGGAGCCCATCCTTCCTGTATAGCAGGGGTCAGCAACGTTTGGCACACGGCTCACCAGGGTAAGCACCCTGGGGGGCCGGGCCAGTTTTATTTACCTGCTGACGCGGCAGGTTCGGCCGATCGCGGCCCCCACTGGCCGCGGTTCGCCGTCCTGGGCCAATGGGGGTGGTGGGAAGCGGCGCGGGCAAGCGATGTGCTGGCCGCGGCTTCCCGCCTCCCCCATTGGCCCGGGACGGTGAACCGCGGCCAGTGGGGGCCACGATCGGCCAAACCTGCCGTGTCAGCAGGTAAATAAACTGGCCTGGCCCGCCAGGGTGCTTACCCTGGCGAGCCGCATGCCAAACATTGCCGACCCCTGCTATATAGGCTCCCCCATCCCAAAAGTTTCCCCAGTTCCTAATAAATCTAAACCCCTCCTCTCTACATCATCGTCTCATCCACGCATTGAGACTCTGAAGCTCTGCCTGCCTATCTGGCCCTGTGCATGGAACTGGAAGCATTTCTGAGAATTCTACCATAGAGGTCCTGGATTTCAGTCTCTTTCCTAGCAGCCTAAATTTGGCCTCCAGGATGTCTTTCCTACCCTTCCCTATGTCATTGGTACCTACATGTACCACGACCACCGGTTCCACCCCAGCGCTACACATAAGTCTATCTAGATGCCTCGAGAGATCCGCAACCTTCGCACCAGGCAGGCAAGTCACTGCTTGCAAGTCATGTTGTTACTGCTTGTAGTAGGGTGGTTTGTTCAGTCAACAGGCCTAGTGATCCAGGCCTCCGAGTCAACTCTTTCTATCAGTTTGTTGCAGGATGGTTTGGTCAGCCAGCAGGCCTATTGGTCTGGGCCTCCAGTTCCAGCCTTTGTGTTAGTTCAGGGTGTCTCTGCCCTCTGGATGAGGTCTTGGGCTGAACTGGCCTCTTCGATGATAACCTCTAGCCCTGCCCTCCTTGGAGCCAGCGGCATAGTTCCAGGGTGATTAGGGGGACCTCTCCACAAGATTCTGGCCCAGGGCCCTGAAAGTGGAGCAGCATGCACTGGCCTAAATTCAGCCAACCCACTTGCTCACCTTCCCCTACACTACTTCCTTCCACCATTGCATTTTAGTTTAGGGCATAGTCACAGTGGCCTTAGGGTCTTTACTTTCAAATCGACACAGTCTAGGGCCAATGCCTGCAGCCTTCTCGAGCCCTTCCCAACAGTTCTCCCTTCCTCTTGGGGAGTGTCTAGGATGGCAGAGGAATCTTACAGCTGTAAGCCTTACATGAACAAGGAGAGAAAACAGAAGTAAGGAAACAGAGGGTTAACAATGGACAAAGCATGAATTCACAAGTGGCCTCCTAAATAACAGGTAGTCAACAGATAAGGAAATAGGAAGAGGAGTAATGTGTGATAACCTTGTAGCTGAGGTTTGCTTACTAGCATACTTTGCAGCTTGTGGACAGTTGAAGATTTGTACCGGGGTTGGTTACAAAAATTAGTATGGAAATTATGAAGTGTGGTACAATGTAAAATGTAATGTGAATGCATTAGTCTGTTTTAGAATATGTATATAATCTGATTTATTATTAGGTGCTTTGGAGCAGTGGTAGGTCCCTATACCCACCCCATTATGCTAGAGCTGGATCACCTCAACACAGTGTTCCTGTACGACAATTTAAAAAAAAACAACAATCCTGTAACAAGTCCAAATTCAAGCTAATTTCTTGGGAACTGAGTGGAAAGGTCTCGGAGAAAAATCCCAACAACAGCCAGATGGCCTGGGTAGACGTTTCCGCTCCTATTGCTGAGGCAATGCCTGAGGAGTGGGGCCTTTCTGGCCCACTACTCTAGCCCTTCCCCTGTCTCTGCCTTAGTGTGAGGTTTATAAACCCTGTCACACTGCTGTTACGGTATTGCAAGGATGATCTGCTGGCCTTTGCGGACACTGATTTCCAAACCCAGCAGCTTTCCAAACAGCAAACTACACAAAACATTCACTACAAACAAACCAAGTCACCCAACTGTGTTTCATGCAACTTCTAGATTGAGAATTCGAATGCGAAAGGAAAAACAATTCAAAGTCATTTTCTCTGCAAGTCCTGTATCTTGATGCCTTTGCACAAAAGGAATACGTTTTTATTATTGTATATGCCATTAAGGAGGCATGTGATAGAAAAATCCTGTGGCTCAGTTTCTGTTGCCTGGAAACCATAATTTTAAATACCCTGGTTTTTCTGCATTTAAATTCTCAAGCATTAACATAGTATTTGCACTGAAATTTCTTTGTTTGGGTAATTTTAAAATGAAAAAAAAATAAGTGATTGCACATTGAAATAAACATGCTTGCAACGCGAGATTCAACTGGTTAAGAAAAAAATACTAAAATACAAGACTGATCACAAACTGAAATAATCACATGCTTCTGCAGGGCTATAATAATGCAATCAGAGGCACCATCAACCCTGCTATTATTTCACAGTTTCCCTGGTTTGGATGCATACCTTGGCTCAGAAAATCCACATAAAATAGATACAGGGCCAGATACACTAACGCTGCTTTACAGTTCTCTATAAGTTATGTTTCCACTCACATTCACGGCCCTTTACACTGCCAGAGCAGAGTAAAGGTAAAAGGGCCTTAGTTTAAATGACCATCAAACCCACAGTGAATAGATGGGTGCAGTCACATCCTTGCATGGCATCTCGGGATACAGGGTTAAAAAAAAAAATAGATAAGTTCACCATTGATCTGATCCAGTATAACTATTCTTATGTTCTTGTACAATAAGAAAACCTTCAGTACCACCATTTACAAGTCAGAACTATCACCACTATGAACTGGAACAACATGTTATTACTCCTATATTACAGCTGGGCTGGGCTTATTCTCTCATCCAAAGTCTTTCTAAACAGCAAATTACACACCTTTTAATACAAATAAAAAAACACAACCCCCACAAAGCCTTGCGTTCCATTTTCAATTGATAATTTCAATATAAAAGAAGAAACTCAAACTTATGGTTCCCACGGGTACCATATCATGTTTAGCACAGGGGTGAGCCTTGTGGAAAAAAATAGTATGTGCTCATTAAATTAAAAATGTATCATAATGCACATGCCAAGGGAGTAGAATTAAAGTTATATGGACAATCATAACACTGACATTTCCTAGCTTCTGAGTGCTTGATTTTGCAACTTTAATAACATTCTTTAATATGGTTTTTAATGGAATACAATACTTTTGGACATTTTCCCCACAATTCAAAATAAAATAAGAACACACTGGAAACAGAACAACCTGCAATTGTCATGGAGGAAAGTCTGACATTTAGGTTACATATTCTGGATTTCATACTGTTTCCTTTGAGGGTCATCTCCAGAAAGGAGTACAATGTCGATCAGTCTGCACAGCACTGGAACTTAAACTCAGGACTTTTTCACATCTTACTCCTCCAATGATACCATCCACTTCTTCTCCCCTACCCCCTCCAGACCAGGATAGAGCTTCTAGTTTTTACTCCCCCATCTTTAGGACTAGGCACTGTTACAACTCTTCCTCCAAAGCTGAATAAGCCAGAAAGACATTTGCTTCCTCCTACCAGGAAGTGAGCTCACTCACTGCTTGAGACTAAAGAACAAATTTGAAGTCTATCGAGGCATTACATTCCCCAGGACCGGCTGTGCCCAGGGGACAATTCCGTTCGGCCTCAAACGCACACAGAGGATGCCATTCTGTAGAACAAAACAGTGTCCTCCACACAGCGTGACCTCGCACACATGGTACGTGCAAAGTCATGCCACATGGAGGACGCCATTTTGCAGGCAACTGTAGATTTTCATGCCTGACTAAAACAGAGCCGAAGAGTCAGAGGAGGAGCAGAGCCACCGCGGCTGGAGGCTCTGCTCCCCCCCTGACTCTTCAGCTCTGTTTAAGAGCCGGGCTGCCCGAGCGCTACCGGCTTCGGGCAGCCCCCATGCCTCCGGACCCTGCGCCGCCGGAGCCCGGGAGGGGGAGTGCCCGCCCGGCGGCTTGGGTCCAGAGGCAAGGGGGCTGCCCGAAGACGGTAGCACTGGGGCGGCTCGGCTCTTAAACAGAGCCGAAGAGTCAGGGGAGGAGCAGAGCCACCATTTTCCCGGACATGTTCGGCTTTTTGGCAATTCCCCCCGGACGGGGGTTTGAGTGCCGAAAAGCCGGACATGTCTGGGAAAAAGAGGACGTATGGTAACCCTAACAAAAAGTCAAACTTTTCCACAGAAAGCACACTTTTCAGAAAAAAAGACCTTTAGTAAAAAAAAACAAAATACAGTTTAGACAGAAAATTTTGGACCAGTCCTACCGATAGCTTTCTGGGGGCATGGAGTATGCCATTTTGTCGCCATGAAAGCCCAAAGTGCCCAGATTTCAGGGAAAAGATTCAACTGAACATTGATGAAATGGCGTTAGCCCTGAGAAGTGGGCATTACAATTGTTTCTCCTCTGTCAGCAAGGTTCTAGGTACCCTTCCACATGTGACAGTGCATGTGATGATAGCTTAAACTCTAGCAGGATATCTAGGATAACAGCACAAAGGCCATCCTTTCATATACATCATTTCAGACAGGAAAAACTACCTGCAGTTCATAATATTTGTATCATTTGGGGTGAAGTGGAAAAAAACCTAGGAGTAACAAAAACCTATCTAAGAAGGACACTAAACAGATTATCCTTTTCAAACAGTGTGAAGATGCTGTACTATGATATCTGTTCCTCAGTGAAGGACAGTTTCTCCATTTAAGCTGGCACGATGATATTTGTGTGCTCAGTAAATTATCCTAAGAATACCAATGTTTTCCTCCAAGTTTTCAGGGAAAGATTTTGTGATAAAACCAGAAACTCATGAGAGAAGATGAGACATGGGGGGAAAATCTATAACTGGTTATCATTGAGAACATCCAGGGCACAAAGCATATATGCAACCCTTCATTTATGTCTGTGTTTCCTTACATCCTTCATAGTGTCTCAGAGTAGCAATGGATTTCAGAAATATGTTCCTTACTTATGGTTGTCATGTCAGATTCTCTCTCAAATGCAAATGTTAGTGTGTACTGACCTTCTGCACTAGGAATGGTATAACTTTTGTAGATGTAAAATTTAATTGTAAAATCACAGTAAAAAAGAAAAAATTACTTGTCCAATATTAATGGACCATCCTCCAGTCACTTTTCCATGTGCATCTTGAAAGATTCATATAATATAGGTCCTACTGAAACACACAATAGACACAAACTGACACCTAAAATGTGTAGCTCCAGTTAAACAACTAAGGAGCTCTAGGTTATAATGGACTGGAGGCTAACCTACCATCTTGTATCATGCAACACTATGTACTGGGCCCTTTCTTTCCTCCCTTATACCTGTGCAATTTCTTGTTTTCCTGGGGAATCTCATACACCATTCAGCTCAGGACTACATTGAAGACCAGTGTGCTTCAGACACTAATGTAGAAGGCTCTGGCCTCCATTAAAAGACCATCCTTTTATTTGTTTAAAAAAAAAATCTACATAAAATGTGCTACTCATTGGTACTATGGCTAGCCTGAGAAAAAAGGACAGTGTAGCTTCACTGATGGTGACGGTGGCTGTCACACAAGAGAGCTGTTGACAAACTGACCTTCTAATCCAGTTGTTAAAGACAGTGGGGTTTTTGTTTGTTGGGTTTCTTTTTAATGATACTTTATTGGGTAACAACAGAAATAAAGTTTCACCACACAGACACACACAGGTACAGACATGCAGAGTCAAATTTTGCTCTACATTACACTGGTATAAACCCAGAACCACTCTACTATGATCAATGGAGTTTGGATTTACACTGAAATAACAAAGCAGACTCTGGGCCACTGAATTTAGAATAGTTATGCTGGCTGCATCTGTGTTACCTGAGACCACACACTGAGGTGCAGGCGGTGCAAGCTACTGGTCAAAGTTTGGCTTAGTTCTTGGAGCAGAATCAGAGGGCAGAATCAGCAGTCTGGTCAGGAGACAAGCCAGTGGTCAGAGCCAGGAGTTAGGAATCAGGGGTCGGGCAGGACTAGGGCTGGAGCAGAACATGCAAGGCCTGGAGCAAGAGCTGGACAGGAAGTAGATCTAGCACAGCTGCAGGTGTAGAATGCATTGAACAGCACTATCCTGCTGTTGTTACTAGGACTAAATAGAGATCTGATGGTCCTTCTGACCAATTAGGGAGCACAGTCACTTGAGGGAGGGCGGGGGGGTTATTAGGCTCAGCTGAGCTCATTGGATTGCTAGTGACCATGCCCAGAGCCAGCTGAGTTCCTGACACCTACATTGTTGCCATATGGAGGGAGTGCTGAATTTGTTCCAAAATTGTGCTGATTTAGTTTGTACTGTAGTTTGCACTGTATTTTACAGGCCTGGTTGTGATCTCAATCTAGCTTTATACCAGTATTATATAATGTTATAGATTTCAGTGGAATTAGTTGCCAGTTACATTGGTATAAGTGGGTTCAGAATCAGAACCCATGACTATCTTTTTCATTTAAGCATAGAATAAATTTTAATGTGGTTTCCCTGTGTGTCCTGGTAAAGTACAACATTCTATTGCTTACTGAAGAACAGGGCCGGCTCCAGGCACCAGCAAACCAAGCACGCGCTTGGGGCGGCACATTTTCAGGGGCGACATTCCAGCCGGCCTTTTTTTTTTTGCGTGCTTGGGGCTGCAAAAGCCTAGAGCTGGCCCTGGCAGCAGCAGCGGGTCCTGCACGGGAGGGCGCCTTGGGGCCGCTGCGGATTGCGTCAGGGAGCAGCGCCCGCACCTTATGGCCAGGCAGGCTCCGAGTGCGGGATACTCAGGCTGGGGCCCATCCCGTGGGGCGCACGGAGCCGCCTGCAGGTGCTGCAGGGAGGTTGCCCCCCAGCGCTGCATCCGGGGCTGGGCGAAGCAGCCCGAGCCACCCAGGGACTGCGGAAGGGCGGCCAGGAGCAGCAGCAGCAGCGGGGCCATAGTGGGGACCGGTGCCCGGGGCGCTGCCATGTGGGGCCTGCGTCCCGCTCTCCGGGGCTCCGCTCCCTCTGGGGGTGCCCTGCCCCGGCTCCTCAGCCCTCTGCCGGGCGGTCCCCCGGCTCTGCCCTCCCGGGTCCCGGCCGGTCCTGGAGGCAGGAGCCCCGGCTAGAGGGACCCTGAGCTGAGGCATGGCCCAGGAGCCCCACTGCTTATCCCAACCCTGCCAGCGCCGGACCGGCTGGAGGCGAGGGGGGAGCGGGCGGAGTCAGCACTGGTTGGGGGGATCCCAGGTCTGGGGCAGCAGGGAGTGCAGGGGAGAGCCCAGGGTTGGGGCGGCAGGGGTGCGGGTTGGGGGGGGAGAGCCCAGCGCTGGGGCAGCATAGAGGTCCGGGGGGAGCCTAGGGCTGGGGTGGGGGGCAGCCAAACATTTTTTTGCTTGGGGAGGCAAAAAAACTAGAGCCAGCCCTGCTGAAGAATCATAATGAATTATCCTTTGGCTGAGAAATCTGCTGTTACCCCTATTCTTATAGTTTCAATGAGCAAGTTACTTGGGCCAAATTTAGTCCCATTCACTTCAATAAACTGAATTTGGTCTTTGGAATTGTAGCCCTGCATCACAAATGGCTACTATGATTGTTTAAATCCAATGTGTTCCCTTGTGTATTCAAACACTGTTTACTTGTAAATTTATAGAGGAACAAGAAGTGCCAGGTTCAATTCTTTCTGACTAATCTGCTGTTCCTTACTCTAATAACAAGCAAACTGCAGCTATGAACTTTAAAAAACATGCATAGCTGTTCAATAACTGCGTTGCTTGAGGTGTTCATATATTATTTTTTTAGACTAATGAATTACTATGGAAGTGTTTTATGAATAAGTTTGCTTAATGAAGGAGGAGGGGACTGTTTGAAACAACATGCTGTGATTAGATTAATAAATTTATGTCTAGAGTACCTGATTTATCAAAATGTATCAGTTGTGGATTGTTTGGGGATTTCTCACATTTTGTTTATTGATTTTCACAATTTACAATATGATATACCAAACTACAGACCCATAACTTCTGCATTACAAAGAGAGGGTGGAAAGTAATACTAGTGTGCCTCAAATTATTTCTATCTTTTGTTAGTAGATAGGAAAAGCATTGACCCAAATTCATCCGTGGCTAGAATTTCACTGCTTAATTAATTATTTTATTATTATTTATTTATTTGCATTACCGTAGTACCCAGGAGCCTATTTCAGTGGAGTTGTTCCTCCTTATGCCAGGGGTAAATTTGACTTATTTCCTTCAATAAATACAATTGAGAAAGTTCTCTTAGCTCTAAAATGTGTTGGGTTTTAGTAAATGGGGAACTCCCTAACCTTCATCCCTTCACACCAGCCTAACAGTAGTTCATCCAGCCTGCTTCTCATCTAAGCAAAGGCCACCAGATTTCAAAATCATTCAGAGTTGAAGGTAACCATCCAAACACCGAGCTTTAAACTTTATCACGTCTAAGGATCACAAACACCAGATGCAGAAGAAAAGAACTTTCATGATTTACATCATCCATGAAGGCCAATACACACCAAAAGCAAAACAGAACAGTAAATTACCCAGCAATCCTAAAAAATTTCCACTACAGTCCACATTAGAATCAAAGCAGCAATTCTCTGTCTACTCTGTTCCTGACACAACACATTTTTGTGATGTTTTACAATGCATACTGAACTCTCAGCTTATGTAGAGTTTGTCTTTTCTACTATTCACAGTGATCCAGGCATATCCTACAGTGCTAGGCTGACTCCAGGACTGTGTTGTTGAAACTCACTCACTTAACTGGAGTTAAGATGGAGTTTCAATTGTCTGCCCAAATCCTTATGCTAAGGAGACAGATGGATGATTGTACTACTAGTGCCTGATTCATCCCTCAGTCCATGCAGAGCCCAGGACAGGTACTAAGAGATGCAGTGTGCTTTAGAGCTTAAACTAGTCTCTAATGATTAGACATCAGGATTTTTTTTATTATTATATGCAGATATATCTCATAGAGCTAGAAGGGACTTTGAAAGGTCATCAAGTCGAGTCCCCTGCCTTCACAGCAGGACCAAGTACCATCCCTGACAGATTTTTGCCCCAGATCCCTAAATGGCCCCCTTAAGGATTGAACTCACAACTCTGGGTTTATCAGACTAATGCTCAAACCACTGAGCTATCCCTCCCACCGAAGGATGAGACCTATGTGTGGGGGGCAGAGTATCCCCTACTTAATGCAGGGGTCTATGCCATTGACTGAAGCCTCTGGTTCTGGCCACTGCTGAAGACAGGATGCTGGACTAGATGGACTGCTGGTCTGAATCAATATGACAGTTCCTATGTCCAGCGATAGGATAATGAATTGAAAGTCAGGAGACTTGGGGTCTATTCCTGGTTCTGCCACTCACCTGCTGAGTAATACTGTGGCAAGTCACTTCCCCTCTCTATGCCCTAATCTCTGGGGTGGTAGGATCCTCCATTGCTAGTACCTTGATTTGATTTTTTTTGTTTTATCTTGTCAAGAACGAACATGTCAGTCTTCAGACATGAATCATCTTCCACCCAAGAGGGCTACAGTTAGATTGCAGCACTTGAGAACAGGTTTTCCGAAGGATGTGACTGCAATGCATTCTTGAATTAGACAGGCTGGAAGTGACAAATGCAAGGCTTTGGGTAGTATTAGCAGAGTTGTAAATATAATTTGAATGTCATTTTTATTCCAGACAGGAACACTTGAGGTAGTTACTTGGAGTGGCAGTAAATTGTACCAGATGCTAAGTGCATTTTAACAGCGTTTTAGCTGCATTTCTCATACTCATAAAGGGGCTCCCATTTTAATTTTCAGGTAACTCCAGATTTTCTGCAGAGTACCTGGGAAGAGAGAAATTGAAATTGTTTTGTATTGAAGCTTAGTGCATCAGTTATTTGAGTTTTCTTAACATATGCTTAACTTTATAAAGCACAAACTAAACTTTCCTAGGACCTCGAGGAAGAGCAAACCACAGAGAAGCCAGTTTCCAGCTTACAGGGCCGGCTCCAGGGTTTTTGCCACCCCAAGCGGCGAGAAAAAAAAAAAGAAGCTGCGATCGCGATCGGCGGCAGCTCCACCGCGCCGCTTTCTTCTTTGGTGGCAATTCAGCGGCAGGTCCTTCCCTCAGAGAGGGACTGAGGGACCCACCGCCGAATTGCCGCCGAATAGCCCGACGTGCCACCCCTTCCCCTTGGCCGCCCCAACCACCTGCTTGCTGGGCTGGTGCCTGGAGCCGGCCCTGCCTGTTTAGCAGCTCTGTTATTGCTCTGCAGCTGCATCCACACAATTCAATTTTGCAGGTTCAGAGTACAATATTTTGACCTTTGACTATTCCCAGGCTCTTTAATCCAAAAGGAACACAGATGACGTACAGACACCAGTCTAGACCATCTACACATGTTATAATTAATAAATCCCTTTTGTTGCTAGATTAGATTATTGCACAAACATATATAACAGCCTCTTTTGTAAATGAGTGATAAAAGTGGAATGACAACATTTTGAATTTATACAGCTGATGATCTCAAAATGCTTTCCAAAGTGGGAACAGACCCCAGATTCCCGACACCTACTCTCTTGCTCTAATTTCTAGACACACTCCCTACTGTAGAACATGGTGCTTCTGTTTTGCTGTTTAATCTGGAAATCTGATGTCAGACTGGATGACAGGAGATAGAGAGCCTGTTTATTTTACCATTAATTGTATGAATTACCAGTTGAAGCAGCAACTCTTGCAGGCCATTGTAATAAATCAATGTGCTGCAAACAACAGACAACTGGTTACACATTACACATGCGGGGGACCTGGGACCAGAACCCAGCTTCTGTAGCCAGAGGTCTCTACCACTTGAGCTAAAGGACAGCTTCTGTAACCATTTGTACTAGTAGATCCTTTATCCTTTCTGTGGTTCAGCCACTAGTGGGCAACACTGATTCACTCAGTGATACCCATTAAATCTCACAGGAGGCAAGTAAGGAGAAGAAAAGTCCATGAGGATGTATGATGTACATTATGTTCCCTCACAGCTGTGGTTTGCCTACATCCCAGATTCTTCATAAAACAGCTTTCATCTGATAGAGCCAGGGAAACCTAAGACCCAATAGGTCACAGGAAGCTGTGGCATCAGCCATATCTTTTTTGACCAAGCATCCCAAAAGGCTGAGGTTCTTTGTTTGAAGAGAGTTTTCAGTGGGTACTGGGACAGCAGTATATGCAGTCTGAAATCCTCCCAGTCAGGAGGGAATGGGATGTCTCTCCCTATAACAGCACGCTCCTTCTGCCTCATTGCCTCTCTATAGCTGCTCACTAATGACTGGGCCCACCTGCTCCTGCTTCCTGTCCTACACCTTGAGAAATATTCTTCTGGGTCCTAGGTCCCCAGTCACACCCACCCCCACTCCAGTAGGCATATCCTGTTTTATAACGAAACTCGTGCATAGGGGAAAACTTGGGGTCTTCTTCCTATACCCCATTAGAGATGGCCTATCAGGCATTGCCACTAGCTATTTTTGCCCTGAGAACCCTCATAAAGGTGGGTTCTCTGCTACAGAGGGGGCTCTAAGGGGGTAGAATTGGAGGGGAACAATATGCACCCCTCCAGCCCTGTCCGTCCCTTTCCTCACCCCATCCAGACCCTGTCCCCTCCTCCCAGACAGATCCCAATTCCAGGAAGTGCCCTCAGTTGGCCTAAGGGAAGGAGAATGTGGCCACAGAAGGGGACAATCTGGTCCTAGCACATTAAACTATGTCTGCAAAGGTGAAAATAATGGAAGATATCTATGTACAGCCACTAAAACAGCCTACCTCAATAATTAGGGTTGCCCCAGGACAATAAAGTTGAAAAAGCCTTTGATGAATTAAAAATATAAATAGAGGAAAGGTTACAACAAAGCTTGGCACACAGGCTTGATGGCAGATTCTGCAGTTCATGATATCTTCAAAGAACTCTCAAAGGTCATCAGAATATATTCAATAGCACTATCTTGCAAACTCAGGTTAAAGTTCAGGTATTACGTTAACAAATAAATGAAGGCAGGAAAGTTCCCACTATTCAAACATGTGTTGGTGTTTGGTTACATATATATGACATAGTTCAGATTTGGGCATTCATGAGTTTCTCATTAGTCTGTATTAACTCTTTGGAGCATAATAAAGATTTTCAACCAGGATTACAAGAACCTACAGTATTTTGTGACCAAGAGTACTGGAAAATTTTAAAATATAGTTCAACCAGATGTCTGAGTCAGGAAATCTGTTATGTTAGAACTAAAGCACAGATTTTATTTCTACTCATAGTGTTGGACTCAGTATGATAACAAATAGGACAAAAGGCTTCACAGGATGAAGGGTGCTTGTGAAATGGTGACACTAATATGTATTTTTCCTCTTATCAGTCTGTACTTAGCCTTCACATGCATTTTCAAAATGGAATACCGCAACATTTATGTTCTTAAAATTGAAATCAATAAATTGCTGGGAAAGTTGATTCTCTCTGGAATATACCCATTTATTAGTACACATCCTTTATTAGAGTTCATGTAACAGAACCCAGAGAACAAGTCTTGCAGGTGGCAAAATTCTATGTGGCTTGAATGCTAGAAGATGCACAAGCAATAATGACCAGAATAAAATTGTGGAGGCCAATACATTTTTTTTTATGCATTAAATAACTTACTCCTTGTTGATGAACTCCTAAACCATGATACATGCTGTCTTGTCTGTTTGTGTTTCATTTTTGGTTAAAAAAAATCTTGCCTTCAAATCTTTTCAAGAAGATGGGCAATGTGCATGAACAAAGATATCCAATTCTAACCTTTTCTGTCAGTTCCCAGTATATATGGCAATGGTTTACTCATCCATGTCCAGCTGATGTGCTATGGTCTTGTAGTCATAAAATGAAGGGAGCAGCTGGTCTATCCAAATTTAATTTGCTATTTGATTTCTCCTTATGCTGCTACTTTATCATACCGATATTGAACATTTATCTAATGTGGTTAGAAAAACAAGACTATGTTTAGAGCTAGCTTATGAGATAATTTGACACATAATCATCAATCCTGGGATGCAAAATGAACCACTTCAATAAGATTCCATGTCTGTTTTCTCTGACCTAATCTGTGATGGACACAGCAAAGACTGTCATCAGAATTATAATATTCTACATAGCTTGGCAGCTCAGTAGTACTAGCAGTAAAGCTGGGTTAGTGATTGTTTTGGAAACTGCATGAAAAGGCACAAAGAATTTCTTAAAAGTGAATTCAAACACTGAAATCTGACAGTCTTCTATTTCTGAGATGCTTCCTAGAGCTCAACAGGGAATGATGACATCTGCAATTTGTTTGATTACTTTTTGTGATCATTTATTCATTGCAAGTTCTGGGCTTGATCATTCTGCACTATTGTCTTAGCAATGTTCGTGAGACCATACAACTTTATCAAATATGGTAGATCTCATTTTAAAATTAAAACTTTTGAAGTCCTTGCATTATTGTTTTGGCAGTCTGTCAGAATAACTCCTGCTGTCATCCTGCTTAGCAGACTTGACTCTAAGTAAGATTATTGTTTGTGGCAACGTGCAGTGTTACAAAATTAGGTCATTAGTTGTAAATTAAGTTCAATCCTTATATTTTGGCAAATATAATTCTCAGGTACATAAGATACGTGCAATTTGGGAATCTTGTTTAAACAACAAATTCATCAGGGATCAGACTGTTAGGTGCAAATGGCTGCATATGTTGGATGTTCCAGTCTTAAAGTATTTCTAGGCTGTTCAGTGTAGTTTTGCAAAATTGCCTCCCAAGAGTATCATAGGATATTCAGGTGTGGAATCATGTTCATTCTTAAAAGAGTGTGACAAAGTTCCTCCTCTGCCTTGGTGGGTTCTGCGCTTTCTGGGGGATTTGCTCGCCTCAGAGGTTTTCGGCAGTCCTCAGTCTGGCTCCTTTTGTTAGTGGCACAAACCTGTCGTTCACTCGGCTAACCTCATCACTGGCCAGCATGGGGGAAAGGAGGAGAACAATCCCCCGCAGTCTCTGCTGGCCCACCTAATGGGTCGGGGGACAGGCCAGAGACCTTCCCCTCTGGTGGGACCCACAGTGCAGATCAACTCCTCTTATATCAAATAGGGAGTTGAGGGGATGCAGGGAACCCAGGCCCACCTTCTACTCCAGGTTCCAGCCCAGGACCCCATGGATTGCAGCTGTCTTTAGTGTCTCCTGTAACAACTGCATGACAGCTACAACTCCCTGGGCTAAAATACAAAGTTTAAATTAGTACCAGTGAACACAATTAAAATGAATCTATTGCTTGGTGAATTGAGTGGTATGACATCTAACTATCAAAGTTATGTGTTGTTATGAGCAAAATAGGGGCAAGTACTATTTTTCCTTTACAACCACTTGTGTGCATTTTTGCAGGTGAAACGGAGGGAACAGCGGAAAATGTGGCCCTTTATTTATATGACTACATGTCATTAGATTTTCTTTATCCATATGCGGAGTACAGTAGAGTATTATGTGAGCATTCAGAATGCTATGAAGGGTTAGAGGCAAATTCCTCCTAGACATTTAGATTAAAGATGCAATCATCACCTAGACAATCACAAGCAATGATCCCCACCTCGCTGAATGATGTACAGGATGTGTACAGGGCCCCTGTGGACTAGAGATATACTGTAGGCCCAATTGGCATACAGCTTGTGCACCGAATTTGTTCTCAGGTACATCCATTGAATTACTTTGAATAAAAATTCATGAAAATTGTTCACCAATCATTCACAAGTGAAAAAAAAGAGCAAGATTCATCATATAAATTCTCCACTCTGAATAGGTCATCCAGTTTTAGCGGTGAGCACCCTGAGCCAGCTGTGAGACTCTCAGCTCTGTTTCCACAGGTGTGCAACAAAATACACAGATCATAAACAGTGTACAGATAAAACAAGGACAGGAGAATAATCAATCAGCTAATGAAGGGCTGCTTTGCTGTGTGATCAGTAATGAGCAGGATAAACTGGATTATAAAAGCAGATGAGAATAATCACACGCCCTTTACTTCTAAAAAAATGTGGGCTTTATTGGTTCTTGTAGGTGCCGCAGCTGCTTCAGCTCCACTTCACAGTCACCATTTTGATGGGTAAGAATTCAAATTAAGGTTAAACCGGTACTTTTTTGCTAAACAAAACTCTCTTAGCTGATATGCCTGTTTTAATCATGTCTTTTTCTCCTGCCTCCTCCACTGCCAAGAGAGAAGGTGTTTCGTGTAACACCACACAATGAAGAGCAGGTAGAATTCCTCAACAACTTGGCCAGCAACATGCAGGTAAATAAGATGGAATTGGGTGGGGGAATAGACTGTAATTTAAAGCTCTTTTGTTTTACCAATACTGATCTAAGAAATACTATATATCGTACCGTTCAATTGGAAGCCTGATCCTGAGTCCATTCAAGTCAATGTGAATTTTCCTGTTGAGGGAGCAGGACTAGGTCACAAGACAGGAGCTAAATAAACACATTTCTAGAAAATCTAGCTGAATAATCCAAGATGCATGTTAAAGCACATAATGCAACATACTCTAAAAAACAAGAGGAAAAAATGTATGGTACGATACTTTTGAATACGTGTTATGCTAAACACCACATGAAAATTCCAGTTTCCAGTGGTTTTAACTTAATGGTTACAACAGAATTTGTTCACTTAGAAATAACCCAAAAAACTAGGCTTGCATCCAACTTCAACTTTCCTTTAGCCTCTCATGCAGTATATTTTCTTCCTTGGATTTTCTTTAAAGCTTCCTACCATGCCCAATCAAGCTGCCTGTTTTTTTACTGACCTTGATGTAGATATATGATGACATGACGATGACGTGAGAAAAAATAATAAAGACAGCAAATGTGTTTTCATTACTTCCCTTCAACTTTGATGTAGTAAAATAGCTGTGGAAAGAAAAAATGCCATTGTCGGTGAGATGAAAACATGACATTTTTAATGATATGCAGAAGTGGAGGCGCTATCACCAGCAATAGGGTGATACCATATGAGAAGGCAAGGCTATTGGTGTGCCACTGCCTCCTCACCCTCATTATATAAATGAACATGCCATACTTTCTTTCAAGTGTTCCTTATAAAGGAATTAAATTAGAGGGCTGGTTTTTCTTTTTCCTAAAAATGAAAATCAAAAATCTATGCAAAATTATGGCCAAAATAGTTGACAGTCAGGACTAGTAACCAATTCTGGGATAACAGTTAGCTCACACATAAATACAGCATTCATTGATGGACACACCAGCCACAAACCTCCCTTATACTTAGGGAGGTGATGGCCAGAGAGGGGGCATAGCCAGGAAAGATGGTGGATTGGCTCCTTGGAAGCAACCTTTACTAATAGGACTTTAATGAAGCCACCAGTGCGATTGAGAACTGACTTCTCCAAACAGTAAATCCAAGGGAAGTTTGTGGACGTACCACCACCAGTCCTCTCGGGGCTTAACTCCTCCATCTGGGGAAAGAAAACAGGTACAATTTGCACCTTGTACCAGATTTAGTGAATCAGGCCCCAAATTATTTATACACACAGTGATCCCCATCTCACCGATTTATGTACAGTATGTGTACAGTGCTCCTGTGGACTAGAGATACTCTGTAGGCTCAGTTCTGCAGATACTTTGAACCCAGAATTCGCATTGATCTGCATAGGTGCCTAAGGAATGCAGAAGCTGGTCTTATCTGTTGTAAAAGGTAGTTATTAAATGTATTAATTATTTGCATGAATTATATTTATTCTGTATACAGTAATAATGGGGAAAACATGCTGGTGCCCATATAACAGCAGACTTGGTTATCAGGAAATGACAATATTGACTACAAAAGGACCAAGAAAACTATAGTAATCTTTGCATCAAAAATTACTATTCCAAATGAAATATACTTGAAAATATTTGTTGTTATTGGAATCAGAGTTGCCTGTGCTTTAAAACATTTATGCTAGTCAAAACTTCCCCCCTGAAATCCTTCAAAAAGAGAAAAAAAACTTTGAACTATGCTTGAAATTACAAACTGTGAGGAAACTGCATAGTAAGCAACATTCACTTAAGGAATGGGTTGACACAAGTGCAAGTAAAATAAAAATAAATAAATAAATAAATAGAGCAGCAACAGAAACAACAAAAGATGTGATTTTTTTTTTTTTATTGTTAGGAAGAGAAAGTTATAAATCTTAAATAGTTAACACACATTTATCATTGTATATTTAGATGACAGCACTCCATTTACATTATTGTAATCCCCAAGGTAATAATATTTTGTTCATTGCTTAGATTCTAAGGAAAAAGATGCTTTAGAAATGTTTTTATTCACATCAGTAGCCTTTACTCATGCAAGTAGGCTTATTTAGTCCCAGGCAAAATGTATACACCTTAAGGTATAAATACAAATATAGCCCCTACGGCAGTGGGGCTCAAACTTTTTCACCACAAAGAACAAGGAGTCCTTGTGGCACCTTAGAGACTAACAAATTTATTTGGGCATAAGCTTTCATGTACATTGGCCAAACCAGACAGTCTCTATGCAAAAGAATAAATGGACACAAATCTGACATCAGGAATCATAACATTCAAAAACCAGTAGGAGAACACTTCAATCTCTCTGGTCACTCAATAACAGATCTAAAAGTGGCAATTCTTCAACAAAAAAACTTCAAAAACAGACTCCAACGTGAAACTGCAGAACTGGAATTAATTTGCAAACTAGGCCTGAATAAAGACTGGGAGTGGTTGGGTCATTACAAAACCTAAATCTAATTTCCCCAATACTAATTTCCCCCTACTGTGACTCACACCTTCTTGTCAACTGTCTGAAATGAGCCACTCTCATTACCACTTCAAAAGTTATTTTTCCTCCCTTGGTATCTTGCTGTTAATTGATTTGTCTTGTTAGACTGACCTCACACTTGGTAAGGCAACTCCCATCCTTTCATATATTTATACCGGCTCCTGTATTTTCCACTCCATGCATCTGATGAAGTAGGTTCTAGCCCATGAAAGCTTATGCCCAAATAAATTTGTTAGTCTCTAAGGTGCCACAAGGACTCCTCATTGTTTTTGTTGATAGACTAACATGACTAGCCCTCTGAAACTTTTTCAGTCCCCTCCTCCCCCAGTAGTGAAATCTGTTCCTGCCCCCCCTCCATTTCTGCACAGCCAAGGCTTCCTTAGCAGAGGAACTTGGGCTAAAGGCAGAGCTGGGGGCAGAACTGGGGATGAGGGAGGAGCTGGGGCTAGGCACAGACAGAGCCGGGCTGGGGGTTGAACAGGGGGCAGAGTGGAGCTGGGGGCAGAGAGGGAATGAGGGCAGAGGACAGTTGGGAGTGGACCAGGGGGCGAAGCGGAGCTGCGGCTGGGGGCAGAGCTGGTCTGGGGGCAGAGAGGGAGTGAAAGCAGAGCTGGGCCTGGAGGCAGAGCAGGACTGGGGGCTGAACAGGGTTGTGGGAGGAGCAAGGCTGGTAGCAGAGCTGGGCTCGGAGCAGAGTGGGGCTGGAAGCATGGCACTCCCTCCCTGCCCCCTGTGGGTGCTGGCTCCAGCTCCACCACATGCCCCCCGAACGTTCCTCCATGACCCCCTAGGGGGGCACAGCCCACAGTTTGGGGACCACTGGCCTATGGACCTAAGCCTACAAGCAGCTATCCAAAGTCAGACCACTGAGCCCATGCAGAGCCCCACTGACGTTCGGGGCCGGCTCCAGGCACCAGCATAGCAAGCAGGTGCCTGGGGCGGCCAATGAAGACGGGGGGCAGCACATCCGGCAGTTCAGTCCCGCCGAATTGCTGCCCTAGAATGAAGCAGCGCTAGAGTTGCTGCTGAATTGCCGCCAATCGTGGCTTTTTTTTTTCCTCCCTGCTTGGGGCGGCAAAAACGCTAGAGCCGGCCCTGCTGACATTAATAGGGGTCTATCCACATTGAGTTTATTGCAGGATCAGGGCCTAAGTGCCCAATCCTACAGTCCTCATATAGACAAAATTCTCACTGAAATCAAGAGTTTTGGCTGCAAGAGGATCACAGTTGGCACTAGTGAGACCATTACTGTAATACTGTGGATCGTTCCAGTGTTCACTCTTCAAAAAGAATGATGAAAAATTGTAAAGGGGTTGGGAAAGAGCTAAAAGAATGATCCAAGGTCTATAAAACTTGCCTTTATAGTGAGAGACATAAGCCCAATCTATTTAGTTTATCTAAGATAAGGTTAAGAAGTAACTTGATCATGGGAAAGAGATTTCAGTTAGTAGAGTGCTCTTTAAACTTGTAGAGGAAGGCTTAATAAGCTATAATGCTCAGAAGTTGAAAATAGATACATTCAGAGTATTAAAAAGGCAGAAAGTTTTAACAGTTAACATAGAATCATAGAATTGTAGGACTGGAAGGGACCTCGGGATGTCATCTAGTCCAGACCTCTGTACTCAAGGCAAGACTAAGTATTATCTAGACCATCCCTGACAGGTGTTTGTCTAACCTGCTCTTTAAAATCTCCAATGACAGAGATTCAACAAGCTCCCTAGGCAATTTATTCCAGTGCTTAACTACCCCAACAGTAAGTTTTCCTAATGTCCAACCTAAACCATCCTTGCTGCAATTTAAGCGCATTGCTTCTTATCCTATCCTCAGAGGTTAAGGAGAACAAATTTTCTCCCTTCTCCTCCTTGTAACAACCTTTTATGTACTTGAAAACTGTTATCAAGTCCCCTGCTCAGTCTTCTCTTTGCCAGACTAAACAAACACAGTTTTTTTAATCTTCCCTCATACGTCATGTTTTCTAGACCTTTGATCATTTTTGTTGCTCTTCTCTGGACTTTCTCCAATTTGTTCACATCTTTCCTGAAATGTGGCAACCAGAACTGGACACAATACTCCAGTTGAGGCTTAATCAGCGCAGAGTAGAGCAGAAGAATTACTTCTTGTGTCTTGCTTACAACACTTCTGCTAATACATCCCAGAATGAAGTTTGCTTTCTTTGCAATAGTGTTACACTGGTGACGCATATTTAGCTTGTGATCCACTATGACCACCAGGTCCCTTTCCACAGTACTCCTTCCTGGGCAGTCATTTTCCATTTTAATAATTATTAATTCATTATTGATTATAATTAATCATTGGAACAACTTACTTAGAGACATGGTGAATTTTCTACACTTGACGTCTTGAAATCAAGACTGGATATCTTTCTCAAAGATGTGCTATAGCTCAAACAGGACTTATGGTCTTGCTGGAGAACTTACTGGAAAAGAGTCTGTGGCCTGTGTTAGGCAGGAGGTCTCACTTGATGATCATAATCATCTCTTTTGTTCTTAAAAATATATGAAAGATGATATTTCTAATTTACTCACTCCTCAGATGGACATACACATTTGTCCAGAAGTTGTCTTTGAACCTGCATGCTCATCTCCTGCCTTAGGCCCCAGTCCATTAAAAACTCTTAAACATATGCTTAAGTACTTTGCTGAACTGAAATCTTGGAAAGCTGTCACTGCCATCTGAGCAAAACTACATCTCACAATATGTGACCTACATGCCCGAATACAATCATTGTAGTTAATTTTCCAAGTGATTTTGTTTAATTTTGGAAAACTTAGGTAGATCAATGGAATATAGCCCTGGTGCTGTCTTGAGTTAATGAAGTTTACCATATTATCACTATCGAGCCATAGATACCAACCTAACAATCGTAATCACATATGTATATATTTTCATCTGTTCCACTTTTCAGATTGATTTCTGGAATCCAGACACTATCACACAAGTAAAACCAGAAATGAGAGTTGATTTCCGAGTTGAAGCGGACAAGTCCTCTGATGTTGAGAGTCTCCTGGAGCAGAGGGGAGTGGAATATGAGTATGTTTTTTTCTTATTTGATATTTTGAATGTGAGAAGGGTAAATACAGAGAAAATTTACCCAGCCAACCCTCCCATAACAGAAAGGCCATAATTGTTAGTTAAGATATTAATTAATTAATTATTAATTATTATTGTAGCCCCTAGAGGCTGCAATTAGGATTAGGGTCATGGGCAGCGGGCATCAAAGGCTGGGGGAGGCTGAGCCTCCCCAAACACAGCCCTGCATGGCCCCGCTCACAATCTGCCCCCAGACTCCCTCCTGCTTCCCAGCGCTCTGCTATGGGCGGCTCTTCCCCTGTGGCCAGGGCTCTGGGCTTGGACTTATGGGGGTCGGCTTGCGGCCAGAGACGCCGCTCGGCGCTCTGGGGCTGAGGGCTACACCGCCCGCCTGCCCGGCACTCTGGGGCTGGGGACTTCGATGCCCACCCACCTGGCGCTCTGGGCATGGGGGGGCATGCTGCCCATCTGGCACTTCGGATGGGGGTCCTGCACCGCCTGCCCTCCCAGTGCTCTGCAGCTGGAGGCGCTCGGGTGGTCTGGGGCTGGAGCCGGGGGGTGGGCTGGCAGCCGCAGCGTGGGTGGAGGCTCTGGGCTCTGGTGGCAGTGGCAGAGCTCCGGACAGAAGGGGCAGGCCGGCATCCCCAAGCCAGGGGCTCACCCGCTGCCCACGATAGGTAGACTCTGTAAAACATATAGTAAGAGATTTGAAGAGTTTACAGTATAAAAAGTCAAAATAGACAAAAGGCAGGAAAAGACAGAGGCCCGGCAAATTGAAGTGAATTGCCCAAGGCCACACAGCAGTTCAGTGAGACTGGAAGAGGTTTCCTCACGCAAACAATGTTTTCATTTATTTTTAATTATCATCATAAAACTAGTATCCAGGAGTTAGAAAACCTAGATTTCACAGACCCATCTGTTTACAAAATAATCCCATGGCACTTTCTGAAACAATCTGTCCAATACAACACCTTGAGCAACGTGATTTACTTACAACAAAGAATATTGATTCAACTCATCTATTTATTATTGAATGGCTGCAGAGCTTTGTGTGGCTTGACAGCTTGTCTCTTTCACCAAAAGATGTTGTCCAATAAAAGATATTACCTCACCCACCTTGTCTCTGCATTACACAATGTCTTTGATGGTTGGAAATTCAGCAAATTAGGCATCCTATTCTTATTTAATCCAGGAAAAGATCTCTTGGGTGCAGTGCCTTCAGTTAATGCTTCCTCCTCCTGAAGTCACTTGGAATCTTACCACTGACTTGAATACAAGTCAGATCAGGCCTTAGGTGGAACAGTTGCAGTATTATATAAATTTTCAAGTCCCCTATTGATCTCAAGGAAGTTCCACACTTAAATAATGCTCTAAGGAGACGAGTAAATAATCAGTCCCTCCAAATAGGTCCTGGATCCAGTTATCGTCATGAAGTTGTAAGGGGACCATACATATAACTTCTTACAAAGTCTTCCAATATATCTGATGCAGTACTATTCAGTCCCAGAAGCTCCTAAGAGATATCACAGCAGCACTCAAGCAGGATGGAAGAATTCTGATAGTCCTCATGCCCACACAGTGAAGGACTTGTGCTGCAAAGTCATTTAGGCGCCTTTGAAAATCCCACTTGTAACTTATATTTTCAAATCACTATGCAAATACTGTGCCAGGATCAGCAATATGTTCTGGCTCCTTTGTGCCACTCTGGGGCAGCTGCCAATAAGATTTATGGAGTATAGTTGTAGCCATGTCGGTGCCAGGATATAAGAGACCCAAGGTGGGTGAAGTAATATCTTTTATTGGACCAACTTCTGTTGGTGAGAGACAAGTTTTCTGAAGGTTTCAGAGTAGCAGCCGTGTTAGTCTGTATCCGCAAAAAGAACAGGAGTACTTGTGGCACCTTAGAGACTAACAAATTTATTTGAACATAAGCTTTCGTGAAGAAGAGCTCTGTGTAAGCTCGAAAGCTTGTTTCCCTTACCAACAAAAGTTGGTCCAATAAAAGATATTACCTCGCCCACCTTTTCTCCCTAATAAGGTTTATGGCTGACATGTGTCACCGTAGTAGTACAAAACAGCTGAAACATATGGATATATGTGGACCATTAATTGTATAGTGGGTAAGTGAGTATTATCTCATTTTACCAATATACAGAAACAAACACCAAGTCAAGTGGCAGAGCTGGATTAGGGTAGACAAGCTTTTGGCTCACAGCCCCATGCTCGGTTCACTAGATCAAACTCCTTCCTACTAGATCATGCAGCTCTCATTAAATTAGTCCGTTTAATCTGCTAAATCTGTGTTTTCAATCTGTTAAGAATCCATCCCTGGAGACATTTACTGGAGCCCCTTAACATATCATAGGACAAATGTATGCAAAATAACTAATGCTAATGGGACAGTTACAAAAAAATTACCACTAATATTAAAGCAGAGACCTCAGTAGTTATCAGTGGTAGTAACGTTATTTCATTAAAAGACATTAAAAGACCAAACGGTTTCTTTTTCAAGTCTTAAGGAAACCACAGCAAAGCTATTAATGCTGCACTTGCCGCTATAATTGTATTTCTGACATATTCAGAGTAGCCCTATGAAGGAAAGACCCATATATTTTGGCAATAAAAATATAATTATAGTTCTTTAAAAGATTATTTTCAGTGCTCTTACTGCCCCCTTATAGCATAAGAATCCATTGAAAGTAAGATTTTCTCTTTAGCAAGGGAGTTATACTGGTATGTGCTAGAATTTCCTACAATATACATGAATTTGCACAAGTTCATGCACCTGTCTTCTGATTGTGAGGCCATCAGGGTCGCAGGGTGTCCCTGACAAACTTTAGCAGAATGTCCTTGTGACAGCCAAAGTAAATACAATTCTTTGATCTGCAGCTGCAGTGCCCTGAAATTATGTCAATGCAACTAGTTCAAGTGTTTGTTATGAAGGCTGGCGTTGCACAGCAAATTGACCTCTCGCTCTTCTATCCAGATCACTTTGATCAAGAACATATTGTTTTTGCAATTTTTGACCCTCTTGCTATTCAGGGTAAGACAAGCGCTGGGAAAACAAAAGTTAGAGTAGCGGGAATAAAAGCAAACTGTCCCAAGGTACTGTCTGATGATAAACCTTATTCATGAGTCTCAGTCCATGGGAAAGGTGAGTGGCAGAGATCCAGTCAGAGGCAGACAGGACTTTATTGCCTGTGTGATGTTTGTTTGTTGGATGACTGCATTCACCTTGCTGCAGCCAGCATACAACAAATATAGTAGAGCTAGGATTATTGTTCAGTCCATTGGCACTATGAGGCTGCCAAACCACACCTGAACACTGGGAGTTTGGTTTGACAGAGCGAGGGTTACCATTTTACAGATGTTTGCTCGGTGATATCTTTTCAATGCATTGGGATGTTACATCATCATGTTGTGACATTATGGGGCAAATGTCATTCTGTGTTATCAACTCAAGAAAGGCCCCATTCTCTAGAAGCCCATGTCCACAAGCAAGAAAATGATGGCCGCATAAGCTCACACTGCGGTGAAGGGGAGTGGGCTGCTCACAGAGGAAGAGCACTTGCTCCATGAGCTTATCCTTAGAGCTTATCCCTGCAGCTGACCCAAAAGAGCTTGCACTGTGGAGGGTTGGGAGAAAAGAGCTGACCTGGTGGACAGCTGCTGGCCAAGAACAGCGCATCCTTGGAGCAGAACATAAGGCAAAATTAGGCTAGATGTGAATTCACCATACATTGTGGTCAGGAATGTAATCCCAACCCAAACACTTCATTTCAGAATCACTGTAGTTCCAAATGGTAGATCAATGACATCTGCCCAATGTTTTCTCCAGCAGGGAAAGTCAAATTTTCTGGACAATTTCACCCCACTGACAAGTCTTCTTTCTATATTTGATATCACTGTGGGTTTATTGCAGAATTCTGATCGACAACCTGAAGACGGTACTTGATGCTCAGTTTGACAGCAATGTTCGTGCTACTGGACACAATTATGAAAAATACAACAACTGGGAAACGGTAAAGTCTATAAATATGCTACACTCTTCATTCATTAATTGCTTTGGCACTGGGGTTAGAGATGCCATTTAACTTAATGGTTGTATTAAACAGATAGCTGCTTGGACTGCTGACATTGCTGCTCAGAATGCAAACCTTGTCTCCCGCACTCAGATCGGGACTACATTTCAGGGACGGCCCATATACCTCCTGAAGGTGATTGGTTTTAATTTCTTTTTAACAGTCTGGTCGGTTCTCATAAAAATAATAAAATTACAATATTTATTAAGGCATCACTAACTCTGACATGTATTATAAATCCTCTAGGAAATCAAAACAGATTTTGAGAGCTACTTTTATTGTGAATTTTTATCCTTTTGATTTAAGGTAAAGGGTTTATAGAGTGAAACCCATAATAAATATTTTGGAAGTTCAGACCTATAAATTTAACCACATTCCTGTGAGCAATGTAAATGATAATTTACCTTTATGTAATTGTTCACGCCATCTGTTGTTTGTAAACCCACTTACTATAAAGAGATCTATAAATGTCAGTCTATCTGGCAACAGGAAACAAACCCAATTTCTCTATCTTCTTCAGATATCATTTTCTGTCACGTAACTCTTATGAATAAATAAGATACCAAGAAATAAATGAGGGGGGGGGAATGGGAGAGATGGAGAAAGAGACAAAATTACTTACCCAACACAGCACCAGCATTCACTAGAATGTATATAGCCAACTTGGTCTTTTCAGCTAATAATACTATCATAAGAAATCTACCAACACTGTGTAGTAATGAAATATTCTGTGAAAATATGGTCATGTCTGCATTAATAAAAAATAAAGCAAATAGGATTGTACTATTTTAACTTGAACAACTTAATTGTCCAGAAGGGCAAAAATCTACTCTGTTAGTATTAGGTTTTCAATTTAATCAAGGAATATAGCTCATACTGCTGTCAAGTTTCACCTTTAGAGTCACTAGTCTGGCGACAGAATAGTAATAATTTGTACACCAAATAGGTTGTTTTTTCATGACATTTTATCTACTATAGGTGGGGAAAAGTGGTTCAAACAAAAAGGCCATCTTTATGGATTGTGGTTTCCATGCAAGAGAGTGGATCTCCCCTGCATTCTGCCAGTGGTTTGTGAAAGAGGTTGGTAAGCTCAGTAACAAAAAAGGGTTTTCACAAAATAAATCAACTTTAGAGGAAACTGACACAGACTGTAACAAACGTGAAACAAATACAATAATACGATCTCTTGCAGTTCAGTCCTTGGCAGTTTCTAATCCAGTGCTTTCTAATTTTATTCTCTGATTTTGGATTTGGGTTGGAAATATACAACTTGGGCGCCATTCTCCCCTTGATGTGAAGTGTATACACACTATAGGCCGGATCCTCAGGACTGGCCATTTGATACCTGAGCAGCTTGTGGAAACAAAGAGCATCAGGACGCTTCAGGGATGTGATGACCCCTGAGGGGGCCATTCCAACATCCAGGAATTGCTGCAATCTGGGCTGCCTCTTGTCACTGGCCACATCCACTACACCAGGGACAAGGCTGGGAGGCAGAGGCATAGTGCAGGCTATTCTGGCTGTCTGCCAGGGGAATCCCAAGGCAACCACTCAAGTTTGCTTTGCGGTTTTAAGTATTGCCCTTTAATTTCCATTAAAATTCTTTAAAAGAAATGAGCTACTCATTCTCACTGTGGTAGGTATGACTAGAATCCCCTGTGCATAAATGTATATATAGAGAGGTGATAGACGGACAAACCAATGAATCTGCTTCATGTCTATATTATTATAACACTATTGTAACACTACAAATCCAGTCATGTTCCTGGCTCAGTTTGTGGTGTAGAAGTTTTGACACTGAATTCAATGGTTCAGAATTCAGCCCTGTGTGTGGTTTTAAAGAATGGGAGAAGTCAAGGTAAACTGTAGAAGGCATCTGAGTGTACATGATAGAAGTAGGATGGATGCCTGTCTTCCTAATGCTTCATATTCCCAGGTTCCTTGGAATCATTCTATTTCTCCAAAAAAAAAGAAAGAGAAAGCATGGAAGCTTTTCTTCACCTAAACAGAACAAGAAGATTATGGAAATGTAATCAAAGGCTGGGAAGACAGCTCCCTAATTGTTGTATTCAGGGGTAGGAAAATAATAATGTTGGTATTATTTGCCTTAAACAGTTACCACTTCTTACCGTTAAAGGTAATTTGTTACATATAATAAGAAATAACATTTTTCTGTAACTAGAAAGCATCACCTTCTAGTACATGAGACTCACACGTGAAGTGAGATTCACTCCATGCTTGCTTTATGAATTCTTAAAAGAAATATAAGTTTCTATTCTCTCTCTCATCTCCTAACACTACATAGGTAGGGAA
The DNA here is from genome assembly GCF_011386835.1 of Chrysemys picta bellii. Taxonomy (NCBI): domain Eukaryota; kingdom Metazoa; phylum Chordata; order Testudines; family Emydidae; genus Chrysemys; species Chrysemys picta. The sequence goes on along the minus strand of NC_088799.1, from coordinate 28,816,814 downwards.
TGCTGATGAACACTATACACACAGCCTCCTCTAAAGGGAAAAAGATACACTCCTCTTCAGTAGAATAATCTTTAAAAAGCAACTCCATGCTGCTTAATTCTCAAATTTTATAAAAATTCCTACATTTAAAAGGTTTTAAAACAGAAGCAGCAGGAGATAGTTAAAATCCAAACAAAGGAAAACCAATGTATTTGATTGGCTCATGCTAGCACAGACATAGTGGTGATGTGGCTAATCTTCCTGTCCTCCGAGAGACATCCATGTAGTTTTGCATAAGGAGCAATGGAAATTGAAAGTGACAAGCAGATGGGAAAGTGATCTCTTTATCTCCCAGTAAAACTGAAGATAGTACCTGTTACCATTTTTCTTTTAGCAATTATTTTTACTACAATCATTGGGGGGGGGGGGTTAGCTGAAATAGTCAATATATGAATGTACTTGACTGAAGGTGATGACTTTCTTCAGTGGTTTTGGGGAGGGAGGAAGTACTTTAACATTATGATCCTCTTTTGTTTATTTAAAAGTGCTACTGGACACAAATGTCCAAAGGCAGAAAGGAAAGGCATGACAGGGCTGCCCAGAGGATTCAGGGGGCTTGGGGTCTTCGGCGGCAGGGGACCCCCGCTGCCGAAGACCCGGCACTTCGGCGGCGGGTCCTGGGGTGGAAGGATCCCCAGCCGCGGGTCTTCAGGGCACTTCAACGGTGTGTCCCGGAGCGGAAGGACCCCCTGCCGCCGAAGACCCAGAGGGGAAGAAGCTCCCGGGGCCCGGGCCCCACGAGAGTTTTCCGGGGCCCCTGGAGCAAGTGAAGGACCCCGCTCCAGGGGCCCCGAAAAACTCTCATGGGGACCCGGGGCAAATTGCCCCACTTGCCCCCCCACCCCCCCCGGGCGGCCCTAAGGCATTAGCTGAGTTAGAGAATATGCAAAAGGCAGGAAGAAGCACCAGTTCTCCCAGTAACCGTAATCTGCTTTTGAACACTGTTTATCAGTCAACAAACTACAGGCCTGATTCTCAATTGCTTTGCACCCTATGTAGTCATGCACATTTGTGCAAAGTGAGGGAAACATGAGTGCAATACACTACCAGATCAGAATGGCAGCTTTTCTATGCCCCATTTACACTCACTTTATACAGGTGTAAATCTGTAAATGATCACACAAAGCACAAAGTAGTGGAGAATCAGGCTCTACAGCTTTAGTGAAGGAGTTTTGTTGATGCCTCTGTGTGCTAAGGAAAGGAGTGGGGAAGATCATGTAATGTTCCATTATCTATGCTTTTGAGACTGTTTGTGATGAGAGCTTGCCAGAGTCAGAAGTGTATCTATTGTACTGAATGTCTCAGGAGGATCCTCACTGTACAATTCTATGGGATATTTTCTTGCATATTTTCTTGCATTCAAATAAAAAGTTTTAAGACGGTGGACTACAGGGATGCAAGAGCCCTTACAGAATATGTGGCCAGGACCACTGAATACCTCTAAATAGGAAGTCATTCTTTGGAGAGCTGAGTCTGCCTACTGGCATGCTGATTTAGTGCATTGCTCATGATCAGTGCTTGTTCATCTATGCAATGTTAAGTTAGATGAATAATGCTGCTTTAAAACAGTAGTGTGGTTCTAATTGATATAACTTGGGATTTATTCCTTGTTCTTTCCAGTACTTAAAAATATCTCAAAGCTTTAGCCTGTCTCACATGTCAGAATATGGAGAGTACAGAATCACTTTCCAGTGCTAAACTATTATCATTAATTCTAGGGTGCTTGGGCCAGAGCCAAAACCCACTGAAGTCAGTGGAAAGGCTCCCATTGACTTCAGTGGCTTTTGGATCGGGCCCTTAATGAAGCAGGCTACCTCAGAAGAACATACTTGCACTTTTGGATTTACATTGGTGGACTGGTTTGCACAAAGAGCCTTTTAAAAAAATTCCCATATTAAACATATCAGGTAAAAAGATTATGCATCAATTTCAAAAGACAACACACACTTGTGCTTTTAAAAATACATTTCAGAACCACCAGCAATTTCTGATTCCATGAAAACAACAGCTCTCTCTTTGATCTATATCTAGGCTGTTAGTACCTATGGAAGTGATACCCTTATGACACGTCTTCTCAACAACTTGGATTTCTACATCCTGCCTGTCCTTAATATTGATGGCTACGTCTACACCTGGACCAATGTATGTACACTCTTCTTTCTGAACAAGAATCTCACGGAATGGGTCAAATACTGTAACTGTCCATTAGTATTCACATGCACTTTCCATTTCAGTACCGCATGTGGAGGAAGACACGTTCCACAAACTCTGGCAGCAGCTGCATTGGTACCGACCCCAACAGGAATTTTAATGCTGGGTGGTGCAGTAAGTATTTCCTAATATTTGATGAAACTGAACATTGAAAGGTGCAGCATGTAACGTATCAAAAGGATGCTTCCACAAAGATGCTTCCCTCACTCCTAAAGTTGGTCCTTCAGGGCCTGGAGGAAGGATCATCATCAACGTACTTTAGGGAAGCTTACACCGTTGTTGTGCATGCTACACCTGTGCCTTAAGATGAACAGAAGACTTCTGTCACCAGGGCTGTCAGTCTGGAAGTTTCTGTGGGCACTGAATTCATACTGGGGGAAAGCATTGTACTGAAGCAAGAAAAGTGACAGTCACTAGACTTCCACTCTAATTCCTGGGAGTGCCTGGTGTTATGCAGCAGACATTCAAGGAAAGGTCCCTAATAAAGCACTGCAGGTCAACAGAATTGTTCACTTCTCATACATTAATTCACTTACATAAAATGATCACTTACTTCAGTAACATATGAAATGGTTTTATTCCTCCAAATATAGTAGCTGTGAAAGAAAAAAAAGTATTTGCAGAATGCTATGACACATTGCCTAAAAGTATGTGATCACATAATAAATATTCTGTCTCCATGTATAGTATATGCTCCAGGGGACTAACTTAAGGTTGCCTACAGAGTCTTAACTATAACTTTGGTGACACTAAATCACCACCTTTATGGTCCATTAACATAATTCTGTTTCATTAAATACAAACATTCGCCCTTTCCTGCAGGTGTTGGTGCCTCAAAAAGACCATGTGATGACACTTATTGCGGCAGCGCCCCTGAGTCTGAAAAAGAGACTAAGGCTCTGGCTGACTTTATTCGTAAAAATCTCTCCACTATCAAGGCATACTTGACTATTCACTCCTATTCCCAGATGCTGCTGTTTCCTTATTCTTATACTTACTCCATTCCAGAGAACTATGCAGAGCTGGTAAGTAGAACACAAATGTTGTGTCTCTTTGTAATTTTGGTGTACTGGGGAGAATATGCAAATTTCATCACTTGCTATTTAGGTCTGGTTAATTTCAGAGGTTTTCTTACACATCTGGAGAAAATCTGGACAGTAAGCTTTTTAACGTACATTGGTCTTTTATAGCCAGAGTCCTTGAAGAGGGTTTAGGTATGAGATAAACTCAAGAATCCCTGATACATCTCCATCATACAAGGGTTGGATTTGTCTGCAAGGCTGTGTTTGTCTGCAAATAATGTCATATTTAGAGATGTAAATTATACAGCACTGCTTCCACTTTATTCAATGGGTTACAGTGTATCCGGCTGCAATACATTACACACAAACATCATGCTCTGTTGGCCAGATCCACAGCTTGTGTAAGTTGGCATAGCTCCATGGCTTCAATAGAGTTAGAGTGATTTAAACCAGCTGGGGATATGCCCTGAAACATCATTATTTAATGAAGTTTAGGGCCACACCCAAGCCCTACAGCTTTTTAAGTCTGATAAAGGCAATTTAGTAAGTGAATTATTTATCCTTTAAAAAATATTAAAATAATTATAAATAATAAAATGACTTCAGTTCTCTGGAATATTAGCAATTACAAGTTGTTGGCATGAAAAGCAACATAACAAACAAAACAAAAAACCCATCTTGATCCTCTCTCTTCCCTTTAAGCTGCCAGAAGTCTAAGGCAATAGCATTAAGTTGGCCTTACTGCTGCAGAATTATGACAGATTTACGAGGGCTCCCACATGGATCTATCATAATTCTGAAGCAGAAAGGAAGAGTATGGCCAACTTAATAGTTTTGCCTTGGACTTCTGGCAGCTTAAATGGAAAGGAGAGTGTTAAGATGGGGGGTGGGGGTGGGGGGTGTTTTGTTTGTTATATTACTTTACATGCCAGAGAGTTTTAATTGTAAATATTCCAGTCATTTCTTACATCTTTTTTGTTTGTCTTTGATTTTTACAGAATATTTCAAATTTCACACATTAGAGCTCAGTCTAAATAAATAATATAAACTCCTAAACTGCTTCTTTGTCAAGTTCACAATTTTTCCCATATGCTAGAAGTTTGCATGGTCTTCTTCCCAGTTTGCTGAGTCAAGCTCAAGTGTGATAAAACATATTGCTCCAAGTACAGCATGTTTCTAACAGCATTACATTCAGATGGGAAAAGGTTCTATTGACACTCAGACACAAAAACTACAGTAAAACCTAACTTTAAAAAAAATAGACAAAACATTAAAAAAAAAATCCTGGATGAACAATTTTCATATTAACTTGCCTGTTCTACAGCATTATAGACTAAACGAATATATAAAAGCTTGAAGATCGGTTACAATTATCCATGCCAAGATTTTGCAATTTTATGAATAATAAAAAGCCCAATCTTTTTTTCTTTTGGCTCAGAGATTGAGTCTTCCATTCTTCACTATAAAAAAAAGTAATTCAGGAATGCAAGATATATATGTCAATAGCCATCCATTTGATTTCACTTAATATAAGTTAGTCTTTCCATTGTAATTTTATCCCATATTTTAAATCAGCCACAATGATCCCAGGGGGAGTTCTATTATTTTCCGCTACAAAAGAGCACATCCTGTCACCACTAAAAGGCGGTGATCTGATCAACTGTCCTCATGTCCTAATTAAGGAATATATTTCCTCAATTGGAGCTCCCAACAAAAAAACAGCAGGGTCCCAGAGACACGCAACTTGTACTAATATTTGATTTTACAAAAGGAGGCTACTTTTAGCCAAAAACCTTGGCTTTGGAGAATGAGATCATAGTATCAACCAATCAGCACTGTCTGTAGCTGGGATATCTAAACATAAAGGGCCTGATCCAAAGCCCATTAAAATCAATGGAAAGACTCCCACTGACTTCAATGGGCTTTGGGTCAGGTCCTAATGGTGTAGCTTTCCGGATTACTTCAAACAACTAAACATGTTCACATGAACTGTCACAAAGAAATTAGGTTTTCTCTTAGCAATTCCTCCTTGGTTAAAAAATGAGACAGGAAAAAAGGGAGGAAAAAATAAAAGGGCATTATATTATATACCATTTAATGTGTGTTATAGCAGCAAAGTTCTGCATAGATACAGACTTCAGAGAAAGGCTGAAGAACTGGCATCTAAAGCTTTATATAAATTGTTCTGGCAAATAAAGGGACCATAAATCATCCTCTAACTGAAGAAGTAAAATTTAGAACTATTATCTTATCTTAGATGTTTATTTTTCCGCTGACAGATCTAATAAATTAAAGGAAGTAGACTTGATATTTCTTATCTTTTTCAGTGTGGGATGAGATATGTAGTTGAACAACAAAACTTCACATGCCTACTTATCATTATTAACATATTGCTCCACACTGTTTAATTCAGAAGTTAGTTTAATACTGTGGAGCTAATGCTCCATTCCGAAGTGAGGCATGAAGGAAGGGAGCAAAATCAAGTAAAATTGGATTGAAATCACCCTAAGCCTGTGGATGAGGGGAATGGAGGAGCCAACATAGCCTTCTTCCAAGCCCACTGAACCTTCCTTTGGGCACAGTCTGCAGTGGGACTCTGCAGGTATTCAGGAGGCACATCGGGGTAGGTGGGTGATGCTGGAAAGCAGCCACTCACCACAGCATTCTTCTCTTAGAACCAGATATATAGAAAATATCCACAAGGATGTTAATTAGCATTAATGCCACTCCACACCTTCACTGCCTCTGGAAGAGGAGTGTAGAGAATGGGTCCATGGAAGTTAGCAACTGACAGCAGCGCTCTTCATTAAGTTGTGCTTCCAGATGGGATTGGGGCTACAGGAAGTAGAAACCAAGGTCAACAGTGGTGGAGATGGTTGCCACCACATCTTCTGGATGGGTTCCAGGCCATGCCTCCCGGCCCTAATATAAAGACTTTGAAAGGAAAATGTAGCTGTAACTCGATGGGCCAGATCCTTGGCCCTATTTTGTTCCCTTTGCACTGTCCTGGCAGCACGAGGAGGATAAACAGCTAACTTAAAGAGCAAAATAGAACCTCCTCTTGTGTAAGGCAATCCCTAAGTATGTAAAATGGTGCCACAGTTCTTGATTTTCAAGGTATGACGGGGCATTCTAGAGACATTCTGGGAATTCCAGTAATCTCAGGCCTAGAGGGTCATTACAAGTTACAGCAGCCTTGATGCTACTCTAACTTAAATTGGGGATGAAAGTAGCCCTTCACTGCTTCCAGTATCAGGGTGGAGGAAAGTGGTTGAAGCCACGTATGTCCTCCCTGGAGCACATGAGGTATACACAAAGGATTTTCCCATTCATGGGTTTTTTCTCCATGGGAAGGGAAACATAGCCCTGTATTAGACATAAGTCATTTCTAGGATCAGCATTTTCAAGCAATGCTTGAACAACAGTGAAAATACTGACCCTAGAACTGACTTGTGTCTAATGCTTGAACCACCAAGATAATGCCACCCAAGCTAGGAAAAACTGGGTCAGCTCGGGAATTTCACACAAGTAACAATATTCCTGTGATGTTTTCTTGGGAAAAGTATAACTGTCCTCCAAAAAGAGTACATTCTGTGTATTGCACAACTCCCCTCAACTCACTCTCTACTATATCCCCAGGTGTTGCACAGCCCAAAAAGAATATGTGCTTGGATCAACCAGAAAAAAATGTATCTTCCATTTAAAGAACAAAAGCTTCCCCCAGCCTTCCATAACTGAAAAAAATGGTTGGATACAGACCAATTGTCCATCCACTCTACAGCCAAGCTTCCCTTCAGCATTCTTTTAATACACCTCTACCCCGATATAACGCTGTCCTCGGGAGCCAAAAGATCTTACCGCGTTATAGGTGAAACCGCGTTATGTCAAACTTGCTTTGATCCGCCCCCCTGGAACGCTGCTTTACCGCGTTATATCCGAATTCGTGTCATATCGGGTCGCGTTATATTGGGGTAGAGGCAGGGGTGAAAGTAACTTACAGGACTTACTGGTACTGCCGGAGTCCTGAGGGGGGCGTGGCCTCATCTGGAAGAGGCAGGGCCTCAACTGGAAGAGGTGGGGCCTCTCAAGATTTGAAGGCCCTGGGGCTCCGGCTGTGACTGGGAGCCCCAGAGCCTTTAAATCAACCCGGGGCTCCCAGCTGCAGAGGTGGCTGGGAGCCCCCGGGGCTCAGGGGCAAATTAAAGGGCCCGGGGCTCTGGCCGCTGCAGAGCTCCGGGCCCTTTAAATCACCCTCGCAGCTCCGGAGGCTGGAGCTGCGGGGGGGATTTAAAAGACTCGGGGCTCCCCGCAGCCACGGGAGCTCCAGGCCTTTTGAATCCCCGCCCGAGCCCGGCTGCCGGGCTGGGTCCGGGATTTAAAGGGCCTGGAGCTCCCATCACTGTGGGGAGCCCCGAACCCTTTAAATCCCAGCCCCAGCCCAGCCGCCGGAGCTGCGGGCGGGATTCAAAGGGCTCTGGTCTCCCCACAGTGGCGGGGAGCTCTGAGCCCTTTAAATCCCAGCCCCAGCCCGGCTGCCGGAGCTGCGGGTGGGATTTAAAGGGCTCTGGGCTCCCCGCAGCCGTGGGAGCTCCAAGCCCTTTAAATCCCAGCCTCAGCCCGGGTGCCGAGTTGTGGGCGGGATTTAAAGGGCTCTGAGCTCCCGGGGAGCCCAGAGCCCTTTAAATCCCTGCCACAGAAGCCGGTGCGGTCCGGCACAGCATACTGGCTCTTGCCGGTACGCCGGACCAGACCGGCTTACTTTCACCTCTGGGTAGAGGTGTATTTACACTTAGCTTCTCTCTCAATAAAACTCTGTGTACATTTAATCACTTTTTTCAGAAACATTTCAGGCTGTAAATTGAATTTTCTCACATTTTGGCCCATGTTGGAGGGGATTAAAATACTTTTGCATTTATACCTACATAAGGAACAAATATTTAATAATGGGCTCCTCAGTCTAGTAAAGAACGTATATCAGGATTCAATGGCTGGAAGTTGAAGCTAGACAAATCCAGACATATACAAGCAACAGAAATCCTATATCAACAGAGATCAGGCTTTGGTGGCATGTGTGGCAGGAGGCAGGTTACCTAAACATATATTGGCTACCTTACTATTCATATATTGGTTATATATTGTATAGGGGGAAATTCACCCTTCTGCACTAACTTATGGACCACTTAAGCCCTACTTGAGGCCTTAAAATGTGCAAAGGAGTGAATTTCAGCTATACTGCATCGGGTGGTGAATTTTGATGTGATGACTATTCACCTCTAGGTTGAAAACCAGGTCCAGCAAACTAGTTCTGGATTTTACTAGTGCTCGTTTTGAAGTTATTTGTGAACAAAGTCAGCATAAGGAACTCTTAATGATCCAGGACCCAAGATTAGTTGGACAGGTAAACCTCAGTGGGGCATAATCTATGTTTTGGCCACAAAGGCCTGAACCTACACTTTTTCTAGTGGCTTTCTGATTGTTTGCTTGACTTGTTTCAAGTAGATGTAGGTGATCTTAATTGTGGAGAACAGTGAACAAAAGGAAATAATGAGAAAGGAAGATGGACAGGTGTAAATTATTTTTAGAAGTGGCTACTGAAGTAAAGAAGAGGAAAGTGGGTTTACTGTATGTATTCCTGCCTCTGACATTACCTCATACAATGGTGTGTTCTGTTATCAAATTGAGCTATCTTTAGTAACAACTTCTTCATCTTGGCTCATGTAGCAATCTCGAATAGCCTCAAGGCAGATTTCCCTCAGCTTGATGCTACTAGATAAAAACACTAGCAGCATGCACATATTTCTTGGAATGTCTGTGTAGCAGTCACAAAGAGGGTATAAGAAGGGCAGTGTTATATACTGTGATATTAAAGTTCTTGCATTGGATGGACTCACTTTGGACTTTTAGTGCTACCATTTCAAAGGGAAATCAAGGGATCCCTGGATAACGTGTCAGAGCATTACAGTGAGGCCAGTGCAGTTTAGAGCTCCTTGCGGAAAGCTGACTTGAGAAGGGCAGAGCTTGGAGGCAATAAAGAACAGGATAGGGGTAGAATGACAAACAGGATTCATGGACCCCAGTGGTTAAAGGAAGCACTGCTATCCATCACAGATTTTTCAAGATCCTGGAGTCCTATTATGTCAATAATCCCATCAAATATCCCACTGATGTCAATGGGAGTTGCCTGTGTGCAGCAACTGCGTAATCAAGGCCCCTGGAGTGTTTTTAACCAGCAGCAATGTGCAGAGACAAATCTGAGTTGAGAATATGAGAGCAAAAATGAGGAAGCTGCTCTCAAAAGATAATCTATTAACAGATAAAGGTGATTAGTCTGCTATATCATCCTATTAGTACAAACCCTTAGATGCAGTAAGGAGGGAGGCCAGCATTACATGTCTTTCTTTAAAAGCTAGTGGCTGAAATGCTAGTAACTGAACTTCAGTTAAATGAGATAACGAGATCAGGGAACACGATCCTTTTGTTACTCTGACTAGCTGACATGCTGCACAAGATTAAGCAAAACATCAAATCACTAGGAACTGCAATGGAAACAAAGCTGAGAGATCAGCACAGAGAATGTTAGATTCTCCTGTAACAGGCAGTTTCTGGAAGTTCAGCAACAAGTCAGAGAATGGACGATCATTTCTGCACGCAGTTACGTGGTATAAATCTGGAGTAGGTCCTTTTACTTCAGTGACATTACTTGGTTTTCACTAGTGTAACTAACACCAGAATTTGCTGCTATGAGTGAAGGATTCTTGACAGCGCAGGAGCCGGTGATGGGTCTTACAAACCCCACACTCGAGAACAAGGGGTTAAGGAGTCACTCTGTACCCAGGCTGCCCTGCCCAGCTGTACCTGCAAAGCCTGCACAAGCTGCAGGCAGAGCAGCTCAGATGGGGGGTGGGAACTACTGCCCAGGAGTTCTTGTTGCCTGAGAACTGGAAAAACAGACCTACTAAAACCTACAGAGGAGAGAGACAGGTGACTGACTGTGAAGGTCAGAGACTTTGTTTGTGGTTCTGTAATTTACTCTGAGCAGAAAAGGGAGACTTGGAAAGGAAGTGATCCACGGGGCAGTTGCGTGGCACTGCAAGATGCAGAACATACCTGCCCATCATCAGGCCCTGGATTGGAGCGTGTGGGCCCGGGCTCCTCTACCCACTCCCAAAAGATGTCACAAGAACAAAGCCTTTACCTCAGTGGAGAGACCCGCTGGGGAAGATCCTGACCCCAAAATCCCCATACTAAGGTGAAAACCCTGAAGTCCTTGGGAGAGCTGAAGGCCAGGACTATAACTGAAAAGGGGTGACCACCTGCTGCACCCCTGCCTGACCACTAGGCAGAACTGGTTGTGAGCGTTCCCTTTTACAGAGCCCAAACCAAGAAAGCAGGAAGAGAATCCTGTAACAAACCAGAAGTTCAAATTAATCTTGAGATCCAGTAGAGCAGGGGTCGGCAACGTTTGGCACGTGGCTCACCAGGGTAAGCACCCTGGCGGGCCGGGCCAGTTTTATTTACCTGCTGATGCGGCAGGTTCAGCCGATCACGGCCCCCACTGGCCGCGGTTCGCCGTCCAGGGCCAATGGGGGTGGCGAGAAGCGGCGCGGGCGAGCTATGTGCTGGCCGTGGCTTCCTGCCGCCCCCATTGGCCCGGGACGGCGAACCGCGGCCAGTGGGGGCCGCGATTGGCCGAACTTGCCGCGTCAGCAGGTAAATAAACTGGCCCAGCCCGCCAGGGTGCTTACCCGGGCGAGCCGCGTGCCAAACGTTGCCAACCCCTGCAGTAGAGTCTATAGAGAGCTAAGAGCTTTTCAAAGTTAAGAGGGGAAAAACCACAGCACTGCCTCTTCTTTTATCAGCATCACAAAGAACATAGACTCTAGGCCTAGGTCTCATCTCACAAAAATTAGATACTGTTTCCCCTTTTGAAAGTAATAGGCATACAGACAAGATGAGGCACATAGTGAAACCTCATTCCAGTTTCCCCGTTGTTTTAAGAAAGATAATTGTTTGCCATCATTATTCCTTTTTCCTTTCCTTTCTATTTTATTTTTTATTTTTTTGACTTAGACCTTCTCAATGTTCTTGCTTTGGTTGCTATAAAATGGCACTTTCATTTTGGTGCTGATGTTTTGTTTTTTTAGCCCTTTTCATACATTAAGCAAGCAATTGGGAAAGAGTGTTGCCTGATGATCACAGGAAGAGATCAGATATCAGGACTCCTCGGTTCTGTTCCTAGCTCTGCTACCGACTTATTTTGTGGTGAAATCACACAGGCACAGTCAGTTTACCGTATTATAAAATAGGCCATTTATTTCCAACACCATGCTCCAACCTGGAAAACCTGAGAGTGTCTTTTAATAGCTGAGAATTTCAGTTCTTCCTCTACAACAGTGGTGGGCAACCTGCCACATGCGTCCCTTCAGGGTAATCCGCTGGCGAGCCACCAGACCGTTTGTTTACATTTGCACGGCCGCCCACAGCTCCCAGAAGCTGCAGTTCACCGTTCCCGGCCAATGGGAGTTGCAGGAAGCGGCAGCCAGGCCCGCGCCACTGGGAGCTGCGGGCAGCCATGCAAATGGAAACCAACGGTCTGGCAGCCTGCCAGCGGATTACCTTGATGAGCCACGTGCAGCCTGCGGGCTGCAGGTTGCCCACCACTGCTCTACAAGCACCTTTCTTTACAGCTGCCTGGTCATTATGGTAATTCTGATCCACAGTAGGGTCATCCTTTTCATAGGAACCTTTCCCAGCATATTTTTCTGATAGCTAGTCTCCTAAATTTGGCAGATACAAGTATCTGATGTTTTAAATTTGCCATTTGGCAGCTAGCTGACACTTAATGCCTCCCCCTCCCTCCCTATCGGAAATATTCCTATTTTATTTTACTTAGTTTCTTGCCACTGAGGAAATGACACACTCCCACAGACACTATATTAGCACCATGTCCCATCCACAGTACAAGGCACTGCCATGTTGTATGTTTTCTCTTTATGTTCACTATAAAAGGAAGCAAATTTTAAATTTGTAACAGAACTCTTTTGTGAGGTGAACAAGAAATCTTTTATCTGCAGATCTCAGCTGCATGCACACTGATTTAAAGTCGATATAAACAAAAGGTGACTGAACAAAATTTGATACATCACTAATAGCAGATACTAGTCCCATGGACATCCATAGCAAAATTGCCATGGATTTTAATAGGAGAAGCATCCTCATTAAGGCAATTTTCAGAAGTGGAAGATTTAACTACTCTGATTATTAGGATTCCAAGGGGTTTCTTTGTATGTCACAACAGCACTCTTCTTCAGCTGCATATATAGAGAGAAGAGAAAGGCCAGAACCAAAGCCCCGCATTTAAATCTCACCCAGTCTTTGGGGAGTGCTTGGAACCTGCTCTCAGATCTAAACCTGGCTTTTGTAAAAGGTCTCCATGTAATGCGACAAACCAAAGCCCTACATACAAACTCCCAGAATTCTGGGGTGTACAAAACTCAGTTTTCAATGTGAATTTTGCACCGTGAACCTGTTTTATCCCACTGGAAGCAGTTACAATCCCATGATATAAAAACCTGCCATACCAGGAATATGGCTTGTTGTTACTTTCACAGAAACAAATAGTCACTTTACCAATCTATTTTTCAAACCATTTTCAAATGCAGCTTTTGGAAAATTCATAAAAATGTGCAAGAACTAAATGGAAGTCAGAATGTTTTAAAATATCTCTTCTCCTTGGGAAAATAATTTATGGAGTAATCTAGAGTGAAACAAGAGAGTTGAAGAAAGTATTTTGAATACCACATGTTCAACTCTGAACTACAGAGACAGATATGGTAATCCATTGTTTGTTTGCATGCTGAACATCTGTTCTCAACTAATGATATACAGACAAATATTTACCATCCCTTAGGAATACTTTCCATAGTTTTATTACCAACATGCCATATTATGAAGAAATGGGAAAGCCACACATTCCAAAGGAAAGTCTGTAACTTTTCATAATGCAAACATTCAGAGCTGCATTTTAGTGTTGAAAGACTTTATGCAACCCCCACTGAAGTCAGTGGGACTTGGATGGATCCCAACCTGCACAGGAAATGCAAACTGAAATCACTGAAGTGCTGTATAAGGCTCCAGGGTAATTCCTGCACTTCTGGGTATATTATTGTTGACATTTGCCATCTGCATTTTACAGGATCTAATTCTGATTTCACTTATACCACTTTTACTGTGTTGCTCTGGATTTATACTTGTGTAAGTGGGAAGAAAATGCTGTCTTCATCATTTCCATATATACATCCACTGTTGCCTAAACCTCACCGTCATTTTATTTCATATTTTTAGTTTATTCTCACAGATCCAAGTACACATTTCTGATAAATACAGTAATCCCTGGATCCTGTTGTGCTCTTAGTTTCCAGACTCCAGATAAATTTCATAATTAGAGCTCTGAGTACAGACTACTTATTGATATGCTACATGAACAAAGTGTAGACATTTGCAGATTGTTAGACGATGACAGCATAAACTCTGTTACTGAGTCTCAAAGAGGAACAACAGTTACAAATAATTTAAAACTTCTAAAATGAGGCCCTCATGAGTTAACTCAAATTTCTGAGTAAAGCTTTAAATGTCTGGAATAACTTATTCTTCTGCAATTGTCCTGCCTTATAGAATACCATTTCTAAAGCTGCAGTTCAAGAGCTGGCTTCATTGTATGGCACAAAATATACCTCTGGTTCAGGTGCTTCAACAATCTGTAAGTATTAACCTAAATATCATAAGCAACTGTAGTAAGAATTATTTCTCTAGACAGTGGGAGAAAATTATGTATTATGACTCAAGAAAAAAACATAAGACGAGCCCCGCCCATACACACTCTACTTACCTCCCTCCTAATGGTGTAGACCAGGGGTAGGCAACCTATGGCACACGTGCCGAAGGCGGCACGCAAGCTGATTTTCAGTGGCACTCACACTGCCCAGGTCCTGGCCACCGGTCCGGGGGGGCTCTGCATTTTATTTTAATTTTAAATGAAGCTTCTTAAACATTTTAAAAACCTTATTTACTTTACATACAACAATAGTTTAGTTATATATTCTAGACTTATAGAAAGAGACCTTCTAAAAACTTTAACGTGTATTACTGGCACGCAAATCCTTAAATAAGAGTGAATAAATGAAGACTCGGCACACCACTTCTGAAAGGTTGCCGACCCCTGGTGTAGACTGTGATATCTTTACTCTTGTTGAGTAGTACTTTTCTTCACAAGTAGTCCCATTTACTTCATTGTCCTGAAGGTGTGGATGCAACATTTCCAGTTCTGCAAACGTGCAAACATGTGCCTGTAGGTTACAAATGAGATTCGCACAATAACTATGTAGCACCCAGATACTAAGGTGATGAGCACACTAGGAATTCCTAAATCAAACAGATAAAATTAGATTAAAACATGAGAGAATTGGACTTGTTCAGCCTGTGAGTGTCTTGATTTCCGGGGCCTGCAAACCGATGCGACAATAGTATGTGAAACCTTTTTGACCAGAATTTGCCTTCATGGCTCTAGCCAGCAGATTGTTACTTTCTGTTACTGTGTGCTGATTTTAAAAATATATAAATTCCAGCCTCACTCTAATCCTCTCTTGAAACCCAGCTGTTGTGTTATGTCCTTTGTGATGTTATAAAGCTGATGACCTGGTGTTTCCAAACCCAGTTTTCCAGAGTTATATAGCTCAGATGTTTTGGCTCCTAATTCCTCAGGCTACTGTCTGCTTGAAATTCAGCATTGAAGGACTTAACAATCTGGAAGCCAATTTTTTTTGTCTTAAATATAATGGCTGCAATTGTTTGTCAATGTTTAAAAGATCTATTGAGATTTTTAAAAATGCCTTTGGGGATTCCTAGCAATTTTGAGGACCACCTATAGGATAAAAAGTATTAAAACCCCATTCTCTCCTTACAAAGGAACAACCAAGAGAGTATACTCTGAATTCTCTCATCAAGAGGGAAAGGAGCAGAGCTTATTTCCCAATGAAAAAGCAGAGTTCATATCCCCAGCTTTGTGGATCTTCAAAGCTCTGTGTAGATCTCTGGGAGATCCTCCAGAGACAGGAGATTCAATGTGATAGATCCTTGCTCCTGCGGATATCATGCTTCCAGTCCTCTCCTCAGGCAAAATATACTCCTCCCACTGCTTCTCAGGAGGGATCTCTACAGTGAGGAGAGAGCAGCACTGCAAAATAACTCAAACTCTGTATTCTGATCAGGATTGTTTCTTCTATAGTTTTAGAAGGGGGACATGTTTATAGTCCTCTTTTTACAGCTACAGATTTCCATTTTCAAGGCTATTAAAGTGTTTGGCAAGCTCTGTTCCATATTCTGGATGCAAACAAATGGTTCATTGACTCTCACTGCTTTTTCCTCTGCCCTTCCTATATTTCTAGCTATATGGTATAATAGTTATCAGTTATAATAAATCCCACTGATTACCAGTGGCTTGTTGTCCTTTTCTAGTAAAGTTTTCTTCTCTCCCAATGCAGATCCTGCTGCTGGTGGCTCTGATGACTGGGCTTATGATCAGGGTATCAAGTACTCCTTCACCTTTGAGCTCCGTGATACAGGCAGATATGGATTTGCACTCCCTGAATCTCAGATAAAGCCAACCTCTGAAGAGACTCTGATAGCTGTTAAATATATTGCCAATTATGTCCTTGAGCATTTATATTAGAATGGTACTGCAAAATTATTCAAGAAAGCTTGTTTCAAATATACTATCCCCTCTGT
The DNA here is from genome assembly GCF_011386835.1 of Chrysemys picta bellii. NCBI lineage: Eukaryota > Metazoa > Chordata > Testudines > Emydidae > Chrysemys > Chrysemys picta. The sequence goes on along the minus strand of NC_088799.1, from coordinate 28,800,759 downwards.
TCTCTTTCCCTGATGGCTGATGATTTCTGCTTTACAGGGTGCTGTTAGTTCTCCCTTACACTTGAGCTCTAGAGCCAATGGAAATATCTTGGGATTTTTCTATTAATCACAAATAAAAATGACAATGACTCATCTACTGTTTGAATATTGATAGAACATCTGTTACTCCAGCGACTGGATTGAATGGATGAAGAAGCCACCAGTGTCTATTTTGACTGTTTGGCCAGTTAACATGTTTTTTAAAAGCCCTTTAATGATCACTAAACCAAATTCAATCATGGGGCATTAACTGCAGTGGAGCTGTATGATAAATCTAGGGGCAGAACCTGGACCTCTCTTACTAGGCTAATATTAATCAGAAGCTTTAATAGCAGCTAGCTCTTAGGCGAAACAAGAGTGAGGGCAAATGGGAGCCCCACAATAATGGAGTTGGGGGAAAACCTAATAATGATTATATCTAATCCATCCCTATATCAGAGGCAGGCTGAGATCAAAAATCAGATAATGTGAATGGAGGTAGGGGTCCTGTCCTGAAAACTAAATGTAACAGGTTAGCGTTTGAACTGAAAATTAAATATAATAAAGAAAATATGAAAAATAATAACATAGGAATGAACTGATAAACTTCATTGGTCATTACAAATTCTACACACACACATATAGAAAATGGTTACATTGATTACTCAGGCTTTGTTCCAACAGGTTTAAATTAGTTAAAGCAATATGGGCAGTAGTTAAGAAGTCGATAAGTAACTACGTTCATATGTTATATATGATCCATCAGGTAGGTATGCTCATGTCTTTATATTTCTGCCTGTGTAGAATGTAATCCTTGAATCAAATAATCAAAACCACGAACATAAATCCTGAGCTGCTAGCTTCATTTTGTGACTGAGAACCAAATGCACAGACACGCAGGAACACCTGCACTCCCAGCAAAACTTCAATAGCTAAACAACAGAAATGAACAAAACCAAACAAAATGCCAGTGGAGCAAATTCTGTATGGATTCTCTCTGCATGCAAGACAGCTGTCTGGTGGAACTTGAGGAACTACTTAAAATGTGGATGGATTGGTATACTGAGAAAGGCAATTAAACCCTCTTTCTGAGCCATGACCTTTAAGTCCCAGAAGCTGTCCATCTGACTAGATGTGCTCTTTTCCCAACTAGTATAGGCTAGAGTCATTAGTGTTATTAGCATTTCAGTCATTTGAAGAGTAGGAAGGTTCAGATAATAATAAAACAATCTCCAGTGAAGCTCTAAGAGCAAGTCAGTTGCTTGCTGAGCAATAAGAAGGGGAAATATAAAATGTGACAGACAGTATTTGCTATACAGAGAAAAAGCAGAAACATGAAGTTTATGTTGCTTTTAGGCTTGATTGCAGCAACTCATGTTGTTCCTCGCATTCATCGTTTGACAGATAGAAAGCTCTCTGAGGATCATTGGCAGAGATTGTATCAATGATCACATTAGTTCAATATTATGTACACATTGTAGCACAGAAGAGCTGTACCAGACAAATGAGAGGACCCCACTTCAAATGGACTAATAGGCAAAGAAAGAGGCTGGAACCGAACAGGACTGTACAGTGTACTGTTATGGCTGTGACTGGTTACTGATCTCTTTTGAAGTGAGAAAATGTTTCATGTGAATCCTCAGAATGACAAACAAGTGAACTTCATGAAGGATTTGGTCAGCATCATACAGCGGAGACATTTTTACACAGCGTGCCATATATTTAACTCTTCACTTTGTTTTAATTTTTTTCAGCTTCTTGCAATGGTCTCAAATCTCAGATATGCAGGTGTAACTCACCATATACTGTACATACATCATTATAATATGGGGCCAAATTCAGAAGCGGTACCTCAAGTGGTATTGCTAGATTCTCTCTTACACCTACACTGATGTACAAGGGAGTATAAGCAGCAGGTGGAAGAAGGCATAAGAAAGTGTGTGTTAAAGAATCCTCATCCAGAACTTAATATACACCTTCTCCCAGCTCCGGGGAATTTAAGTTACGTTAATTTAGACTCCTTTATGCATTGGTAGAGCAGGTGTAAGTAGGTCTAAGGGAATCTATGGGTTACGCTATCTTAGACATCATCTAACCGTTTTGCCCACAAAATCTGCTAATGCTCATGTATACACCGAGTAGCTGATTATTTTTATAAGATATAGTGTAACACACACCTGTTATCTGGGATTACAATTGAGCCTTGTGTACTGTGGTGCAGTCTCTGTATAACAAAGGGTTTATAACAACTCCTAACAATAAAGGATATCACTGGCAGAGCAAGTATAAAATACATTGGGAAGGAAGGGATTGATCTCCTGTAATTTTAAGCAGTACAGTTGAATTTGTGCTCTATTTTTTTTGGTTTCCTGAGCTGACAAGCTACATTGTGTACCTATGTATCATAAATGTTTAGTTTTTATTCCTATTTGGTGGTGTCAATATTATTTTGAGCCATTGTCATATTTGACATCTTAATGGTCTTTCAAGATGAACTCAAAACATTTTCCTGCTCATTCTCCAGATTAGCAATCTATGCGGAAAAGCCTGAAAAAGGCATATTAAATTCTAGCACTGTAAAATCTATCTTCAACATCTCATAAAGAATTTGTACTAATTACCATAATACTGCACTATAGTGAGAGAGGCTTCTCAGCAGTACATTGGACATTCTCCAGAATAGATTATTTCATGACTTCCCAAAATGTAATGATCCTTGGTTCATGTTCCGATCTGTCTACATATTGAATGGAATGAAAGCCACAAACCATCTTCCTGTGAAATATTTAACACATCTTTAACTCAAGAGAAGCATTTCAAACAATTTATTAATAAAGGAATTGAATTCTATATAGCTATTAACACAATTTATGATAGCTTTGTGGTGAGAGAACTAAGAGAGGAAGGACAGTTCAGTGGTTAGGGCATTAGCCAGAGACTTGGGAGACCCAAGTTCAATTCTGTGCTCTACTTTCCTGTGTTACCTTTGGAAAGTCACCTAGCATCTTAGTTCCATTGGTAAAATTGAGATAATAGCTACTCCATACTCCACAGGGGTGTTCTGAGGATAAATACATTAAAGATTGTCAGATATTCCAGGAACTGGGGTGATATAGATATCTTTGATAGATATGTAACCGCAGTTTACAGACAGAAAAAAGGATGTTTCTCACCCCAAAAAAAGAAAAACAAGACAGTTTTGTTGAATTATCAAAGAAGCTGATAAAGATTGTGTCAGCCTAGGGTAATGTGAAAAGTACCACAGTACAAATCGGGGAAAGTCCAAGACTTCTAAACAAATGATGGCACTTTTTTAAAACTAAAAAATAATTTGTGAGCACATTTAGTGTTTGTGAAAGTGGCCAGATCAACAGCCCTCGAGACAAGAGTCCTGCATTTATCCCTACAACGGGTTACAGCAGTGAAAATGCCTTGCCAAAGTGCCTCAGTCCTGCTCTAGAAAAGTCTCCCCAAAAGGCGAGAAAATATTTTCAATCCTCATTTTCTCTTCTTAGGCTGCCAACAAGGTGGCCAATTAATGCCTGGTTTCTGTGATGTAGGCACTTGTCCACCAGAAATTGAACTGAAATGATTAAATTTATTTCCCACAAGCAAGCAGAAAAACAACCAGATATAACAATTTTGGTCACTACTCACATGGACTTAACTTGAAAGACCAGATATGCCAAATTCACCCACAATCTACATGAAAGACTCTATGAGCCAGATTCACCCATGGTATAAGTGGGCAGAACTCCATAAACATCAAGGGAATTGCATCCACTCACATCAGAGATGCATTTGTCCCTATGGGCCAACTATAGACCCTAAAGGATACATAGCGTTTTCAGATCTGAGTGTACTAACAATATTTTATTTAAATAAATGCTTTCCTAAGGATTTTGAAGATTGAGCAAATAGATGAGGTTTTCTGAAAGTAGGATTGTAAATATCTTTATAAATGTGTGTTCACAATTTAAAAAATAAAATCAGTCAATGTCTAGAGTTGTGGTAACACTGTCCTAACAGTTTTTCATTACAACTGTACATACTCACCAGGCCAATTGCACTATGTAAGCTCTAAAACGAGACACTCCTCATTTCTCTGTGCAGCTCGATTTCTGTCATCTGGATTCAGCTCATGATGAAGTTGCTAACGTGGAACTGGATTTCCAGGTCAATCCAGATATGTCCAGACTCTCCTGGAGTAGAATGAAATACCAGTAGTTCATGTGTATTGAAGAGTAATGGGAGACCATGTGCTTTGTGGTCTCTTCCAACAGAAATCTCTCAGCTAGTAATCAATTAGATTAGTGTGTTGGTAACTGTCTACAGATTTTTAGTTGAGCAGTTTCTAATACTGGCACCAGAAAATAGACGTATGACAGTAGGACAATGGATCACATGGATGAGATATTACAATACTATTAGGAGGCATCCTGTGGTGCTTGCATGATGTAGGTGGTCAGGTGTGGCTCCCTCACTAGAAGGAGTAAATAACAAAGCTCTGAGGAAAACGGAGCTTCATTTGCAAGGGTGTCTGTGAATATTTGCTTAGGTTTTGCTCCAAGTGATCACTGAGTTCCAGGCTGGAACACAACCCAAATCTTCAAACAAAACTTAGTAGAAACCACCAAATTTCACCTAGTTTTGTGTTGAAACTAGGATGACATTAATCAAAGTGTTCCAGTAGGTGAATGAAGAGGGATGGTAGAGACCAGCAGAAGGTTTGGGAGGAGGGGAGGCAGGGATGCATAAAAATATCTAAACTTCAAATTGGTCATCACTTCTTCCTCCCTGCCCATCTCCTGTTCTCTGCTTCCTCTTATTTGCAGCTTCAAATCATTTCCTTTGGCCTTTTAACTGTCTCATTTTCTCCTTTTAGCATCTCAGCTTCTCTCGTCTCCCTACCTCTTTCACTCTCCTTCCTCTAAATATCTCTGTTTCCTTCACTCTTTCCCCTGGTTCCCTTAATTCTCCTTTCACATCTCTCTCTTCTCAGAATTCTCAAAATCCCCAACTTCCCAATTTTCTTTCCTTTACTCTGTTCCCCGCTTGTCTCTCTTCCATCCTTATTTTTCACTTCCCACCCCTTCTCTTTTCCCTTTATCCTTTGATATCTGCTCTCCCACCAATATACACCTGCCCATATTCCTCACATAATAAATGATTCCAGCAAAGAGATTTCAAATTAAAAATGTTCTCACAGTCTAAGGAAATATATAAGGTGTTTCTGATGTGCCAAAGGACAGAAAGACCTAGGATTTTTAGAGGAATATGCACAGTAGCAAATGAGGCACAGACAAGGTGTATTTTAAATCTCAGAGTTTAAAAGAAATGGGGGGCGGAGGGGAATGACCATTCTGCATAGCAGGTGCAAGCTTTGCTACCTTGTCTTCCAAGAGGATGGTTCATGTCACTCTTTTCTCTTAGTCTTCCCTTACTCCCCTCTCATCTCTCTCTCTCTCTCACTAGAGCTTGTCAGAAAATGATGGGGGTCTTCCATGAACAATCTCAATTTTGTTAAAACAAATGTTTTGACAAAAAGTCAAATTTTTCCATGGAAAGCAGACGCTTTTTGTGAAAAACAACATAGTTGAAAACCAAATTTTCCATTGAAAAACAATTTCAATGGAAATTCTTTGAGCAGCTCTACCTCTTATCAAAACTTCTCCATGATCTTTATAAAAATTTGACATGCACCTGCAATTGACTTGGGTTTAAGGACCCCATCACCTAACCAAATGTATAAACATTCCTATTCCCAATTACATCAGACACTTAATTTGCTCCTCTGATCCGTGCACATGCCATTATGGTTCACTGTTCACTTTGAATGCATTCTTGAAAAATTAGGCCTCTGTGACTGATAATGTGTGGTGCCTCTCTGCCTAGCTGGATTCTGCTCACTAAGGGCCATATATTAGGTTAGTCTATCCAAAGTGCCCCTATTGATATCAATGGAAATCCTGAAAACAGACAAGTCATTTGCTATAGGGGACAATTAGGTAAAATTTCATCTGGGCGGTGTATCAAAGAAACACAAATTTCTCCATCTTCTCCAGCCTTACATGAATTCCTGTAGCATGTATCCTGGTCATGCTAATACTGTTCTACAGAACAGTTTTAGTATTCATCATGCCTTAGTTATACAAAATTAATAAAACTGAGTGCCAGAATGTACATAATGCCTATAAAGCCACTCGTCTACTTGGAGGATGAATGGAGACATTCATGTGCTCACTGACTTTCTTCTCTGACACAATATCCCTCTGTTGCCATGTTTCTGTTTACAAGCGGTAGATATGACAATTTCCTTTAACCAAAACAAATATATTTTTTCTGTCAAAATGAATTTTGTTCCCTAATCTCCAAGAGTTACAGTGCTATTCCTTCAGAGTGCTATCCTGGACTGAGCAGGGATCCTCCCTTTTAAGGACCCACCCATCTCCAGGCTTGTCAGATCTCACGGGTACATTGGGCTGGGGCTGATTATGCCAGAGAAGCACTGCAACACCTTGACTGGGGTGGGGATTTGCCCCACTGTGCAGGGGTAATATTCAAACTCATCTCTGCTCTTTACCCTTATTTAAATACATTTCAGGGTCTGATAATTGTCCCCTCATTTAAGATTGCTGCACAGACCGCTAATATGGCTAAGCATCATCCCAAACTGGTCTCTCGCATCCATGTTGGAACAGCTTTTGAACCGCGCCCTATGTACCTTCTCAGGGTATGGAGGCTTTGTCTGATTTAAAATGCTTTTATAATAGCTTTTGTATTGAGACACAGGTCACTGACTGAATGAAAAGGTAACCAACCATCAAATGATGCCATGCTACTCCAAAGTATTTCTGAGCAGGAGGAATGATAGCTTGGACATATGACAGTGAAGGCAGAAAGTGAAAATTAAGAGAAAATGGTGGGGACAGGAACATGAACCATTTCCCTCTTTCCCCCTTTCAAAGTTAATGTACAAATCTGACCAGGTCCTGGAACCCAAAACCTCCTTTAAAGTATTTTACAGCTATACCTAGAATTGAGTGGTTATAGCCTTTCAATGGAGCTGAATACTTTACTATAGGTTCGAACATTACTATCTATGGGAGGCTTCTTACAAAAATTAACATGTTTCAAATGTCTTTGTATGGTCTGTAAATATAAAAGAGCACAGAGTGTATGGAATTACTTTACTGCTCATAAAGAGTATTGTGTGTTGGCAGGGCCAGTGGCAGGAGAACAGGAAGACAGGCCACAGTGCAGATTTTTATTGTGGGCCCCTCTCTCAAATTTTAAGGAGTGTAACATTTACTTATACACATCAAGCACACCATGCAGGGAGGCTTGGAGCTGACTCTCTGGTCAGATGTGAATAACTGGAGAAACCCCCCACCTCCAACTGGCAACTGGGGGAGAGGGGCAGTGAGCTGAGACACAACTCAGAAAACACATAGACCCCACACAGGCCCATGGGGGGCAGAGGATAAAGTGGTGGCGGAGATGGAGTTTGGGGGCAGAAGCGGATGAAGACCAGAGTGGGGGTATGAGAGGATATGGATACCAGGATGTCGCCCAGCTGTGGGATGGGAGGTATATTGGGCTGCCAGTTGGTACTTACCCGAGAACATGACACCAACCCTTACCTCCTGGCTCCTGTCCCACGGGACTGGCTGGGCTCAACTACCCATTTGAGGTGTTGTGACCTTAGGGAGGGCCTACCAGGCCAAATTTGAGAGAGTGGCACTAAGACCCATGAGTAAGGCTATGTTAACGTCACGGAATCCCTGACTTCCAGAGACCTCCCCGACATTCTCTGCTTCAGCCCCCAGGGCTGCTGGACTCTGGAGCTGGCAGCCAGCGGGGCCCCGGCAGGGTTCCAGCGACAGCAGCGACAGGTGGCCCCCTGCAAGGGTCCAGTGACAGATGACAGATTTCTGAGGGGGCCCGCCTCAGAGTTCCAGCGACGAGAGACACCCTCGCTGGAGGGCTGGGAGGGGCGGATGCCTTGGGCAAGCAGCTGGGGGTGTCCCGTTTTCTCTTTGGGAAATATGGTCACCCTGCAGCTCCCAGCAGGGGGGCCTGCAGCTTCCAGCTGCTGCAGGCAGAGAGAGAACAACAGCTCCCAGGCACCATGGTGGCGGGGGAAACCATGGAGCTGCAGCAGCAAAAGTCACAGACAGGTCACAGCTTCCATGAATTTTTGTTTATTGCCCGTGACCTGTCCATGACGTTTACTAAAAATAGCCATGACAAAATCTTAGCCTTACATGCGCCATGTCTCAATGCCACTCACACAAATTCGACTCGGCCAGCTCCCCCAATCAGAGGCTAGCCAGGTCAAACCAAAGTGGTGCTGTGAGGAATGGAGGGGAGCCTAAAGGCAATACAGAGACCGGTCTGGCTAGCCTGCAATTACTGGGGGTGCTCAAGTGAGACTTCCTCCACCTAATGCCCTGACAATCCATGTTACAAGGGGTGTCTCCCATGGATCACCAGCCAATGCAATATAGACCATGATCCCTTCCTGCATCACATTTCTGGCAGCAGCATTCAGGGGAGATCTAGCTCTCCAAACCTTGCAGAGGTTTTGAAGTAAATGTTCCTCTCTTTCGCCTTTGCCCCAGGGAGGGAAACATAGGGGCCATATGTGTAAAGTCAATACCTGAGCATTAATTTTTCTTTAACCTGAAACCACATTTTGTGCATTACAGTATCTAGTATATTGTGAAGTACGTAGATGGAAATAATGAAGGACCCAAAGGAGCAAGGCTCCAGCCATCTATTTGTGTCCCTGTAATCAGCTTCAAAATGAAATCTAATCTTCTCTGTCTGAGGAAAAAAGAACAGGAGTACTTGTGACGCCTTAGAGACTAACAAATTTATTTCAGCATAAGCTTTCGTGGGCTACAGCTCACTTCTTCAAATGCATAGAGTGGAAAACACAGACAGAAGATAGAAACCTGTCTGAGGAAAGACTCCTAAGACATTTGTTCAGCTTCCCAGCAGAGAACACACTGATGTTCTGAAGTACCCTGTACATCACACCCAGCTCCCCCCCAATGTAAAACAGAATGATACTTCTTTCTTAAAAAACAAAAACAAAAAACCCTCTTATGGTTTTCTCATACAAACCAATACCAAACTGCAGCATTTTCCAATAATTCTTTGAAGAGAAAACTGAACAGTAAAAGTGCATGGAGTCCTGAGTACAAAACTACTTTCTTATGTGGCCTTATGCTGCACAATGCCTTATGATACCACAATGATTAGCAAAACACAACAATTAAACATACTGTATACGTCTGGTTTAAGACACAGGGATGTAATTGGCCACATAATTCATGTTTAAAAGAGACAAACCGGTGTAATTCAAAACCACACTATAATTTGTATATAGAAAAGAAAAAGAAAGCCATTGGCCAACTCCCATTAGCCCAGTGGCAGACAAATTAGGCTAGACCTAAAACACATGATTAATCCATTTGTTCTTTGTCATAGGGGTGAAACAGAGCCTGTACATGACAGAGCCTCTCTGAGGCATTTACCACTGCCCTCCTCTTTTCAGCTAAACTAGGGCTTAGATGATTAATGAGATCAAGAAAACAAGAAGTTGTTCAAAAAGTTATGGAGGCACATTTTGCTGGCTTAATAAAGCTCAGATCTTTTCAATGACTCAAAGTGAAAGCATTTAATTTTTCTAAAATGAATCTCTCCCTCTCTCTCTTTCTAAACTCAGAATGAAGTTGCAAAGGAAGCAGTGGATGCTTTATCACGTCTCTATTGCACAAAATATAAATATGGACAAATAGCCCAGATAATCTGTATGTTGTTTTCTATTTTTCTTTAGTTGTACAGTACTAAGTTGAGATTTTACTACGAATAACAAACTTATACCCTAAATATCTACTTATAGTACAAATTTATCCATCAGCAAATCTCACAATACAGTGAGATTAATCTTTACTGTATGTTATTGTCATTAATTTGTATTAAGGCAACATCCTGAGGTCCCCCTAAAGCTAGTAAATGATAGTCCCTAGCCTTCCAAACCAATGCCCTGATTCTGCTAACACTTAAAGAACTCTGTGCAACCTAATTCTAGCATCTCCTAAATTCTGAATGCTTGACTTTGAAACCTCATTAATATTTTCAATATAGTTCATGTGTTATTTCCTAGGTTTTAAAAAAAGCAAACTTAAACAGAAATTCCATCATGTGCAATCCTATGGAGAAGCACGAGGTCCTCAGTCAGGTTGAAATCTTTAGATCCATAGCATGTATCTCTGCCTCTTGAGCTAATAGAGTAACTGATAGCAGTCGTAGGTTGTCATGTTTTATGTGACCCAATCACTAGAAGTGAGTTTCACAGATATTTGCTAACAGCAGAGGAAAGGTGAGACTCAGGAATCTTGAGGTCCATTCCAGTCTCTGGAAGGGAGTGTGTTCTAGTGGGCATGAAACCTTTCTGCCCATTCTTCTAAAGTTTGACCCCCATCTGCCTCATCTCCTCCAACTTGTCTCTGTCATAGACCTGTCTTTTCCCCACCCCTGTATCCTTGTCCCATTCTCCTCATCTAGCCAGTACAAATCACCAAACCTTAGGCTTCCCAACCCAGTCGTTGTCTCAGCTCTCTAGAAACCTTGACTCAGTCCCAGTCTACCCTCCCAATCCTCAGTCAAAGTATCCTTGCACCAACTCCCAGCCTCCTTGCCCAGCCATTCATCCTCTAATTCATGGCTCTATCCACAAAGTCCCTTGTACATTATTATAATTTCATTTTCTGCCAAACATTTTTTTCCTGGTATGTATACAAGACACTTATTACACATGCACTTCTGACGATCTCAGTCTTTACAAACATTAATGAAATAATCCTCTGAAAACCACTGTGAGGTAGGTGAGTGTTATTACCTCCATTTTAAAATGATGGAAATGAAACACAAAAAGATTCAGTGACTTCCCTAAGGTCACACAATGAATTTGTGGGACAGATGGAAAGAGAATCTAGATTTCCTGACTCCTAGTCCTGGGCTTAACCACCAGAACTTCCTCTCTAATCATTTGCTTTGTGATATTTCTCTTTCACATATCTCTGTCTTACGGACCCTGCTACTGGTTCATCTGTAGACTAGTCTTATGATCAGAGCATTAAATATGCCTATGACCTTTTAGTTCCATGACAAGGGGAACTATGATTTTCTCCTCCTTGAATCTCAAATAAAGTCAACCTGTAAAGAAACTATGCAGGCAGACAAGTATATTGCCAATTATATCCTCAGCTATGCTTTATGAAGGCTTTCTATTATTATTACATACTAAAGCTATTCCCTTTCCTTGCCATTACAAATGTCTTTCTTTCTGAAACTATTGCATATCAAATACGATAGCAGGTTAAAAGATAGTATCCTTTACTTGATTTTTATGGCTCCTTTTATATTTTATACAAGCAGAAAGAGATAACTAGAGAGTACATATCAAGTGCTGAAAATTTAGTGCTTCGTATATTCCAGTACATCTCAAATCAGAAATCTGAGGCATTTTTTTCCTTTAAAATATTCATTTACATAACACTCAACACCAGCTTTTTTTATACGTTCAGGGTCTGCTTCTCTTCTCTGATTGGTTTTTTGACAGCTTAATCTCACTGTAAAGTTACTCTTGATTTGTCCCGGTGTAACTGAGGTGGGAGGCAGACCCCACTCCAAACCTAAACTAGAAACAGAGGAAATTAAAATTAGAAATAAGTTATAACATTTAATTGTATTTTCTTTTTCCTTTTTGTTTTCATGCTGCTTCTGCCAATTCTTCAGTATTTTTTAAAATGTGATCATTAAATGATTACGTAAGTTGTCTGAATAGTAACTGTGCTATTTTATATAGATTTCAAACAGCTATTCTTATGTTTATTCTCCTAAAAATGGAAATACTGTTCATGGAGCTGAAAGTTACCTTTAAAAGTTCTAAACAGAACATTTCCAATTCTAATAGAGCTAGACTTTCTAATGACAAAAATGTTTTATACTTTGCTCTGCTCCTCTGAATGTCCTTCTCTGAATCATGTTTGAAGAGTTACAATATAATCCTTATAAATGAAATGTAGCTTTATGTAGTTTAAAAGGAAGACTGGATAGAAAAATGTTTTATGTTTAGCTTTGGTCACCATTATTCCTTTCGCACTTTCCAGTTGTAAGTTGTGCTGTCATGGACAATAGCGGTGGGGACAATATACTCTGCAATAAAAAACTGCTTTTAAAATAATCAGCATGTTCAGTTTTTCTTACCAATTTTTTGTAAGTCCACACAAGGTGAACTTATATCACATTTCTTTTAAATAAGTCAGACATTAAAGAAAATTCACTCTGAGACAGTTAAAGAGCTAGATTCTGACCTCCCTCACACTGACATTAATCTGGAGTAAATCAGTGGAGCTCTATCAATATACCTGTGCAACATATCAAATTCTTTGGGGCAGATACTTTCTTAATAGTTTTCCAGTCACTTGTACTAAACAGACTCAAAGTAGTAATCATAGCCTTTTTAAAAATTATTATGGGCCAAGTGACGTCTGACTCAGTATGGGTGTGCAGTGAGCAAAGGACTCAGGAGCCAGTCCTTCCCCTAGCACTTGTGCACAGGAGTCAGCCACAACAGAGCTACCTGCATTCTCTGAATGTAAGGATGAGGTCTCTATTATTGCTAGCACTGCTGAGTGCCCTAGAGGGTGCAACACAGGTGACTGTTGTCCCCTCCCGCTGCAGAAAGGGATGGCTTGTGGCTGGAAATGCACAAGTTACACTTTTTGTAAAAATAGAGCAAAGTCCACTAGTTATACTGGGTTAACTACTATGATATCTGATGCCCTGATATGCTCCTGGCATCCCCATGCATAAAGCCTCCAGCTATCACCACTCATGTGGTGCACCTTCACTCCCTTCCGAGTGGCTCTGGCTACTGGAAATGATTTATTTTCTTTTAAATCCTGGAGCCCTGGAAGACTCTCTTCTAAGAAACGATGATTAAAACTAACAGTCAAGTTATTTGTATCCATTGCCATGTCTCTGACACAAGATACCAGTCAATCTCAATGTGTTTTAGCCCTGGTTTACATTATGAGTTTAGGTCGAATTTAGCAGCGTTAGATCGATTTAACCCTGCACCCATACACACGACGAAGCCATTTCTATCAACTTAAAGGGCTCTTAAAATCAATTTCTGTAGTCCTCCCCGATGAGGGGATTAGCACTGAAATTGACCCTGCTGGGTTGAATTTGGGGTAGTGTGAATGCAATTCGACAGTATTGGCCTCCAGGAGCTATCCCAGAGTACTCCATTGTGACCACTCTGGACAGCACTCTCAACTCAGATGCACTGGGCAGGTAGACAGGAAAAGCCCCGCGAACTTTTGAATTTCATTTCCTGTTTGGCCAGTGTGGCGAGCTGATCAGCACAGGTGACCATGGAGTCCCAGAATCGCAAAAGAGCTCCAGCATGGACCGAACTGGAGGTACTGCATCTGATTGCTGTATGGGGAGATGAATCCGTGCTATCTGAATTCCATTCCAAAGGATGAAATGCTGGAATATTTGAAAAAATCTCCAAGGGCATGAAGGACAAAGGTTATAACAGAGTCCCGCAGGAGTGCCACGTAAAGCCTACCAAAGAACCAAAGAGGCAAACAGCCGCTCCGGGTCAGAGCCCCAGACATGCCGCTTCTATGATGAGCTGCATGCCATTCTAGGGGGTGCCCCTACAACTACCCCACCCCATGCTTCCCTCCTCCTCCACCCCTCCCGGGCTACCTTGGCAGTTATCCACCCATTTGTGTGACAAATTAATAAAGAATGCATGAATTTGAAACAACAATGACTTTATTGCCTCTGCAAGCGGAGATCAAAGCAGGGAGGGGAGAGTGGTTGGCTTACAGGGAAGTAGAGTGAACCAAGGGGGCAGGTTTTCATCAAGGAGAAACAAACAGAACTTTCACACCGTAGCCTGGCCAGTCATGAAACTGGTTTTCAAAGTTTCTCTAATGCATGGCACGCCCTGCTGTGCGCTTGTAACCGCCCTGGTGTCTGGCTGCACATAATCAGCGGCCAGGCAATTTGCCTCAACCTCCCACCCCACCATAAACGTCTCCCCCTTACTCTCACAGATATTGTGGAGCACACAGCAAGCAGTAATAACGATGCGAATATTGGTTTCGCTGAGGTCTAACTGAGTCAGTAAACTGCGCCAGCGAGCTTTTAAACGTCCAAAGGCACATTCTACCACCATTATGCACTTGCTCAGCCTATTGTTGAACTGCTCCTTACTACTGTCCAGGCTTCATGAGCCATGGGAGCAAGGGGTAGGCTGGAGCAGGTGCGACCGTGCGGTGCTGCTGACTGGGAGAGCAGCCTGAGGCAGAAGCCTCCAGCTGGCATGATATTCCAGGCAGGAATGAATCTCCATTAGACGAAACTTAAAGAAGAGAATGACCTGGAATCATTCCCATTTTTGTCCTGGCATCACCGACCGACCTCACCGAGGTCAGCCAGGAGCACCCACGGGACGACGACAATGGCTAGCAGTTGTATTGTACTGTATGCCGTCCGCAAGGCAAGGCAAGGCAAGGGGATGCTGCTGTGTAGTACTGCAGTACTGCGTCTGCCAGCAGCACCCAGGAGACATACGGTGACAGTGAGTTGAGCGGGCTCCATGCTTGCCTTGGTATGTCGTCTGCACGGGTAACCCAGGAAAAAAGTCGAGAAACGATTTTTGCCGTTGCTTTCACAGGAAGAGGCCTGACTACATGTACCCAGAACCACCTGTGACAATGTTTTTGCCCCATCAGACATTGGGAGCTCAACCCAGAATTCCAATGGGCGGCGGAGACTGCAGGAACTGTGGGATAGCTACCACAGTGCAACGCTCCGAAAGTCGACGCTAGCCTCGGTACTGTGGACTTAATGCGCTTAGTGGGGACAAACACAATCAACTGTATCAAATCGATTTCTAAAAAATCAACTTCTATTAAATCGACCTAATTTCGTAGTGTAGACATACCCTTAGTGTCAAATGTGTACTTCTCACACAGAACGTTCCAAAGTGTAAGTTGCTTCGAGTACAGCTGGGAAAAGGATATGTCACTATTCACACAGATGATGAAAAATAGAATGACTAACTCATACGTATCCATGTTCATAAGGAAGAAACACAATGTCGCTGATTCTGATCTCATACCAGATTTATCCCTTTCATTTCAGTGGAGATGTGAGAGCAGATTCAGACCCACTATTACCAGGAATTGTTAAGACCCCTCCAGTAATGTTTCATAAAAGTCCTCATTGATGACCATTTTCATCCAGAGTCTGGATTAGTGGTAGGCAGACAGATTCCTCCATTCTGCCTGCCCTCTCCTAAGGTAAAACCTCTTTTTGTCTTTCCCCTTCACTGAGCAACATTCAGCCCTAGTGACCTTTTGTTATGACTTATACTGTTCCTAACAGCTTATCTTTGACATTTCCCCCAGAGGGATATTGATTCCCTCCCAATAAACCCCCCCAATCACTTTTTGGTAAATTTATTCTACTCAGCCTCCCTGCCTCACCTCTAGGGGACACAATTCAGGAGCAAGGGATGCTGTGTCACACGCGCCCAAGAATTTCCCCAGCATGTCAGCTGCAGCCATCTCCTCAGAATACTGTCAGAACCTGGATTCATTATTACAAGATCTGTTTCACTTTCTCATCTCCAGCATTCCTAAGAAATCTTGGAGTCTTGAAGACTTATTTCCAGAACTGCTACTAAACACTAGCAAATCTTGTGTAATTCACAGTAGGTCTTCTGCTGGTTATGTCAGATGAGAGAATTCCTCAGGCAATTGAATGTAAGGAATGTAAGAGTGTGCATCATATGCATGGAATGCTACTGCATGATGCTCATCAGAAATATTCTTTGGTTGCTATGGAGCCTCCATCTGTTTATAAATTTCAAGAAAAATGGGGATTCAGTATTCCTTTGTATGAGAAAGACTTAAAAGAGCTTAACAAGGTTTTTTTTGGGGGGGGGGATAAGAGAGAACATAGCATAAGGTTTCTCTACAGTCAGTACTGTACCTCTCATGCTGTTCTTTCTTCCTGAGAGAGAAGAGAGACTGTTTCATCTACAGTTCATGTGAGGAACTGTTAGGTAGAAATAGGTCAGAGTAGATAAATCAGCAGCTGTTTATATCCATAAGTGACAAAATATTACCCATTTTCATAGGCTGTATAACTACGTTTGAATGACTAGGACTTGGAACTTAACTCTAATGCCTGAAAAATACCAACAGAAGCTGAGAAAGAAAAAGAGACAGATATGTTGAAGACAAGGCAATTAACACAGTTCCCCATCTATTTATGCACCTCCTAGAATGTCCACAGTTTCTACAGGATGATAATCAGAGCAATAATAAGAGCTAATACACCTCTACCTCAATATAACGCTGTCCTCGGGAGACAAAAAATATTACCGCGTTATATCGTACTTGCTTTGATCCTCCGGAGTGTGCCCCCCCTGGAGCACTGCTTTACCACTTTATATCAGAATTTGTGTTATATTGGGTAGAGGTGTACCACTATCAGACATAGCTATAATTACATTGTATTTGTGGCCAAAGGCTCAGTGTTGCTCTGAACTTAATTCTTTCAGCCATCAGCAGAGAGAATTATGTACACAATAATGCAAAGCCCAGGATTCTTTTGAATTGAAAAGCAACATTTTTCAGAGAAATGGACTTCATCCCTACTAAAACAAGTCTGACTACTAGTTATATGGAAAGTAATCTGGCTAGCCTTTTAGATCAATGAAAGAGGGACAAGAAGAAGAATATAAGGGAGGTTCATGGATCCCTAATTAAGACCCCAAATACTTACACGTGTGCTTAAGTTTACTATCATGAGTCACCCAACTGAAGTGAGTGGGACTGTTGACAGTTAAGCACAATAAGTATTTGTAGGATCAGGGCCTAATGATAGAGAAAGGGTGAATAAAGGGGAGGTAAGAAGAGAAAGTGCTACAGAAATGTTAAATCTTTTATACCAAATCTAGAAATACTGTATGCATATGACTGCTGAATACTTTTTCATTGGTAAACATTAAAATAGCAGAGATACGGTTGAACAAGGAAAAATGGAATTTACATGGTATAAAACTCTTGAATAGATAAGTAAATACTTTTAAATAACAAATCTAGTAGAGAGGAAGATTCTGAAACCTATAAAAATAAGTGTTAAAACAGATCATTAAAACAACATCAAACTGGTCAAATTGGACAGAATATTCAAACAATACATTTAGCAAACATATCTGTAGTACATGACCGGTAAAAATGAGAAAGTGGGTCAAATTCAGCCCTGGTGTAAACAGGCAAAACTCCACTGAAATCAGTTAAGCTGTACCTGCTTATATAAGGGCTGGCTTTGAAAAAATGGGGAAAAGATTTCTCTCAACTACACCTATGCAAATGTAAGCTATTGATTTTATTATCTGTGCTGCAGTAGTGCTTAGAGTCCCCAACAAGAGACAGGGACTCACTATACTAGACACTGCACACATATAATAACGAAAATACAATCCCTGCTCCAAAGATTTTACAAGCTTTCTCTAAAGTTACAGTGGTGTAACTGAGAGCAGAATTTTGCTCAGAGTTGATAGCAGAGAATGTGAGGAAGTAATAGCATTGGTAAGCAGTTTTGTAGACGGAAGAGTTAGATAGTACACAAGTAACACGGGAAATGGATATGAAAGACTACCATTGACAAAGTACTAGGTCCAGATAAGATACAGTATGTGTATGTGTGATAAAGGACATGGGGATAAAAATCAAGCAGATCTTAATCATCATTTTTGACATTGTCTGATGGCAGTTTAGATTTCTGAGGCGTGGCTGACACATACATAACACTTATCTGAAGAAAAAGTGTCAGACATCTAAAGATGTAGTGCCAGATCCTGTTCCCATTGAAATCAATGGCAAAATTCAATATTGACTCAATTAGCCAGGATTTGACTCAAGTCTAGAAAAGGCCACAAGTAGAAATAAACGAGTTATTTAAATGAGCAAGTTAAACTAGACACAGGTTGGGATAACTCTGACACTCCACGCCCGTATGTGTCTGTACTGTGAAAAAGGAGAGGAAACCACAGACATCCACTGAAAAAAAATCTAAATAAGTGTGTCTTATTTAACTTGCCCATTTCCCACAGTCCTTTTAAACATAAGCTCCCATTGACTTCAATGAGAGATTTATAGGTGGAAGGGCATGGGTAGCCTGTTGTTGGCTGGGTGCTAATTTATACAAATCACATCTTCATTCAGGTAACTGTTTCTTACTGTACCTTTTAGCCAGACTGACCTTACTCGCAATGAAGAGTACCTTACACAACTAACTGAAACAAATTAGACTTCCTGTGGAGTAAGTTACTAATCACTGAGACTTTTAGTCACAAACCAACCTTCAGTTGTGGGAGGTTTTTTTAGATGTTAAATGCAGATGATCACACAAAGTAGGCATAGTGTTCTTCAATCTAGCCTGGAATAATTAATATGAATCTTAATTACATTAAATATGCATGTAGGTTAAGTCACAAAACCACCTCATGCTATCCAATAAAACCCCAAGAGGAAGTGAGTTGCTCACAGAGCAATAAGAAGCAGAGTAGAACTGAGCTGACAGACAGTATTTGCTCTAGAGAAACAAGAAACATGAAGTCTATGGTGCCTTTAGGCTTGATTGTAGCTACTTTTGCTCTTACTTCTTCTCGCTGTTTTGACAGGTAGAGCATTCTCGCTTTAACTGAACCTGGATAGCAACATTTTTGATGCTCAGATCTGTTACTCATTTCTTTCCTTTATGTTTTGAAGTGCAAAGGTATTTCGTGTGAAGCCTCAGAATGAAAAACAAGTGAACTTCTTGAAGTACTTGGCCAGCATTAAACAGGTGAGAAATTTTACAGGGATTTTACAGGGGATTTGGATTCTGGTTAATCAATAGCTGGTATGTTGTGGTGTGGAAATTTTTAAATGACACTATATTACAAGACAATGTCATATTTTTATTGAGTTCTTACAACGTGCTCGGGATTGTACAGACATTAAACAAGACACAGCCCTTATCCCCAGGGGCTTCCAATCTAGTTTAGAGACAGATAAAGCAGTTAAGACATCAGAGACAAATTATGCACAGCTGCCATTGAACTCAATGGAGGTTGCAGTCAAGTTTCTGAAGACAGAGGACTCTACACGCTATCCTCTGCTCCACAGGGTAAACTAATGCACCCCCAAAAGCCCCTACTCCCACAGAGGTGGTCAGAGCAGCAGCTCTGCTGAATTCTTCCCCATAGTCCTAGACTATTCAAAAGATCTTTCTCTTTGCAGACTAGACAGATTACCAACTGGAAGTTTCTGCTAATTGGACAAAGATACAGAGATCTTGAGGGATCCATGAATTTAATGGGGAAAAAATCCCATGCCAATTCTGAGGAAAACCCATTTCTCTTCCCAGATGGAATGAATCAGAGGAAAATATTTTCTAGCTGCTTTGTGGCCTTTATGTTAACATAAGGGTTTTCTACATACAGAGCCTTTTAGAAAGTACTGTACCTGGCATTTCAGTCTTATAGCAACTCCAAAGCTATTTTATTTAGGGGTCTATGAGAAGTTTATAAATCAGTCATAAAATGTTGCTCTCCTGTGAACCTTAGCATTAAAAGGTTTCTGTTCAGAAAAGAGGGCACTAAAATAGATATATGGCAGATTCAGCTGCTTTCAGCACACTTAATCTTTCCATATCAACCCTTGGGTTTATGTATGATCAAGACGTTTATAAAGCAAAAATGTAAAACAGTTTTTGAAAACCATGCAGGGGTTCCATTGACATTTTAATGGAACTGTTATGACTTCAGTGGCAGCATGACAAGCTGACTTTTCCACACTGTGTAGCCTAAGGACTTTTCAAAAACTATGTTGCTGTAATTAATCCAAATAAATAAAAGCAACAAGAAGCACCAGTTTATAATCAAAATAACCCCAAAGTGCTAGGAAATTTTTTCAAATTAAACATATTTCTCCTCCCCACATCAAGAGAAAACATCTAAAGTCACTTAAAAATACTGAACAAAATTGGACCATATTTTAGGAGACTACAAAAATATATTGTTTGAAAGTTTCCATAATTTTCAGCATGATGCAATGTAAAATGTATGCAATCTACATCTCCAAAAAGAGGTGTTGATCTTGGAATGCCTAACACATTATTAACTATGCAGATAAAAATGAAATGCTGTGCATTTACATAATAACTTCTGGTGAACCTGGTCTTTCTCCCATTGAAGTCAATGTCAACATTCTCCTTTTGGAATGGGAATTTTGCCATTGGCTACAATAACAAAAGGATTGTGACTTCTACTATAATATTAAAAGAAGTTCTACTAACATCTAAACAGCGGCAGAACTGGAGCATCACCTTTTCATAAAAGCAGGGGATGAATCTTAGATTCACGCTTGCGTGTTTTAAATGAAGGACCCTCCTAATCCAGCTCTAATTGAAACCAATGGGAGTTAGAGCAGACATGTAATGCCTTTTCATTGGGGCCCCAGTTTCACTTTCTTCGGGTTTGTAGGTATCCTGAAACATGTTTTGTGCAACTGGAGCAATGATACAATTGCAGTTCTCTTCTCCTGTTTGCCTTCAAGGGAGTATTTTAGGAAAAAATATTATTTTTAAATCATAATCTAAAATTACACCAATTATGAATGGTCAATTCAAGAGCAGTTGAAAAATGGTCCTTCATAGCAGACTCGAACTTCTGAGATGGTTCCATTCTCAGAAATATATTGAAATAGGGCTTTATTTCAAAGAGAAAACAAAACACTGACCTATAATGGTTCTCCTGAGCATTAAACTACTCACCATGCACAAGTGCACGCTTGACTTTGAGTACATACTAAAATGAGACACTTGGAATTTCTCCCTGTGCAGCTTGACTTCTGGCACCCAGATTCAGCCCCTCATATAGTCACTCAGATGCAGGTGGATTTCCATGTCAGTGCGCATCAGTCTAGATCTGTCCAGACCCTCATGGAGCAGAATGAAATACAATATGAGTAAGTTTTACTTAATTATTCTAGCTCAATGGAAAATAAAAGGAAGTTGTCTGGAGACCAGTGGGGAGGTTTTCAGAAACACCTAACTGTCTAAGGAGCTCACGTCCCTCTGACTTTCAATTAATCCCATATCTGTTGCACTCCACTCAAACAAGAAAACCTTTAGACAGGAATACCATTGTATAGGGTTGTGAAATGTCCAAGGATTTAGATTTTACTTTGGTTCCGAGTGCTAAGAATTTTGCATCAACCTTAGTTTACCCAAACCACTTCTCTGATTTGTTTTAATGCTATAGAATCCCAACAACACAACAAAGCCCCCTAATATTGTAAAGGATGCATAGGGCAGACCCTTACACATACATGGAGTCCCACTGACTTTGATGAGCATTGTGGGTGCTCTGTACTGCTGAAAATCAAGCCCAATGTGTCCTCAGATGGATACCCACAAAAAAAGGAAATTTGGGTGTTAATCGGCTTGTCACCATCTGTAAAATGAGGATAATAATTACATTACAGTGAGACTTAATTCGTAAGTGTGTGCAACTGCTTTGATGTCCTCAGATAAAAGACCCTAGAAAAATAGCACACGCTATTAATATAGTGGGCTCAGCGGAGAGAGAATGATTGAGTACCTAGAGACCTACAACTTTCTTCAGCGCTTTAAGCCATTGTCTGAAGTAAACTCAACTATACTAAAAATAATGTCCAGGAAGAGTATTATCTTTCTGAACCAAGTACAAGGACTTTACTGCAGTTAGTCTGTATGGCGTTTTTCCTATGGCTTGATAATACTATGTTATTAAATATACCTGATGAGAGAGGAAGGATGGTCTAGTAGTTAGAGTGCTTGCCTAAGACTCAGAAAATCCACAAGCTCAATTCCTTGCTCTGCCACAGAACTTGGGCTCTTAGGGCTTCTCTACACTTAAAACGCTACAGTATGCTTAGTGCCCTTAGATCTAGTATGGGTGCTCCACTCTAGGCGCATCTATGCCTCTGTGCCTCTAATTGGAGAATTTTGGTAGCAGTCCATTTGGCCCACACATGCGCCCTCCCTCCCTCATGCTCTGCCATAAGGCTATCTAGCACTGCGCAGGCCAACTGCCCTTGGTTCCTTCTCAGCCGCCCTTGGCCTGAGACAGAACAAGTAGCAGTCCAGTTCACTCACTTATGTTATATTTAATAGTGTTAGTTTATAGTTCTTCTTAGAGTTTCCATTCTTTTTCGTAGTACTTTAAAGTTTCAGTTCTTCAATTCTAAAAAAAATAAAAATTATTTTGATTGGTTTTCCCACCTTTGTTGTGAGATTGCCCCCATAGGAGCATGCTTGGTTCCCCTGGCTTTAAAAGGTCCCTCTCCTGCAGGAAAGCAATTCCAATAACTGACAGACACTCTTGCTGCATCTGGTGCCTTGTAGAGGACACATCCAGCAGAAGTGCACCTTTTGCCACCAGCTGGAAGCTAGGTCCTGAAAGAACTGGGAGCTAAAGCTGAAATTCCTCCTCATGGATGGCACTCTTAAACCAGCTCTGATCCAGTCCTAAGTCTTCTCCAGGATGCAGCTCATCCCCAGAGCTATCTGGCACTCTATTGGCAATATATGTAAAACATGCACGCTATAATGTCTAGTATCAGGGAGTAGCCGAGCTTGTCTGTATCCACAAAAACAATGACACATGAAGAGAAGGGACTTACCTTACAAGTGGAGAACCAGTGTTGACAGGGCCAATTCGATCAGGGTGGATGTAGTCCACTCCCATTAATAGATGAGGAGGTGTCATTTTCAGGAGAGGCAAAGCTGCTTTTGTAATGAGCCAACCATTCCCTGTCCCTATTCAAGCCCAAATTAATGGTGTTAAATTTGCAAATGAATTTTAGTTCTGCAGTTTCTCTTTAAAGTCTGTTTCTGAAGTTTTATTGTTCAAGTATAGCTACTTCTAAATCTGTTATAGAATGTCCAGGGAGATTGAAGTGTTCTCCTACTGGCTTTTGTATGTTACCATTCCTGATATCCGATTTGTGTCCATTTATTCTTTTACGTAGGGACTGTCCGGTTTGGCCAATGTACATGGCAGAGGGGCATTGCTGGCACATGATGGCATAGATAACATTAGTAGGCGTGCAGGTGAATGAGCCCTTGATGGGGTGGCTGATGTGGTTGGGTCCTCTAATGGTGTCGCTAGAGTAGATATGGGGACAGAGTAGGCAACGAGGTTTGTTACAAGGATTGGTTCCTGGGCTAGTGTTTCTGTGGTGTGGTGTGGTGTGTAGTTGCTGGGGAGTATTTACTTCAGGTTGGGGGGCTGTCTATAAGTGAGGACTGGCCTGCCTCCCAAGGTCTGTGAGAGTGAGGGATCGTTTTCCAGGATAGGTTGTAGATCGTTGATAATGTGCTGGAGAGGTTTTAGCTGGGGGCTGTATGGGATGGCCAGTGGTGTTCTGTTATTTTCCTTGTTGGGCCTGTCCTGTAGTAGGTGATTTCTCGGTACCCGTCTCGCTCTGTCAATCTGTTTCCTCACTACCCCAGGTGGGTATTGTAGTTTTAAGAATGCTTGATAGAGATCTTTCGTTCTTCCCTATCTCACAGAGGTGTTGTAAGAATAAACTCATTAAAGTCTGTGAGGTGCTCACAGGCTATGCCAATGGGCCTTATAAGTACCTTAGATCATTGGTTTTCAATCTGTTGTCCACAGACCCCTGGGGGCCTGCAGTCTATGTCTAAGATTTCCAAAGGGGTCTGCTCCTCCACTTGAAATTTTTTAGGGGTCCGCAAATGAAAAAAGGTTGAAAACCACTGCCTTAGACAGACTTATTGAATGTGATTAATATTTTCTTTACCAGCCAGCATATATATGTATTATTTTGTATTGTAGAATTTTATTGCATAACCTGCAAGAAGAGATTGAAAAACAATTTGATGGCAAGAGGAATTTTACTGGCAGACACAGTTACACAAAATACAATGACTGGGACAAGGTATGGTACAAAGCTTATGGATTTATGGGCAAATCCTGGCCTCCCCTTCACAGCTGCAGAGGTCCCTTTGGCAAGATTTGTAGAGGCCTCTCCAGCAGGATTTGAAAAGGCCACAGAGAAAGTGTACACCTTTTGCACAGAACGGGGCCCCATCCCTGTGGGTTAATCATGTGCAATGGGATTTGGGAAAGGAACATTGTGGGGGAGAAGTGGGATCAGAGAATCTGCCACCATACAAATCCCTCTGCACAAAGGGAATGGGAGGACAGAGAGAAATTATTGAGAGGCCATTCCTGCTTCCAAGTAGCCACCAAGGAGCATCTCTGCAGCTCCCCTGAAGCCTTGAAGAGGGAAGGGGGAAATGAGATTGCTTCGATTTTCCCCTGTATATAACCCAAGCAGCCAGCCAAATTACTCAGGTTGGGGAAAGGACATTTAACCCTTTGAGACAAATGGAGCCCTTAATCAAGAAAACAAGAAAGCATGTGCTTACGTCCTACTGGCTTAAAGGTAAGCATGTGATTACATGCTGCCCTGAATGAGGATGCTTTCCTGTATCAGTACTGTAGCAGAGACAGTCTCCCTTTAATTGTGAATCATATTTAATCCAAAACTTGATCAGTAACTGCACATAATTTATTAATCTAGATTGCTGCCTGGACTGCTAGAATTGCTAAAATTTATCCAAAACTGGTCTCCCGCATCCAGATTGGAAATACTTTTGAAAAACGACCTATGTACCTCCTTAAGGTATGCATTTCTTTCCGGTGAGATTACACACATGAAGAGTGGTTCAGATATTCAAATATCTTACCAATTAATTAAGTAGAGGTGAAAACAGCATCATACATAAATAATACTGCTCCAGTCTATTAAATTTCCAACGCTAATATGAAGAAACACATTTAGATGACATATTGCCTTAGAGAGTGACCAGATTTAACACTGACACTGCAGTTGGGAAATAGCAATGGAGATACAGGGTTTGCAGAGGCAGATTGGATACTGCAGTGATGTCTGTGGTAAAAGGACCTGGACAGACAGATATAAGCCAATACTGAGTACATTAGCTTTGGTCCCTTAAATATGGTCTAGATCAGGGGTCGGCAACATTTGGCATGGGATGGCGAACAGCGGCCAGTGGGGGCTGCGATCTGCCGAACCTGCTGCATCAGCAGGTAAATAAACTGGCCTGGCCCGCCAGGGTGCTTACCCTGGCAAGCCGCATGCCAAACGTTGCCAACCCCTGGTCGAGATGCTGAATACCTAACAAAAGATCTACCAAAATACACAGATCAGCAGGTCTTCATTTAGAGCCAAATCCTGTAAGCCAGGGGTTGGCAACGTTCAGCACGCGGCTCGCCAGGGTAAGCACCCTGGCGGGCTGGCCAGTTTTATTTACCTGCTGACGCGGCAGGTTCGGCCGATCATGGCCCCCACTGGCCACAGTTCGCCGTCACGGGCCAATGGGGGCGGTGAGAAGCCGCGGTCAGAACATCGCTCGCCCGCGCCGCTTCTCGCCGCCCCCATTGGCCCGGGACGGCGAACCGTGGCCAGTGGGGGCCGTGATCGGCCGAACCTGCTGCGTCAGAAGGTAAATAAAACTGGCCTGGCCCGCCAGGGTGCTTACCCTGGCGAGCCGCGTGTCGAACGTTGCCGACCCCTGCTGTAAGCCTTACTTAGGCAAGACTTCTGTGAGAAGGGCTCAAATCTCATGGATCACACCTATGGGGTGAGGATGGAGTGCTGCTCTCATAGCATTTCCCTCCTCTTTTGGGACCATGGAGAAACTCCTCTCCTGCGCAGGGACTCTGTTGCTGAGAGAAAGAGAAGTGGAAGAGAGGCCCAGCCACCTTCTGTGTCTCATACTGAGGCAATGGATATCCAATAAGGAGTTAATCCTGCTTGAAATAACATTTCCCATCAAGACTTTTCAATTCTGTGTCAGAGGAGAAAGACATACAAAAATGCTGCAACCAGTATAAAAGTGAACTGGGTTCTAGCCATACACAAAATACCCATGGTTTAAAAGCCCAGTAGTCGTGAATCTCAGTTACCCCATTTAGACTAGGGGCAAAATAAATGAGTTTGCAGACCATATTTTTAACACGCGATAAGTTTTCTGCACACAAAAACTATATGCTTTCAGTGTGAATGACTTACTGTAGGTTAAGAGAAAACAATCAAAACAAAAAATAGTAATGTCTTCATGAGACAGCAGCATGTTTCATGTCTCACGAAATGGCAGTTGCTTCTTCAGACAATAGTCTATGTGATATTTAAAGCAACCATAAAAGAAAACAAGATCATAGTAGTTATATAGCTGCAAGCTCCATAGTAGGTAACTAAACTGACATTTTCCTTCTACCATACAGAAGAGAGGGGCAGGTTTCATGGCATCACTATTCATATCAGATCTGAATGTTCTAAATATAAAGTGCAGCATTCACTACTTTGGATACTTTTTTTTTCTGTAAAGTTCTCTCAAAGGCCCACAGGCAAAGAGGAGCATGTTTTATCTTGTAGAAGTGTCACTGTGGGTTCTACTGGGCCCAGTTAACAGAGGAATAGCTCCACAACGAAGAAGAGTAACATCTTTGTCTTTGAGCAGGTTGGGAAGGAGAGCGGCAGGAAGAAGGCCATCTTCATGGACTGTGGGATCCATGCACGAGAATGGATCTCACCTGCATTCTGCCAGTGGTTTGTGAAGCAGGTGAGCAAACATGATCTTATTCAGATAGTCCATATCCAGAATTTTGCTAGGGGTTATATCCTGGCCTACTTCCTTTGCTGTATGGAGTTATGTAGCCTAGCCATGCTCACTTATCACAGAGTAATACTTGTCACAGAGTACTACTTGTATCCTATGGTGGGTGCTCCACCAAGAGTAGCTAAATATCCTTTCCCCAGCAATTAAATGGAATGTGAAAGATACCTCATAGACTGTAATAACTGTTCTGTAGGAGAGGAGAAGAAAGCCAAATTGGAGACTTGCCCCTTTTCTCAGATGTGGCTGTTGTTGGGGTGGAGTAAGAGAAGCAGGATCTGAAAAAGATCCCTCTGGGTGGGGTTTTGGCCTACGTTAAAAGGCAAATTTATAATGAAAAAGATCTTTTTTGATCTCTTGGCATATTCTGTGTTAAAATACTTGTTTGCTGAAGCTCATCTGTATTTTGTGTAGTCATTTTTTATTACATAAGTGGAGTCTTCAGCAATGTAATGCTGGGACAGAGCTGCACTAAACCAGTGGTTTTCAAACTTTTTTTCTGGCGACCCAATTGAAGAAAATTGTTGATGCCCGTGACGCAACAGAGCTGCGGATGAGGGGTTTGGGAGGGGCTCAGGGCTGGGGCAGAGAGTGGGGGTGAGGGGGTTACGGCTGCAGGGTGGGGCCAGGAATGAGGGGTTCAGGGTGTGGGAGGGGGCTCTGGGCTGGGGCAAGGGGTTGGGATGTGAGAGGGGGTCAAGGATCTGGGCTGGGGGTGCAGGCTCTGGGGTAGGGCCGGGGATGAGGGGTTTTGTGGTGCAAGAAGGAGCTCCGGGTTTCGGGAGGCTCAGGGCTGGGGGCAGGGGGTTGGGATGCGGGCTTACCTCGGGTGGCTCCCAGTCAGAGGTGCAGAGGGGTGCTAAGGCAGACTTCCTGCCTATCCTGGCACCGTGGTCCGCACTGCACCCCGGAAGCGGCCAGCAGCAGGTCCAGCTCCTAGGCTGAGGCGCACAAGCGGCTCCATGCGGCTCTCGCCCGCAGGCCCCGCCCCGCTCCCAGCTCTCATTGGCTGGTTCCCAGCCAATGCGTGTGCGGAGCAGTGCTCGAGGTGGGGGCAGCGCGCGGAGTCCCATGGCCCCCCACCTAGGAGCCGGACCTGTTGCTGGCCGCTTCCAGGGTGCAGTGCAGTGTCAGAATAGGGAAGAACTAGCCTGCCTTAGCTGAGCAGCACTGCCGACGGGACTTTTAACGGCCCGGTCAGCGTTGCTGACCAGAGCCGCAGCGACCCAGTACCTTACATTCAGCGACCCAGTACTGGGTCGCAACCTGCAGTTTGAAAACCACTGCACTAACCATACTTCTATGTACGTGTCTCTCTCTTACAGGCAGCCAGGACCTATGGGAAGGACAGGATCATGACACATCTATTGGACAGTCTGAACTTCTATGTTCTCCCAGTGTTCAACGTTGATGGCTATGTCTGGAGCTGGACTCAAGTACTACCCACATTTAGTTATTTTCTATCACTCACCTATTTTAGTGTCTGAAAGTCATTAAGATTTTACATCCCCACTTAAAATAAAAACATCTCTCTAGGACTTAAGTTATTATTCCGCTTGGAAATAGTGACCATAATATAATAACATTTAACATTCCTGTAGTGGAAAGAACACCTCAACAGCCCAACCCTGTGACATTTAATTTCAGAAAGGGGAACTATGCAAAAATGAGGAGGTTAGTTAAACAGAAATTAAAAGGTACCGTGACTAGAGTGAAATCCCTGCAAGCTGCACGGACACTTCTCAAAGACACCATAATAGAGGCCCAACTTAAATGTATACCCCAAATTAAAAAACACAGTAAAAGAACTAAAAAAGAGCCACAGTGGCTTAACAACCATGTAAAAGCAGTGAGAGATAAAAAGGCATCTTTTAAAAAGCAGAAGTCAAATCCTAGTGAGGTAAATAGAAAGGAGCATAAACACTGCCAAATTAAGTGTAAAAATGTAATAAGAAAAGCCAAAAAGGAGTTTGAACAACAGCTAGCCAAAAACTCAAAAGGTAATAACAAAATGTTTTTTTAGGACATCAGAAGCAGGAAGCCTGCTAAACAACCAGTGGGGCCCCTGGACAATCGAGATACAAAAGGAGCACTTAAAGACAATAAAGTCATTGCGGAGAAACTAAATTAATTCTTTGCTTCAGTCTTCACGGCTGAGGATGTTAGGGAGATTCCCAAACCTGAGCCGTCCTTTATAGGTCACAAATCTGAGCAATTGTCACAGATTGAAGTGTCACTAGAGGAGGTTTTGTTAAATTAATTGATAAACTTAACAGGAACAAGTCACCAGGACCAGATGGCGTTCACCCAGGAGTTCTGAAAGAACTCAAAGGTGAAATTGCAGAATTATTAACTATGGTTTGTAACCTGTCCTTTAAATTGGCTTCTGTACCCAATGACTGGAAGATAGCTAATGTAACGCCAATATTTAAAAAGGGCTCTAGAGGTGATCCTGGCAATTACAGACCGGTAAGTCTAACGTGAGTACCGGGCAAATTAGTTGAAACAATAATAACGAATAACACACATAGAAGAACATAACTTGTTGGGCAACATGGTTTCTGTAAAGGGAAATCATGCCTTACTAATCTATTAGAGCTCTTTAAAGGGGTCAACAAACATGTGGACAAGGGGGATCCAGTGGACATAGTGTACTTAGATTTCCAGAAAGCCTTTGACAAGGTCCCTCACCAAAGGCTCTTAAGTAAATTAAGTTGTCATGGGATAAGAGCGAAGATCCTTTCATGGACTGAGAACTGGTTAAAAGACAGGGAACAAAGGGTAGGAATAAATGGTAAATTTTCAGAATGGAGAGGGGTATCTAGTGGTGTTCCCCAAGGGTCAGTCCTAGGACCAATCCTATTCAACTTATTCATAAATGATCTGGAGAAAGTGAGGTGGCAAAGTTTGCAGACAATACTAAACTGCTCAAGATAGTTAAGCCCAAAGCAGACTGTGAAGAACTTCAAAAAGATCTCACAAAACTAAGTGATTGGGCAACAAAATGGCAAATGAAATTTAATGGGTATAAATGTAAAGTAATGCACATTGGAAAAAATAACCCCAACTATACATACAATATGATGGGGGCTAATTTAGCTACAACTAATCAGGAAAGAGATCTTGGCGTCATTGTGGATAGTTCTCTGTCCACGCAGAGTGCAACGGCACTCAAAAAAGCAAACAGGATGTTAGGAATCATTAAAAAGGGATAGAGAATAAGATGGAGAATATCTTGTTGCCTTTATATAAATCCATGGTACGCCCACATCTTGAATACTGCGTACAGATGTGGTCTCCTCATCTCAAAAAAGATATACTGGCATTAGAAAAGGTTCAGAGAAGGGCAACTAAAATGATTAGGGGTTTGGAACGGGTCCCATGTGAGGCGAGATTAAAGAGGCTAGGACTTTTCAGCTTGGAAACGAGGAGACTAAGGGGGGATATGATAGAGGTATATCAAATCATGAGTGGTGTGGAGAAAGTGAATATGGAAAAGTTATTTACTTGTTCCCATAATATAAGAACTAGGGGGCCACCAAATAAAATTAATGGGCAGCAGGTTTAAAACAAATAAAAGGAAATTCTTTATCACACAACGCCCAGTCAACCTGTGGAACTCCTTGCCTGAGGAGGTTGTGAAGGCTAGGGACTAGGGTTTAAAACAGAACTAGATAAATTCATGGAGGTTAAGTCCATTAATGGCTATTAGCCAGGATGGGTAAGAAATGGTGTTCCTAGCTCTGTTTGTCAGAGGTTGGAGATGGATGGCAGGAGATCACTTGATCATTACCTGTTAGGTTCACTCCCTCTGGGACATCTGGCATTGGTCACTGTCGGTATACAGGATATTGGGCTGGATGGACCTTTGGTCTGACCCAGTATGGCCATTCTTATGTTCTTATGTTATGTTCTTAGAGTACAATACTGTAACAAACTGTTTAATAGACCCAGGATTCCCTTAGATTGCCAATACTTTCCTCTAGTGTAAAGTAATGCACGTTGGAAAAAATTATCACAACTATACATACAAAATGATGGGGTCTAAGTTAACTGTTATCACCCAAGGAAGATCTAGTTGTTATTAGGATATTAGGAACCATTAGGAAAGGGATAGATAATAAGACTGAAAATATAATAATGCCACTATATAAATCCATGGTACATACACATCTTAAATATTGTGTGCAGTTCTGGTCACCCCATCTCAAAAAAGATGTATTAGAATTGGGAAAAGTACACAGAAGGGCAACAAAAATGAGTAGGGGAATGGAACAGCTTACATATGGGGAGCAATTAAAAAGAATGGGGCTGTTCAGCTTAGAAAAGAGACCAACTAGGGGGGGATATGGTAGAGGTCTATAAAATCATCAATGCTGTGGAGAAATTAAATAAGGAAGTGTTGTTTACCTCTTTGCATAACACAGGAACTAGGAGTCACCTGAATAAATTAATAGGCAGCAGCTTTAAAAACAAGCAAAAGGAAGTACTTCTGCACACAATGCACAGTCAATCTGTGGAACTCATTGCCAGGGGACATTGTGAAGGCCAAAAGTATAACTGGGTTCAAAAAATGAATTAGATAAGTTCATGGTGGATAGGTCCATCAATGGCTACTAGCCAAGATGGTCAGGGATGCAACCGCATGCTCTGGAGGTCCCTAAACCTCCAACTGCCAGAAGCTTGGCCTGGACGACAGGAACTGAATCACTCAAAATAGTCCTGTTCCGTTTATTCCCTTTGAAGCATCTGGCACCGGCCACTGTCAGAAGACATACGGATCATTGCTCTGAGCCAATATGGCTTTTTTATGTTCTTGTTCAAGACTGAGAATCACATCATTTTCCATAAAGAGGATCATAGGTTTTTTATTTTTAGTTCATGTCACTACCAAAACCTTAGGATAAAATTAACCCAGGTAAAGTAGGAGGGCTTAATCAAAGTCCTTGATACCATATAAGTCCCTCATTGACCTTTTGTGGAGATGGGGAAATGGATGAAGAGGTAACACAGCCAGTCCTTTGCATCTTCTGCTAATCATAGTGGGGCTCTACGCTGGCCCTGAATAGGTTGGTGCAGAGAATACTATTTAAGTTGGAATGGGATGGCGATACCTGATCCACACTTACACCAATCCAATTGCCCCAACCCCATGCATAGGGGACACCAAAAGCTGTGCCCCTTCTTCAGACAACAGTGGGGGCTGCGCTGTGTTGCAGTCCATGGACTGGATGTGCGGGGTAGATTCTATCCCCTGCCCCTATACAAGCTTGATTACATGGGTTACATGGAGCAGGGAGTATATATGAATTTCACCCATTAATAATTACTTCATTGCTTCTCAAATATGATAGATTGTTCTAAGATCAGAACAGGATGCTTTCTCTTTGTATTCTCTGCAGCTCTCAGTACTTTATCTGCAGTCACATCAGGCCCTGTGTTTATAGTTACTTGAAACCATCATATACAGCCAGCTGGGAACTGAAATCCAAGCAAATGGGAAGAAAAATGCCTGTTTTAATTGTTCAGTTCTTTGCTAACACATTGTAGACTTGAGGTACAGTTCATGCTTTGGAGACTCAGACTGACACAGGAAAAATTAATTAGCTGTGCATTCCCAGTGGACTGTTTTTCCTTTGACTGGTATTGTCTTTTATTTTAAAGATAAAATAAATAAGATGTTAAACATGTAGATTTTAGACAAGTTCTGAATCAATTTTTACCTTTCACAATGTACCCAATCTGAGAAAATAAGGAAGATGAGGTTTAAATACTTCAATCATTTTGTCTTGCAGGATCGCATGTGGAGAAAGAACCGTTCCAAAAACTCCAGCACCAACTGCATTGGCACTGACCTGAACAGGAACTTTGCTGCTGCATGGGGCAGTAAGTAATTTAACTAAAATAAAGAAGATATTAAAACTAATCAGCAGGAGTTGGTTGATGATGTGAGTAAATTGGTCAGTCAATGAAAATGAAGAAGTTTAATATTCCAATTAACACTTAACTAAATTTAGGCTGTAATTCAAATAATGATAAACTGTGATTACAAATCTTATTTGCAGCTACTGGTTTCATCTCAGATGACCCATGTGATGAAACCTACTATGGACCTGCACCAGAGTCAGAGGATGAGACTAAAGCTGTTGCCACCTTCATTCGTAACCACCTATCTTCCATCAAGGCGTACCTGACCATCCATGCTTATTCTCAGATGCTGTTGTTCCCTTATGGCTATACTTTCCATAAAGCACCTAATCACAATGAACTGGTATGTAGAGAAAAATAGACCCATGATGAGTTTGTAAGGGCTGAATTTGATCTCACACATCACTGACTTCAGCAGAGCTACTCATGATTTATACCAGGATAAATGAAATCAGAATCAGCTTGGGTAGCTTACTCATGTAAACTTTTGGAAACTATGAATCCAGTCCTCTGAGGCCTGGTCTACACTGGCAGGGGGGAGATCGATCTAAGTTATGCAACTTCAGATACGTGAATAATGTAGCTAAAGTCAACGTACACCTCTACCCCGATATAACGCTGTCCTCGGGAGCCAAAAAGAATCTTACCGCGTTATAGGTGAAACCGCGTTATATCGAACTTGCTTTGATCCACCAGAGTGCGCAGCCCCGCCCTCCCGGAGCGCTGCTTTACCACGTTCTATCTAAATTCGTGTTATTTCAGGGTAGAGGTGTATTTAGATCTACTTACCACCGTGTCTTCACTGTGGTTAGTCGACGGCTGACACTCCCCTGTCTACTCCGCCTGTGCTTCTCGCTCTGGTGGAGTCCCGGAGTCGATGGGAGAGCGCTCGGCAGTTGATTTATTGCGTCTAGACTAGAGGTGATAAATCGACCCCCGCTGGATCAGTTGCTGCCCATCAATCCAGCAGGTAATGTAGACATGCCCTTAGATATTGAGACCTTCACGTGGGTTCTTGTGTGCCTTCAACTCCCATTTAAAGCTGGTGAAAATTTTTCGACTGAAACTTTTTTAAAAAAATCAATGACTTTTATTAAAATGTGAAATTTTCACATCTTGATTTGCTTATATTTTTTATGGAATTGAAAAATGAAACATTTAGTCAGTTTTTCGTTTTCTTTTCAATTTAGTATTTTTTCTTTTTTAGAGGCAAAATAGGAGAAGGAAATAAAGGTGTAAAGAGGAAAGAGGGAGAAATAGGGAAAATAAGATAACTTAGTTTTTTCCATATTCTGTTTTCCACAAATATTGTGAAATATTTCAAATAATCAAAAACATTTCTTTTCAAAACATGTGGAATAAACACAACTTCAAGTTACTTGTGGTTTTCTCCCTCACCATTATCCAAGCAGCTCTGCTCCTATTATCTACACAGACATCCATCAGCACCTCAGAGGAGGAGATCAGACCCCTCTCTACGTTTGCAGCCAAACTCAACCTTTTCTTACCGGATCACTGTCAAATTTAACAAGCTCCAAACTGCACCCTCTCTAAATGCCCACCCAATAAAGAAAAAAAAAAATATATATATATATATACCCAACCCTCCAATGTAAGTGTCTCCTTCAGCTGCTTGCTTAGCTAGGCAAGCCAACAACAAAGCCATGATTATTAGATTGGCTGGACCTTTTAATTAGCTGCTTTTGCCCCATTTCTCTATTTGCCAGATGCAGGTGATCATCTCCTGTTAAATATCAGATTTTATAGTAATTGTTCCTTAAGTGAATTTAGAAAGGTGATAGGCTGATCTAGAGCAAGCTCCTCGATAGGGATAGAGGCCTGCTTTCTGAGTCCTTAACCTCTCAAGTAAGGGCTGGTCCCCACTTAGTCCGGACTTTGGACTAAGGTACGCAAATTCAGCTACGTTAATAACGTAGCTGAATTCGAAGTACCTTAGTCCGGACTTACCGCGGTCCAGACGCGGCCGGAAGTCTCCCCCCGTCGACGCCGCATACTCCTCTCGGCGAGCTGGAGTACCGGCGCCGACTGTGAGCACTTCCGGGATCGATCCGGGATCGATTTATCGCGTCTTAACCAGACGCGATAAATCGATCCCAGAACATCGATGGCGTGCCGCCGGACCAGCCGGTAAGTGAAGACTAGGCCTAAGACTGCCACAATGGCATTTGTGGTTTGGACACGATAGGAAATATCCTAAATCCACCAAATGAAAAATAAAACTCGCCACTAAACAACAACAAATGTCTAATCTTTCACTACTCTACCAATTTGTGCCACATTCCAACCAGTGATTTAGGCCTGAGGCACTACTGCAGTTTTATTCCAAGTTAACTCCAAAGGAGTAACACCAATGCAGAACTGGAGTAATACAAAAGGATCCTCATCCAATTACCGAGCCCCTCAATCTTTGTAATCCTTCTTCCAAAAGCTACTGAATGATGCCACAGAATAAGTGATTCCTTGATGAACATTTCCTTGGCCACTTTTGCTTTGAACTTAATTTGTAATTTAAGAATAATGAAATCTACCCCCATTCTTACAGTATCACCTGCCAGATGCCATGTGTGGAGATGAAACTCAATCCCGCTCTGCTGAAATCAATAGCAAAACTCTTGTTGATTTCACTAGGTGCAGGACTGAGCCCCTAGTTACCAATAACAACTTTTACACATAAGAGCCAATGTATCTTTCCATAGTTATGATGTAATGTTCTCTGAGAGTACAGGCAGAAAGAGGCAGGAACGTTCTAATTGTTAAGAAGACAGACTTTGTTCACCAAACAAATATGCTTTCATGGCATTTGCTCAAAGTATTTAAATCTCCAAACAACTAGCTCGCCTTTTCATTCTCTCTCATTCTTCCTTTTGAAAACCAGGCTGAAGTTGCAAAGGCAGCCGTGGAAGCTTTATCCAGCCTGTATGGTACAAAATACGAATATGGTGCATCGGCCACTCTAATCTGTAGGTATCTGAATCCATTTTCTTTTACATGTATTCAATTGCATCTCGTTATGAACACAAACCACTCATACCAAAGTTGTTTAGTAATACAGGGACTTGCTGCCCCTTCCACCTCCAAAGAGAGAGGGAATAAAACCTGGCAGACTCCCAACTGGGGGCTGGCAAGGTCAAGGCAGTGAGGAGTGTTGCCTCTGCATACCATACCTCACTCCCTTCCCTGACCGCAGGGGAGATGCTAAATCTGTAGCTGGGGAGGGGATGGTCAGGAAGTGTGGGGTGGCTACTCTCTGTCCAATCAAACCTGTAGGACATTAGTGTTAACCCCATCAGCTTTAACTTTAATTAAATGAACTTTCCTGCTTTCATAGTTATCCCTCCAGAGGAAAATTTTCTGGAGCAAGGTAAACTCTCTGATAGCCAAGAAGGCAGAAGGGATCAAAGGGAGCCAACACACGCACGCACACACACCACTTAATGTGCCTTACCCACTGGAAGATAAGGATTTTCTTCTCTCCTATATGGGAAAGACCCATGTAAAGGACAGTATGTTCCTCTGGTCCAGCTCTCTCAGACACTATTGTGCACAGTGTTTGTGAGATCTATAGTTGGATCTGATGGAAGAAATACAGCATGAAGGCCAGGTTTTGCCATGTTTGTCTCTACCTGAGAAGAAGAGTGGAAAATTACATCAAAAATTATAATAAAGAATGCAAATTCACCAATATTTTGATCACCTAAAAAGGAGTCGGTTTAGTGCACAATTGTCATGCAAAGATGTGAGGTAGCCAAATATAATTTTACAGCAAGATTCAGGATCCAAAATGTATTTTGGCCAGGAAAGACATTTCACTATATGCTGCTAGCATTTAAGTTTGCAAATTAAAGCATAGTAAATGAGAGAACCCAAACACCCTTGGCAAATAAATTCACTGAGCAAAAGCTTTTTTTAAAAAAATACAAAGGAGTTCTAGGCTGTAACAGCAGAGGCCAACAGTTCAAGTGGGCTGTTTACTTGTTTTATTATTTACATTTACTATGGTAATGATTGGAATTAAAATGTCAATTTTGCAAGCCTATCCACCATAAGGAACATGGATCATGTTAGTGGGACACTGTCAAGTATCCAAATAGGTTTTCTTTTTTATGCAACTTTCCACTATTTGTAAAAAAGTTTAGAAGCTTGAAAACATTAGTTTTATCCTTTTTATTTGGCAAATGCTGGTTTTGTTTTCTTACAGCATATAAGGCAACCTACCATCATTTGCTAAGTGTGTATTCTTGTCATCAGCATTAGCAAACTTGTTATGAAGATGTCAGCATGGTTTTGAGAATAGGCTCCTCATTCAGTCTGGTGAATCAAAACATTACATGGTCTTGCATGAAAACAGAGAGGGTGGTACATTGAACTATGTGACTTATGATTTTGCTCTGGAGATTATATCTTTCAAATAGAAAGCTTGTTTTGGCACATGATGCTTTTTAAGCATCTATCTGTTAAGTCCTTGCCCAGTTCCAGTGGAAAACAACACAGTAAACACTGCAACTGTCACTCATTCCACCAGTGTTAGAAAAATCAGACCTTTTCCTGCCACTATCTTCAACAGTATTTCCATAAAAATTGTGACCCAAATTCTTCCTCTTGTCATTATTGGAAGAGTAGCCTCCCACTTTCCCATAAGTAGACACTATACCTTTTCATTTGGTTTTGTTTTAAATTCTTTTCAGACAGAAGGACTTCTTCACTATCTCTGAATGAATTTGTCTTTGTTTAGATATCATCCTATTGTTACACTTCCCATATTCAATTAATGGCCATATGCTTTTGGTCAAAAGTACCGTTATTTTAGATTAAAAGAATAACACAGGAAATGAAGTAAAATCTCTGAGCCAGATCCTCCCCTCATATAGTTCAATCCTTTTACATACTAGTTTAATACATACTCCTGCAAGCTCTTCTGGGCAGGGACCTTGTCCTCATGCTTGACTACTAAGTGCCTAGCACATTAAGGTGCTATATACACAATAATAATAATCTCAATGACCTCCCCATTCCTCTGACACACACACCCTCCTATTTAAAATGGTTTTTTGCCCCTTTTCTCCTGTCACTATGTTTCTGTAGTACCAACTAATTATGCCAATATTGTATGTTTTACAGACCCTACTTCTGGTAGCTCTGTGGACTGGGCTTATGATGAGGGCATCAAATACTCCTTCGTCTTTGAGCTCCGTGACAAGGGCAGATATGGTTTTCTCCTCCCTGAATCTAAGATAAAGTCAACTTGTAAGGAGACTATGCTGGCAGTCAAGTCTATTGCCAATTATATCCTCAATTATGCTTCATGACTCTTGCCATGTGTACAGAGCATATTTTGCTTTCAAATAGTTAGAAATTTATTCCCTTCAGAGCCACTTTCAACCCATAGAAGAAAAAACAGTACCTATTAGTAGCATTTGCTGACCTACCGCTGATATTTACAAACCAATAAACAAGTTTTTAAAATAAGCCAACAGAAATTGAGTTCAAGAATAACACTAATATTGAGCATAAGAGCACTTCTCATTCTTAAGCCCAGATTCAATAAGGTTCTTAAGCATGTGCCTAAATTTAAGCACATGAATAGTCCCATTGAAATCCATTAATTAGTAGAACTGGTTGGAAAAAAAAACATTTTCCCCCATTTTTTCTGGAAATTTGAAAATGTCCAACTCCCCTTTACAGGTGAGGAAATTGGGATACAGAGCATTTGGGGCACCTGTTTTACATTAGTTTACAAAAAAAGTCAACTAATCTTTCACTTCCAATTCCAGATTTCCTGTATTTTATTTTGCGCCTTGGGCTATAGGAACCCACCCATATGATTTTTAGCCTACTATGAACATAAAACAGTTAGATTAATGGGCCCAGCTGATTCCCTCCACTTAGGTGAATGGAGAAAATCCAACGTGGGTGGAGTTAGGATGACCAGATCGCAAGTGTGAAAAATCAGGTCAGGAGGTGGGTGGATAATAGGTGCCTATATAAGAAAAAGCCCCCAAAATCGTGACTGTCCCTATAAAATCAGGACATTTGGTCACCCTAGGTGGAGTGGAGCCCCTTCACTGTTGGAGTGAGGGAGAATCATCTCCCCAGCATGGGACACAGTGGAAACTGTTACACTGGTGTACCGGGAGTACCGAGCTCCTTGGGTTTTGAGAGGGAACAGCTGGGACAAAGATGCTTTCACCAACACCATCCCCTATTGGTCCTGTGAATAACCACATGAATATCCCATTGAGAGTTAATGCTGCCTCAGGCAATGTAAGATTTCGGGGCTATTTTAGTTTGCATTTGGTTGGTCGATGGAAGGGCAGCACTTCAGAAACAATGAGTAAACTGTATCAGCTTTGAGACACTCCCCCGCCTCCCTGCAGCTGTCCACCCAGCATGGTGTCTGTGCTGGGGAGACATAACAGTCATCCACATACAGGAAGCCAACACAAACACAAGAGTAAATGCAGAAGAAATCAGACCAAATGAGTACTGAGCATACAGCTCACTGCAGTGCTCTATACTCTGGCACCCCAGGATCTCAACTAGTGGACCAGGAATGTGATATGCTAGGAACAAATCACTGAGGACATGCAGCCAAGTGCAGTAACAGCAGGGGGAGTTGCTCCCTCAGTATGTCCATGTTGTCCATGTTTTCAGTCGCTTTGTTACTGAAGTATTAGCTATAAGAGAGAGACAAAGTGGGTGAGGTAATATCTTTTCTTGGAACAACTTCTGTTGGTGAGAGAGACAAGCTTTTGAGCTTACACAGAGCTCTTCTTCAGTCTGGGAAACTAACTCAAGTGAGGGAGGGCAGGTGGCTGCAGCCCCCCGAGGCCTGGAGGGTGGGCGGCACGTGGCCCCAGTCTCCCCAGCCCCAGCCAGAGCACTGGGGGCTGGAGGACTAGAGCCAAAGGGAGCGGTGGTAAGCAGGGGGTGGGGCTGCGCCTGGCTGTTTGGGAAAGCACAGACTCCCCCGGCCTATGTGACCCACCGCCCATGGTTGGGGGTTGTTTGAATGTTCACCAGACACTGTCAGAATAACAGATGCAAAACCTGCAGACATAGCTCCACTGTTCAATGATCAACGCACACTCACCCAACACACCTTTCAAGATCCGTGGCTCCTACACACACCTAGAAC
This sequence comes from Chrysemys picta bellii, assembly GCF_011386835.1. Lineage (NCBI taxonomy): Eukaryota > Metazoa > Chordata > Testudines > Emydidae > Chrysemys > Chrysemys picta. The sequence continues at coordinate 28,760,783 of NC_088799.1, read as the reverse complement.
AACATGTGGGGCACCTCATCCAGTGCACTAAATGCCCCAATAGCAACTATGTGGGTGAAACCAGACAATCACTACGCTCTTGTCCACCTTGTCTCTCTAATATCCTGGGACCAACAAAGCTACAACAACTCTCCATATTAGCTATAATGGCAGAATCGTCGCAACTGTATGATGGACAAGTTTACTTGCATGTGTCATACAAGCACTTGATGGGCCTTATTCTGCAGCCACTGACCTCAGTGGGAGTTGTGCTCTCAAGTGCACATACAGCATCAAGCTTAATGAGATCTGGCAAACCTGTGACACAGCTATACACACCATTTTCATTAGAACACCATTCTGGGAAGCCATAGGCTTTGAACAAGAAAAAGAATTCCAAGGTGCTTATAATAGGGGAGCAGCACATTTGGGAACCAACGTTCAACAGATATTTATCACACAGAGTCCGAGAGGAGGTCTTGAGAGTTCAGGTGACGACTGACACAAGAAATATTTCATAATTTTGCTTCTATTTATATATCTTCCGCTGCCAGAGAATAGTCTAAATTGGATCAACAGTGACACTCTGTGGGCAGGTTTTGCCACAACAGCCTAAGTTGTTAGGAATGGTGCTCTCTCAGATGCTTTCAGACATGTATATATACTGAAGACCAGTTACTATAATTCCAAGGCTAACAAAGGCCAATTTCCTCTATTTTCATGCTCAGATACCATGACAACCTACTGTGCTATAAATACATAGAAATAAAAAAAATAAACAGGTAAATTATTCATGGGGCTGCAGCTGCATAGAGGTGTCACCAGCTATGAGTGTACAAGCTCAGTGATTTGTGCAGTCAGGAGTCAATCATCCAAATCCTTCTTGTGTTTTATTACATTTTAATCTACTACATGGATTTAAATTTTAGATTTACACCCAGTATAGACTTCTGCCCTTCCTCTTTTCTCTTTAGCACCGTTTCATGTCTCCCTCTGCTTTGGCCCTTACCCCTGGCTGCCCCAGATGTTACAGGTTAGATTTTTCCAAAGCCCCCAAATTTACTTGATTACTGCATCTGCTCTAAGCTCCCTCTTGCAGGGGTGGCTGCCACTTCAGAATACCTCTCAGCCCTTGTTCTCAGATCTTTTATGGGCTGGCACGAAAATGTAGCAAAGGAGGTGGTGAGGAAGCCACCTTGAGTCCTAGTCTCTTGTGGGCTGTAATATTTTGGTCTAATTTCAGTTGTCGGATTTATTGTGCAGGCGTTGGGTGGTGTTGGTGTTCTGTGATATATATGAGGTCGGGCTAGATGATCTGGTAGTCCCTCCTGGCCTTGACTCTATGTAGCCCTATTCTTGGGGTACAGGAAATAGTGGTTGCCCATTATATTAAAGTAAGGGAGACAACAGTGTTCCCTCAGCAACCAGGGATGGTCTATCCAGGCTGGACATCACTGAAATAGTTGGTTTGAAATTACTTCAGTTGGCAGGAAGCAGCAACGCTGCAGTTGGGAGAGAGTGCGGGGTCTAGAAGTAGAAAGGACAAAATAGTCTGCTTTCCTGCCCCGCCTGCTCTCACGGACTAGAAAATGGTTGGCGAGAGAAGCAGACCAGGGGAAAAAGGGAACATACAGCTTAACCAGGCCAGCTGAGTCCAGGAAGTCTAGGCAAGAGAAGAGTTAGCAAGTGACAACTATTTGCATTCTGGCTTATCAATAAGAAGGGGCCATGACAGATCTGGTACAGAAATTTAGCTAATAGACAATGGGCCCAGATGGGCTAACATCGATCAGGCGGCTGGCCTCAGGAGAAGAGGCCCTCTGAATACAGACAGTGAGTAGCACACAACCCATAGCCAGGCCTAACCTTGACTTTCAGAAGAAGATCCAGACAATAGGTCTAACTGCCAATGGACTCTAGAGCAGTGCAAACTAACCAGACAGAACAGAATCTTAGATACAGCAACCAATTTACCTGAGACCAAAATCAGCTGCAAAACCCCAGCAAGTTTCTGCTCCAGAATTCATCAAAACCCCTAAGGATAGATGTACCAGTACTAGGGACTGCGACTGGAAGAGCAGTTTGGACTGTGTTTGTGATATGAGTTGGAGTCCTTGCTTGTTAGATAAGAATCTAAAGTCAATTGTGTTCATCCTGTTCTATTATGACAGCGCCACCCCTTTTTGTGTGTCTGACATGAACTTCCTTTGACAGCATGTTACATATGCAATCAGATGGGTGTCAGTAAACTCCTCAGTGGTCATTACTGCATAGAGCTAGTCAAAAAACAAAAGGAAAGGGATCTGCAAGAAAAATAAAATAAAAGAGTTTTAACATTCAAAATTTCAAAATCTGAAAAAAATTGACCAGCACCATAGTTGGTTAAAAATGAAGGGAGAAATTTTTCCTTTTTTATTTTTCTCTTCAAAGTTCCAACATTTTGAAGTTCTGAAATTTTGACTCTCTCTGTTACTGATAATCCCTCATCATCATACATGTGTAATTTCCTCATTGTTCACTAGATACCTCACAGAAGAGTTTGACCATATCCCTTGGGTTGTAAGAGTTTGACCACATCCCTTGGGTTGTCTCTTCCAAAAGGAGAGAGGGGACCCAAGTAGGTTAAGTAGAATACAGAAACATTTCTCACTCCTTAAGTTTGGTGAGTGGGAGACAGCCAATGATGACAGCCAGGGGAGCCCCATCATAAGTCAAGTCACAGTGCTCTCAAGTTTTAATTGGATATTTTTAATAGTCAGACTCTTAGTGAGTTAAGTGTCTTCAGGACATGATACAAACCAGCAGTCTCAACTCATGATAAGACAATAGAAGCCACCAGCAATAGTATGGTTAAATGACAGGCAGTCATATGCAGGTTTGGGAGTTATAAATTAGGTTATTTCAGCAGGTGTTGAAAGCAAAGCAAATTGTAAGTTCCTGGTTTGGCTGGAAGATTTAAAGATAAACTCTGGCTCTTGGCTTCAGGAATCAGCAAACAGAGACCTCTTCATGTTAGTAGAGATGTTCTGCATCTCATTAGAAGCAGCCCAGCCCCACCAGGGACTTCTCTATTGCTAACAATTTTACATGGAAGGCACTCAGATACTATGGTGATTGATGGGCAGTAGCATAAAACCCTAAGATAGTAATCATCTCTGCTTTTATACCTGATCCTTAATAGCTCCCATTTAAGTATGCTCTTTCCAGGTCTGGCAACTCAAGGAGATTCTTCAGGATGGGGCAAATTGTCTTGCAATCTCCAGACACAAATTTTATCCCCAGCCTTGCTCTGTTGCTATGGAGTATGTACACTCCATCACAGCAGACTTCCCCACACTGCCCTGCCTCTACCCTGATCCAGGGCTCGTCTACCACACAAACACTCATGGCAAAATGGGGTGTAAATCTCCTGCACACTAAGTGTCCATGCAGACCCTGTTGCCAGTCATTAAAAGTTCCTTTGTGCGCTTAGATCTACCCTGCTTTGTAATGACAGGGACAAATTAAAGCACAGTAGGAAACTTTCAGTGCATGGCAGCAGATTCCACATGGACACTTGGGCACACAGCAAGTTAGTGCAGGGTAGATTTAAACCCCAGCTTGCTGCAAGTATTTGTGTAGACAAGCCTCCAGAGGAACCAGCTCATGGACTGAGAAGATAGGTTGGTCACTACTGACCTTTCAGTCCTGGGTTAAATCTTCCTGCAAGTGGTTAGTAATAGAGTTTTGATACTGTTATCTAGGAGTTGGACAGAGATCCCCCAGCTCTGTCTGCACAGCCAGGAGATAGGAAAGATTTTGCCAGTTTGGTTGATAACAATTATTTCAGCTTTATCTTGCTAAAGCAGCTTTGTACATCACCTTCTACCATGATGTCAGCACAGCTCTGAGTAAAGTGCTTAGCTGCTGCTGCACAGCCAGAAAGGGAGTAAAAAACATTATCAAATAGCAAAATTACTGGACTGTTTCCTCTTATTTCTCCACAGTGGGTTGCTGGTTTTTATATATATATATATGCTTAAATTAGAGGGCTCTTCCCATTCAATTAGTAATGAGACTGTAGGTCAGATCTGGAGCCAAAATCAACACAATATCACATAAAATAAGCAGGTTGCTTGCCTGGCCAATTACTGAAAAAGCAAGACAGCATATATCTGAAATGAAGCCAGCAGAGCACGCTCTTACTTCATACTGACCTCATCTCAACTTTTAGTCCCTGATCCTCAACGAAATCTCCAGATTCCTTCCTAGACAGCTCACAGCTATTTCAGCCACACTGTGTGGGAAGAGGAGAGTGACTTAGAGAACAAAAAATCATTAGAGCAATGGCCATATTAAGGGGATAGAAGGGCCTGTGCTTACAGTCACAGGCAGCTTTTGAAACGCACAACACAGATCCGGGGTGGAAGGCTCCTCAATTTGTGGGAATAGCACTGAATTTAATGCCAAGATGACATGCTTTATCATTAACTCTCTCACCTGCTTAGGGAGTTGATGGTGGTAAATAGAAGAGTGGGGATAAGGCAGAGGAGAGTGTGAGGGGAGTTATGGGAGGGAGTTTGAGTAGAATAACCTCTGGGAGCTGGGGGCGGGTAAGTAAAAGATAGCATGGTATGCACTGTGTACCAAGTGGGATTTGATGTTACTTCTAAAGGGCTTACAGCATCAGTCTCAGTAGAGACTTTAAAATCGTAGATTAGCCAAACTCAGGAAGGCTGATCAAAGCAGTTATCACCATTTCTGAAAGTGTCACCTCCTGAGTCCTCTGTTCCATACAGTCTTCCATTAATTATGTAATAATCAAAATATGGTGCACTCCTGTTCCTCAGGACGGGCCACTACAATGCTAGCTACTGGTGAAATTCCTGTAGGGGCCTTGATAAGAGCCATGGAGTCTCTATTTGGCCCATCTCAACTCAAAGGACCAAATGGTCCCACGACTGCGAGCGCCATGCCATTCAGTAACATTACTGAACACAGAAGCAAGTCTGTTCAGGAGGCACAACGCAGCTGGAAAGTTAGATAGCTGTGTATCCAAAGGCTCCCAGAGTTAAAGTGGAATCCCAGTGTGGCATATGAGCAGCACAGTGCCTGCCCGCAGCATAGGAGATATTTGCCAGGAGAAAGGGATGTGCAGCCCTGTGCCCCAGCAATTCCTCGCTGCTGAAATAGACACATTTGGCCATGGTGTAATTTAGAGCAGGATTGAGGCTGGATTGATCCCTGGCTGGCCCCAGAAGTGGGGAAGCATAAAGTGGCATACAGCCATATTTATATCTCCCCACACTCCTTGTAAACTGAAATCAGTGCAGCTTGGATGCAGCCCAGGATAAGGCCAAAGTTACTATGCTGAGGCGGCTCTCCATCAAAATTGCAGCTGGGTCACTCTGGTTCTCCTTAGCTACCTTAGCCCCTCAACATCGGCTCTGGCTGGTGGGCTGTTCTTTGAATTATGGATGCTCTCCCTGAGTTTCTGTTGATGCTTTTATAGATTCATAGATTCCAAGGCCAGAAAGGACCATTATGATCATTGCTGCATAACAGGCCATAGAACTTCCCCAAAATAATTCCTAGAAAAATATCCAATCTTGATTTAAAAATGGTCAGTGATGGAGACTCCATCATGACTCTTGGTAAATTATTACAGTATTTACTCTCACCATTAAAATTGTACACCTTATTTCCAGCTTCAGCTTCCACCCATTGGATTGTGTTATACCTTTCACTGCGAGATTGAAGAACCCATTATTATATATTTGTTCCCTATATAGGTACTTATAGATTGAATCATGTCACCCTTCTCTTTAAACTTAATAGATTGAGTATCATTATAAGGCATGTTTTCTAATCCTTTTAGAATTCTTGTGGCTCTTCTCTGAACCCTCTACAACAGTGGTTCTCAAAGCCGGTCCACCGCTTGTTCAGGGAAACCCCCTGGTGGACCGGGCCGGTTGTTTACCTGCCGCATCCGCAGGTTCGGCCGATCGCGGCTCCCACTGGCTGCGGTTCGCCGCTCCAGGCCAATGGGGGCTGCGGGAAGCGGCATGGGCCGAGGGATGTGCTGGCCACCCTTCCCGTAGTCTCCATTGGCCTGGAGCGGTGAACCACAGCCAGTGGGAGCCGCGATCGGCCGAACCTGAACAAGCGGCGGACCGGCTTTGAGAATCACTGCTCTACAACATATCAGCATCCTTCTTGAATTGCAGGCACCAGAACTGGACACAGTATTCCAGCTGTGGTCACATTAGTGCCAAATAGAGAGGAAAAATAACCTCTCTCCTCCTATTCGAGATTCCCCCAATTATCCCAGAATCGCATTCTCTCTTTTGGCCACAGCATCATGTTGGGAGCTCATGTTCAGCTGATTATTCACTACAACTCCCAAGTCCTTTTCAGAGTCACTGCTTCCCAGAATAGAATCCTCCATCCTGTAAGTATGGCCTACAGTCTTTTTTCCCAGATGTATATATGACACAGCATGCCATATTCTTCATAGTGATATTATTATATGACATGATTATGGCACAATTATGATGCATTTTATGCAAGATGGGTCATATGAGATGTCATTGGAAAAGTTATGATTTGCCAAATATGATTATCCTATTTATGTGCATGTATAATTTTTGTATCTGAAGTTATGAATATTGACTATGTATCTGTATTTCAAATGTAGTTACACCTGGATAACACCCACTAGACAAGATGATTTCAGTCTAGATAGCTGGTTGGGAAGGGCCTATTCAGGGCAATGAGCCATTGGGGAAACAATAGGCCTTAAGATAAGCTTATTTCTCACCTCGTGAGTCTTCCTGAGAACGCTACAAACAGCCTGTGAGTGATGGCTGCTATAACTCTACAAGGACACGTGACCAGGCCACATGATGCTGGACTCCATCTTGGGATGTCAGTATTTTTCCACAGACTGGTCTGGGAACCAAGTTTTGGAACAAAGAGTTGCCGCTCTATACAAAAGCTATATAAGGCAGGGAGTGACATCATCTGTGGCTCTTCACTCCCCACACTGGAAGACTCCTGGAAACACCTGAGGAACAAAGACTGAACTGGGGGAATTGTTGGACCCAGGCTAATGGGATTTCTAGCCTGTGTATCAAACACCTGGGGATTCCAAGCTGTAAAGCAAGTGAAGCTTACCCTTTAAGAATCTGTAGCCTGTTGTACCATCAGTTAGGGTGAGAATCTGCTATTCATATCCAATCTATTGAGTATATTAAGTTTAGTTTGTGTTTTTGTTTATTTGCTAGGTAATCTGCTTTGATCTGTTTACTATCACTTATCACTTAAAATTTATCTTTTGTAGTTAATAAACTTGTTTTTGTTTTAATCTAAACCAGTGAGCTTTGACTGGAGTGCTTGGGGAAAATCTCTGCTAGGTTACCACAAATGTGCATTGTCCTCTTCACACTGAAGGAGAGGCAGACCGAATAGTAAACCCATATACTGGCCAGATTTGACCAGGATAGGACGGTACAGCTCTGGGGTCCTAAACTGGGAAGCTGGTGGTTACAGAACCTGCATCTGGGTATGTCCCTACCTGGGTGAATGCTGGTGGAAGCGCAGGCAGGAGGGCTTTGCAGCTTGTCACAGCAGTATAGTGTGATGGGGAGCCCAGGCTGGTGGGTCAGGGGGCTGAGTGGTACCCAAGTTCCAGCTGACACCCCAGGGGGAACCAGTCACAGTGTACATTTACATTTAGCCATATTAAAACACATTGTTCGCTTGCACCTAGTTTATCAAGTGATCCAGATCACTCTGAATCTGTGGCCTGTCCCCTACATTATCTACCACTCCCCCAAGTTTTGTGTCATCTGCAAACTTTATCAATGATGATTTTATGTTTTTTTCTAGATCATTGATAAAAATATTAAATAGCATAGGGCCAAGAACTAATCCGTGTGAGACCCCACTGGAAACACACCCATTTGATGACAATTCCCTGTTTACACGTCCATTTTAAGACCTATCAATTAGCCAGTTTTAAATCCATTTGTCTTCCATGATAATTTTATATTGTTCTAGGTTTTTTTTAATCAAAATGTCATGCAGTAGCAGTCAAATGCCTTAGAGAAGTCTAGATAGATTACATCAGCACTATTACTTTTTTCAACCACGCTTGTAATCTCATAAAAACAAGATAGCAATTTAGTTTTACATTACCCCCCTTTAATTCTTTATTAATCAAGTCCTGTTTTAACTGCTCCATTATCTTGCCCAGGATCGAAGTCAGGCTGACAGGCCTATAAATTACACAGGTGATTCAGTTTGCCATTTTTAAAAACCGGAACAACATTAGCTTTCTTCCAGTCTTCTGGAATTTCCCCAGTGCTCCAAGATTTATTGAAAACCAACACTAGTGGTCCAGCAAGCTCAGGCAGCTCTTCTAAAACTCTTGGATGTAAGTTATCTAGACCTCCTGATTTTTAAATGTCTAACGTTAGTAGTGCTGTTTAACATCCCCCAGAGATACTAGTGGAATGCAAAGAGTGTTATCAGCACCAGTTGTATCTTCTGTAGCTCCCTGCTGGAGCGTGTGCTACACAGTCTGGGGCACTGCATTGTAGCTGTCCCCAAATGGACACTTCTACGTGGTTAAATAGCTGTGAATGATATATTGACTTGGGGAGTTAAAATAAAAGTAAACTAAATGTTTCACTTAGTGGGAGAAGGCCCCAGGTGTCCCAAGGGAAGAACTGACACTGGTTCTAGCAATGAACTTAGAAAAAAATATTTTACAAAAATTGGTACATCAAGATCAGAGAGACCATTGAAAAGAGGCTGATGCTGTAAGATACTTTTCACATGGCAAACAACCAGAGTGGTAATGACTGTGTAGATTACAGTGTACAGTGCCAGTTATATATAAAGGAAGTGTGAAGTGCCTGGGGACACTAACTCCTTTATTCTCCCCCATCATTCCTCCTACGCCCAGAAGCTCAAAAAAATGTTGCTTTATAGCTGCCTAGGGGGTACAATGTCAAAGCCCTGGGACTGGCTCTGCTGCAAAGCACTGTAGAGTTAAGCTGTCCATTTTGAGCTTTAAACAAATAGGACTTGGTCCAAACTATATTGAGATTGTTCTGTTCTCATATAAGCAATGGCAGTGTGCCAGTTCCCATCATCCGGTGCAAGTCAAGGATACCCTTTGTCATCTACGCTTATGTTCTGTCTCCAAGATGTCTGAATTACCCTCCCCTGGGTTATATGCTTACAGTTTTCCAATCAATAACGCAATGCAGTTTTTAAAAGAACAAAATAACTTTGTAGAGCACTACTATAAAATTTTAGCAAATCTGGTAGGAGGATCAGCACCGTTACTTTCCCTGATTATTAATTTACTGAGTGCCAATAGTGTGCATGGTGCTGTACAAGACATGGTCCCTGCCCTAAGAAATTTACATTCTAAAATTACACAGAAAATACAGTTTAGATACAATGCACCAGACTTCCCAGGAGATGCCGCAGTCCCAAAGAAGTACTGATTTTTTTAATGTTCTTCTGACTTTGGTAGATTAATGAGGGTAGGCTTTGAAAACAAATATGTTAAGGAACAACTGGAATAAAAACAAGGTGGTCATTTGACCAATGAAAGGGAGGGAGTTCCAAGAGTAATGTGTGACATGGGAGAAGGCACCACGACGAGAGTGGCAGAAGGAAACAAACCGGAAGTTAAGTAAGGAGGAATGGGTGAAACTGTGGCAGTGGGTGGGGAGAAGAAGGATATGAGAAATAGAAACTCCCCAACAGACTGCCTTTCCAAAGCAATTTTAACAATACTCAATGAAAGCAGGAAAGGCTTTCTTAGGACTCATCAAGCTTGAATGTAAGAAAGGGGTTGACTGTTGCAGCAAAATGCTACCCTGAGTTGGGGTGATGCAGACTCACACCACCTCAGTGGAAACTCCAGAAAGGATTGAGCCTCGGGAAAGTACAGTCCCACCCAAAACACTTAGGTGCCCAGGGTAGTGTGCTTATTGCATCATCCTGTAGTGCGGCATACTCCCATCTCCATAGCCAGATAGTGCTACTGATCTCGGGGTGGGGAAGGGGTTCCCCTGCCCATTTTGGGATAACATGCTTCTAGAAGTGCTAGGACACACAGGGAGTGCAATTGTGCTAGGACACTGCACAAGGGGAACAGCGTGGGGAAAAGCTTCTTCCCTCTTGTGCAGCTGGTGAGCAGCAAGCCACTTGACCCAAAGAATTTACACATGCCTTCTGGAGGGCTTTCACTGGAATAACAGCATACAAAATACACTAGTACTAGACTAGCGTACAAGCTGCAGAGCAGTGTTAGAAAATGTTAGAAAATGGGTGTGATGTCTCAATAAAAGGAGCTTTCAGGTTCTCAAGCTAATTTAACAGAGAACAATCTCCAGATACCAGTAGAGAAAAAACATATTACCTGCCGCACATGCTCTTTAAAAGAGAAAATTAGAACATTAAATACTTGTGAGTGAACATATCTAAATCTCATAAGGAACTTTAGTCCCTTCATTATAAACCTCTCATAGCCCAAACTAAAGCCAATTTGTCAACAGAATTTATCTTTGCCCTGTCTGCAGTTGGCAGCCTTAGTGTGATAAAAATGAATGTGCTGACAGTGTTTCTCCCTGTCTCTCACTTGCCACTGATCTGCATAGACAATTTCTAATACACCTCTACCCTGATATAATGCAACCCGATATAACACGAATTCGGATATAACGCGGTAAAGCAGTACTCCGGGGGGGAGGGGGGGCTGCGCACTCCAGTTGATCAAAGCAAGTTCGATATAACGCGGTTTCACCTATAACGCGGTAAGATTTTTTGGCTCCTGAGGACAGCGTTATATCGGGGTAGAGGTGTGCAATTTTTGGTCAGTTTCATTTTGCATAATTGAGCTCCTGTTCCAGACAGACATAAAGCAAGTCACACATTTTTGAGGAGGGTCTCTGTTCATAGCTGGCTGTAGGAGTTGAAATCTAACTGGAGTTTGTGGAGCTTTACTCTGGGGGACAATACAAGTCTTCTGCAGTTACTAAAACCAAGCAGGGCTGGTGCTTCCATTAGGCGACCCTAGGCGGTCGCCTAGGGCGGCAGGATTTGGGGGGGCGGCATTTTGCCACCCTCGGCGGAAATTCAGCGGCGGGGGGTCCTTCCACTCCGGATCTTCAGTGAAAATTCAGCGGCGGGTCCTTCACTCGCTCCGGGACCCGCCGCTGAAGTGCCCCGAAGACACGGAGCGGAAGGACCCCCACTGCCGAAGACCCCAGGCCCCCTGAACGCTCAGAGGACGAGTGCTGCCACCTAGGGCGGCAAAAACCCTGACGCCGCTCCTGAAACCAAGAGTTTGTAAAACTAAATCCTGAGGAAAAAAATTTTGTGACTATTAAGGATCTGATTCTGGCCTATAAAGGGGCCCACTCTACACCTATTTTACACCCACCTACTTTACAGCTCCTTACACTGCCAGTGCGATATAAAGTATCTAGGATTGCTACCTGGCTCTTTTTTGTACTGATTTGCCAGTTAAAACATTTAATGTGCCTTTCTCCCCCCAACACCACTTGACCAACGTTAGAATTCGCTATAGGGGGGATGGATAGCTAGGGGGAAGGGATAGCTCAGTGGTTTGAGCATTGGCCTGCTAAACCCAGGGTTGTGAGTTCAATCTTTGAGGGGGCCACTTGGGGATCTGGGGCAAAATCAGTACTTGGTCCTACTAGTGAAGGCAGGGGGCTGGACTCATATGACCTTTCAAGGTCCCTTCCAGTTCTAGGAGATGGAATATCTCCATTAATTATTATTATAGTTCACACCACTGTAGACCAGACTGCAGTGCCCTGTTAGGATAAGGTCAGAAAAATAAAAAGCTACACATATTGTGGGTTTTTTGGTGTAAAATGTTTCTCTAAAACATTTTTGTAATAATTAGCAATAGTCGGCACTAGAGCACTTTGTGTTGGCATTCGGTCGCCAGATGTTTTTTTGTATCTCAAAGGTGGCAGCCCTAACAGCAGCCTTAGTACAAATGAGAATCAGGACCTAGGTCTGCTGGAGAAAGTGCAGAGAAAGGGGAAGAAATACAGTTTTATCAACTGAGTTCTATAGCAGGACCCTTAGCTTGGTTAACTAGTTTCAAGGATTTCACAAATGTCACTTCATTTATCTTTGGCCAGAGGATTATATATTCAAAATTTGTCTTAAAATGATTCAGCAAGTCACTGACCTCACTTCAGTGGAGTTACATCAGGGATGAATTTAGCCCACCGGGCTTAAGCAGTTTTTACACTGTAAACCACAAGGGCATATAAATACCTCTCTTCATTTAAAAAAATAAAAATAAAAAATTGGCAATGTATTCTGTTGCAACCCAAGAGTCATTTTCCATAAACAACACTGGTATACATAGTGACCACTGCATCAATGGCGCCCTTGATCCCTCCAAGCAAAACATTCTTAAAGTAAAAATATCAATTTATTTTTATGTTTTCTGAAAGTAGATTATGGACAGAAAGGGACTGTATTAATTTCTTAGAAAGTATGGACTTCACTGCTCCACCCCATAGCTAACAGTGGGTGCATTTTACTTTATCCTGTTTGATGATTTCTTAAGTATTTACATGTTATCACCAATAACCCATATGTATGATTTGGGGTTTTCTTTTACATACAGTGCCCAATGTTTAAATCTATAATCCTATAAAAAGATAGATTAAAATAAGAAATCCTAGCTGAATCCTCTTTTTGTAACACCTACACAAGACTCTTCCAGTGATGAAGGCTCTCTGCATATACATTTTCTAGTTTTCAACATGAACATTGCTCAGACAGTTTTAAATAATGTTATCATCCATGCAAAGGAGGCAGGACTATGGAAAAGATAAGATGACCGCAGCAAGAGAACACTCTGAATAAAATCACTTTTATATAATAAGATTTTCATTCTTTCAAATCTTCATACTAATCAAGGGGAGAAAAAAAGACCAGAAACACAACAAGGCATGTGCATTTTGAATGACTCTACTTTTGTGCACAACCTTGCAAATCTGACCCATCCTTAAGATTCTCCTGGATATTCAAAGCCAAGTCCCAGTCACTGAACAATTTACATTATTCATTACTTTAAGGAAAACAAAGGGCAAAGAATACTAGTAGCAGATGAATGTCTCAAACGCTGAGACAATGGCTCTGTTAAGGAAAGATGGTTTCACCAAAGTTGGACTGAACAAAGCCACTCTCCTGAAGCACCTTTAAGACACACAAAACCCCATGCAGATTGCCAACCCAAATTACTTCCTTCTCTCTTGCCCTCCACAAATTATTTGGGCTCACTTTGGCCTCTCCAGCTTCTCCTCCCAAAGAAGAGTCTTTGGCTGACTGCCTTCCTTCCTTCACAGGTCTTTCCTGGCAGCAGTTTTTGGAAGCCACAACAGGTTTCCACCCACTGGAAAAGCACTCCAGGCCTCCTCTTCTTCCCCTCTAGACTTCTCTCTGATTAAAATCCCTCATCCACCCCACCTCCCTTGAATTCATCTAATTTCTCATTCCCCCAAACTTCTCTCTCTGCCCTCAGCATCCATCTCTTTTCTGAAATTCACCTAATTCCCTCCCTTACCCCAAACACCTAGTTCTCTCCTCCCTAGCTCTCTAAATAAGTCTGTCTTTCCCCAACTGCCCTTTCCCAGTTCTCACCTTCCCCAGTCCCAATCCCTCCCCACCTTCTCTTTTTTATTTCTGCATATTCCCCAGGCCTAAAATTTCCCCCATTTCTCCTTTCCCTCCTTTATAATCTCACTTATTCTCTTCTCACAATTGCTAGTGCCTATGCCCTCTCCCAAAAATCCAGTCTCCTGCCTCTCACTAAATTCCCCCATTCCCTCCCTTTCCCAAACTCACCTCATTTTCTCTCACCCCAAATCACTTCAGAACTTGTGTTTTCCTTCCTGTATGCATTCTCCCTTCCCCGAAGGCTCTTCCTGCAATCGCAGAAAAGTTGGCTACAGACCTGGCAGCTGAATACATCTCCTCTCAATTCAGCTCCCTTACTGCTTGGCCTAGTTGCTCTCTCTGCTCTACCCTGTAATAAAGCAGAATGCTGCAGTGTGGCCCAGAGAGATTGCTGTCTGAAGACAGACCTAGCTGCCCCCCTTTTCCCAGCCAGCAGGGGATCAGAGTGGACTATAATGGCTTGATGGAGGTCACTCAGAAATCTAAAAAACAGTCAGGGTCAGCTGGGACTGGAAAAATGGGAGCTATCAGGTAACAATTCAAGTTGGGCAAATAAGGGATTTTTCAGTTTGCTGGCAATTCCAGAAAAAAAAAAAAACCAAAAAAAAACAAAAAAAAACACTAAAACACATTTTGGTTTAGATTGAACTGAAAACATTTAAAAAAAAATTCTGGCAACAAAAGGTCAGAAAAAAAAAATCAAGTGAGGTTGAACAAAATGTTTTGTTTGACGCAACTCACAATTTTTCATTTTGATTTTGGGTATTTTAACAAAAGCAAACAAGGACTAGATTCACAAAACAGCTGGAGGAAGAGTTTCCAGTTTCCCTGTAACTTTTAGCCCAGTGGTTAGGGTACTCACCTGGGAGGCAGAAGACGAAGGTTTAGTTCTCCCTTTGCCTGATATGGACAATGGAGATGAACTTAAGTCTCCTACATGGCAAAAGGGCATGTTAGTCACTGAGCTATGGAATATTTTGAGGTGTGCTTTTTCTCTCAAGCTCCCCTACTGAAGATGTTCCACCTTGTATAAATAATAAACTAGTCATTTGAACTTGGGTCTCCAATTTATTGGGTAGGTGCCTGAACCACCAGGCTACAGCATCAGTCTTAGTACTGCTCTCTGGCCCAATGACTAATCATTGTCACTATGAATTACAGTACTATGATTTGTAATGATGAATGACTATGAAGTACCACTATGAAAGACAATGAATAGCTATTGGGCGAGAGAGAAAGAGTAACAATTCTATTATAATTCAAGGGTGTTACGATGCTCACATAGAATGCGGGGTACCCAAGTTTATAAGTTGTGAAGATGAATGTTTGTAAAGTGCTCAGATACTACGGTGATGACCACCACAGAAAGGCCTGAAGATATGGGCCAAATTCTATGATCCTTAATTAAGAAAAACTCCCATTGACTTTAGTTTTCAAACTGGCAGTTTTGTTCAATGAAGGACTATTAAATTTGACCCTAAATATATACTGCAAATACAGATGGGGGCATGACACTCCTCTTACAAATACAGTATAATGATATAGGTATTTTTAATCAATATCAGAACATAACAATGGTGGGGTGGGTTTTTTTCCCCCCAAATCTTAACCAATTGACTAAATGGGGTCCAAACCCAACTTTCCAAAATATTGAAAATAAAATATTCTCACTCAACCCAGTGAAAGGCCTGCTCTGAACCTCAGGGCATTAGCAAACTTTTCAATGTCACTGACCAGCTTTTCTAGAGAATACTCGGAATTCACTAGATCTTATAGGTAAGTAACCCTCCCTATGAACTCAGTATGATCTCGGTCTATTCAAATGTTCTCCGGGTTTCCCAATCTCTAAGAATTAAAAATATCATTTTGAAATCATCAATAAGTATAGAATGCAAAGTCTTTCATAAATTTACCTTTTTCAGAGGCTGACTGTAATATGTCATTCATAGTCTGTAGAAAAACTACCTTTAGCTCAGGGGTTCCCAAACTGGTTCGTGGCTTGTTCAGGGGAAGCCCCTGGCGGGTCGCGAGACGCTTTGTTTACCTGAGCATCCGCATGGAATGGCTGCTCGCAGCTCCCAGTGGCCACGGTTCGCTGTGCCTGGCCAATGGGAGCTGCGGGAAGCAGTGGCCTGGCCCGAGCTGCGAGCAGACGTACCTGTGGACACTCAGGTAAACAAAGCATCTCATGGCCTGCCAGGGGCTTACCCTGAACACGCCGCAAACCAAGTTTGGGAACCCCTGCTTTAGCTAAACTAAAGATGCATCTGACTCCGACCCACAAAGTTTGTTTAGCTTTGGTTTAGGCAATTTTAGAAATGAAGCAAATTTCAAATCCATAAATAAACTTCTCCAAACTTCAGGGATATCAGATTTGGTATTTTGGCTGGGCTCAATTCTAATCTAACAGATTCTGAAAACATAACCATCTGAGCATGCCATTTTCTTTCATAAGTTGTCATTTTAATTTCCTTTGAAGACATACAGCTTTTTAAATGTGGGGTTAAATTCTTTGTCAAGAATAAGAAGCTGTAAGGCTGCCAAACAAAAAAAATACCGGTCTGAACAGTAACAAGCATAAGTGTTTCCAATATTTTTTCTAAAGCTGTATTAACAATTTTCATTAAAGATTTCTTAAACCAGTGATCACCCAAGACCATTTGCTTTGGGAAGGAAACTGGATACCACAGGGCCATGATTTTTTTTTTTTTTATCTTTTCTCTGCATCTGTATGTCAAATGCTGCTTACTACACAGCTTTGTACTAAGGTATGGAAACTTAATATATTTGTACTCTGTAAATGTTGGCTGTGTATAAAGTTGGTTTTCTGTTTCTCTGCCTTGTTATTCCCTCAAAAATAATAAAAAATATTTGTATTTTAAATTACTTTTACATGTCCATAACAAATACAGTTTCCTTTCCACACATGTGACAACGTGGCACAATTAAAGTCTTTCCAAGTGTGACTCAAATCTTAGCTATGGTCCCCAAATAAACCTAAAATGTATCTATAATGGGTACGGGAAGGAAGAGCAGTAATTTAAATGGAGATACTGATATTAAAGGCAATTCCAGAACTAAAATATATCTATCATCTTTCTTCAGAACTGTAGTTTACTGGACCAACTGAAGTTGACTTTCTGTTTATTTTTACTGACAGAACAAAACATTTCCCCAATCCATGGTCACGTAAGTGATGCTCAACTCTATCTATCCAAATGGTCTTCCTGAATATAAGCCATATTAGCATTAAGTGCTTAATACAATACTTGCTAAAATCTATGCTCTCTCAGCTGGACAAGTATATCCATTAACATTTAATGAAACAGCTTTAACTTTATCTATAAATGTATTCCATCTTATTTTTCCAGCAACATTCATAACACAAATCAGCCAGTATTAGAAGCAATAAAATAAATTTAGATGTAAAATAATGACTGTGAAACTCCCTAGCTATATAAAAATAATTTAAAGAAGTTCAGTAAAGTAGACATGCTCTCAGTGGAAGATGGGATTATTTTAAAGACATTTTGATCTAAACTATGCAGTGTGTACCTTGTAAACAAGACTGTTTCAAGGTTATAGAGCACCCCCTCCAAATATCAAAACAGGGGCCTCTGAACCATTCAGAAGGCAGTGAAAACAATTCCCACTTTAAATGGTGCTTCTGTTGAGAGATACTGGAGAATTGTGAAGTGGGAGGATCTCTACAATCTATAATTACTATTTTACACTATGTAAAATTAACCTGTAGAACTCACTATTACAAGACAATACTGTGGCCAAGACTTTAGCAGGATTCCAAAATGGATTAGACATTTTATTTAAATAATAAAAACACTCATAGTTACAACAGACAGGATTCAAAAATGATCAAAGACCAAAAAATACTCAAAGCCACATGCCTCAGAGAATAAGCACTGACTGCTGGGGTCATGCAGAAACTTCCACAAAAAACATGGTCTTTGAAACCTGTCCATTATAGGATTTCTTGCAGCTTCTTCTGAATCACCTGGAACTGGCCAGATACAGGGTACTGGATTAGATGGACCACTAGTTTGATTTGGCACCAGATCCAAACTTCCACAGAGTTTGTATTCAGGTTTTGGTTCATTCCATTATAGAGCTATGGCCAAGCCATCTAGGGTTAACCAAACCTTCATGCAAAATTCACTGTTGTTCAGATCTGAGGATTTGCTTTAGGCCTAGTTAGGATTTTGACATTGTTCAAAGCAGGAAACAAAACATGTTGTGAAAGACATTGTCTTGAACTTTAAAAAACAATTAATAAATTTCAGTAAATAAATATGCATAGAACAACATGTGGAACTACCATTCAGCAACATGTATGTTACCACTGATCCTTTCACAGCTACACTATTCCCAAGCAAATTGTTTCTCTCCATAAAGAAAGGCTCTATGAAAAACTGCACAAACCAGTTTCTTGAAGCATGTTACAACTGTGAAGTTTATTTCACAATTTGGTGATATCAAAATAATATTTATAAAGCCTCTACTCAACCACTTCAGACACTGTGCAATACTGTAACTACACTATGAAGCACAAAAAAACATGGTATTAAAGAAAAACTTTATCAAAATTCAATGGAGTCAAAAAATAAGACTAAAAATGGGGAAAATATGCAAGGAGTAAGATTAGAACCATGGGGCCAACAGTAGTCAACATAAATAACATCCCAGAAAAGAAAAAAAGTGAAGGAAGGTTGTTGTTGTTTTTTTAAAGTGGGGTGATATGAACTGAGACAACAGAGGAGTGAGTTACATTCATTATGGGCCGGTCACCTTACGCGTGGCAAAGACAGGTCACATAAGAGTGCAAACAGCCATCAAGCCAAGTCATGAAAGAGTGCGCAAATGTAAGCTAGGTCTACACCATTAAGGGATTTAAAAATCAACAACTTAAATTCAATCTGTCACTTTATAAACAGCTAATGCAGAGGAAACAGGGCAGGTGTAATAGGTCTGCAATTCCTCAATCCAGTGAGAAAACATGCTGCTCCATTCTGAACAATCTGCGAGCAATAGAGATGCTGAAAACCTGATAAGAAGGAATTAAGTCGTGCAGCGAAAAGGACATGAGTTGCTGTTGTGAGGTTGTCATGAGATAAACAATTGTGTGGTCTGCGCAAACCATGTGGAAAAACACCTTTATACCATCTCTGACACATGGGGGCTAATCTGTGGAAAGGGCACGGTCAAAAATGATACCAAGTTTCTTAACTTGACTCACTATTTTAAAGAGACAAGGTGGGTGAGGTAATATCTTTTACTGAACCAACTTCTGCTGGTGAAAGAGACAAGCTATGGAGCTACACAGAACTCTGAAGAAGAAGAAGAGCTCTACATAGCTCAAAAGCTTGTCTCTTTCACCAATAAAAGATCTTCTCTCACCCACTTTGTCGCTCTAATATCCTGGGACCAACAGTACAACTACACTGCTATTTTGAAAGCATTTTTAAAAATGCATTGGATGTATGCAAGACTCTTAGCTACAGTTAACAGATATGAGGACTGTGACACAGGGAGTAAATTCAGATATTGAACAGTTAATGTAGGGGGAATTATTTGGAGTGATACAGTTGAGATGGCAAAGATGCTTGGTACAGCTGTTATGGAAGCTGTAAATGTGACAGTAGGAAGTTGTTTTCTATATTTTGAAGCAAAAGAACAATTATTTATCTTATAAGAGCTATTCTACTACTATAATCTGATTTGGGAGGGAATCCTTGGGGCCTGGTTTAGTTAACATTTGCTTCTGACCCATGTAGTCATTACTATGGCAAGACATCTTCCTTTCAGTGTATATATGCTGCTTACATGGTAGGCTTTAAATACCACCAGTGCAGCCTGTTTGCACTGCTATACAGATGATAAAAGGGATCTCTCTCCAATCATCACTCTAGTTGAAGCCTTGACTAATGAATGGCAGCTTTTATGTGCAGACCTGCAGGTCCTAGAGATTTCAACTTTATGAAACTGAACCCCTATAAAAAGGAAGCCTTATTAATCTGCCTCCATGCAGACACACCTAGGTCAAGAACCCAGGAGTATCTACCTGCAAGCTCACACTAAGTCTACTGTGTTATATGATGAGCAAAGGCTTGATGACGGAGTACAGATCGGAGAGTGGGTTCTTCTAAATTCTGATCCTAGCTGTGCCACTGATTTGCTGCATAGTCTTGGGCAAGTCACTTAGGGCCAATGCTGCTCTAATTTACACCGGTATAAGACTGAAGTAACTCCCTTGAAGTCAATTAAGATAAACTCCAGATTAATGCCACTGTATTTTTACACTAGCATAAATGAGTAAAAATGATGCTCTTTAATTTCTATGAGCCTCATTTTCATCCTCTATAAAATGGGGATGATAATACCTGCCTCATAGCTGTGAGGATTAACTGATTAATGTTTATAGAGCCCTTTGAAGAAGGTAACTGCTAAGCACTATTCTTACTGTACTCCCTATCTTGCAACACTGAAGCTGTTTGCACTTTTGGGGCATGAAATGAGTGGATGTCTCTCAACTTGACTACAGCAAATGAGTTTTCTCAGTGGGGTGTAACTGACAGAATCAAAATAATACAGTAATAAACAAAACTGCTCAAACCTTCATTGGCTCAGTCATTTCCAGCATGTCAACCCTTTTCTCAATCACTGCACCAGTCCTTAGTGAAATCCAGGAATGGCCAAACTGGGTGGGGGAAAAAAAACAAGAAAGTCTCATCACAAATATTAAACCAAAGCCTTTTCTTAGGTTTGATAACTATGGGTAAGTATCACCCCTGCTTCTTCCCAAACCCTAGCAAGATGCCTACACTTCCTGATCTTGAAATTTCAGAGAATCTCACCACTTTCTGTGCTGTTGTCTTCAAATCTTGTGAATTTCAGGGCTTCCTGGCATGAGGGGTGCAATACATTCTGAAATGCAGGATGCCTTACAGTTCATTCAATGCTAAGACAACAGCACAACAATGCTCACCAGAAAGAATACAAGACTTTAATATTATTATTCGTAGCACCTAGAGATCACAACTAAGGAGAGGATAAACTAAAGCTTGCTGACTAGTCTGGGGCAAGGTTGGTTCAGATGATAAATGGTGGTTAAAATAAAGCATGATGTTCAGGCATATAGTGAGAGACAGTTCCTGCCCCAAACCATTTATAGTCTAAATATATAAGACGGAAGGAAACAAAGGCAGAGAAAAGTGAAGCAACTTGCCCAGGGCCACATAGCAAATCAGTGACATAGCTGGGTTTAGAACTCAGGTCTTCTGGGTCCTACCCAAGTGACCTAGCTGCTAGATCGGGGTGGCCAAACTTACTGACTTGCTGAGCTGCATATGATAATCTTCAGAAGTTTTGACAGCTGGGCGTGGCAGCTGAGGCTCGGGGCTTCAGGTGCCTCCCGCAGATCTGAAGGCCCAAGATCCCCCTCCCTGCAGGGCAGAAGCCTCTAGCCCCACCACCCTGCCACAGGACAGAATCCCTGAGCTCCCCCTACCCCACTCTGGTGGAGAATGGGATGCGGGGAGGAGGAGCGCCGTGAGCCATACTTTAACTGTAAAAGAGCCGCATGTGGCTCATGAGCCACGGTTTGTCCACCTCTGAACTGGATTATACTATCACCCATTTGGAGCATCACCAAAGGTAGGGATTATAGAGAGGGGCTTGGCAGAGTTGGGGTAGATCCATACTAGGAAAAAAGATATTTTTTTACCACATTAGCTAGGAGACAGCCTAATGTTTACCTCAATGTGCTAACCTATGTTAAAACTGTACCTGCCTTGTCCATGCTAATATTCTACCATGTTTTAGTTAGCTAACATGGTAAAAAAAAAAAAAACCATCTGTTTTCCTAGTAAAAACAAGGCCTTGGAGAGGGAACTGTGGCTGTTAGGAAGGAGGTAATAGAGTTCTGGGGAAGGATAGGGTTTTTGAAGGGAATGAGCAGAATATAACTGACTTTGAAGCAGGGAGGGAGAAGGGAACCTTAAAATGTTTAAGGTTAAGAGAGAACAAGCATCTAAACTGTTTGACTGTCTAAACAGAAATTTTTAACTTTTTTTCAGATCTCCCATAGACTCATAAATAGTGCACTGATTTAAGTTTTCTGTGCACACTATGCTTTTAAGTAATAAATGTTCAAACTATTTATTTGGTCTTTCTATGTTCACAACTATTCACTTCAGTCCACCACAGCCTATTTTCTATGGGCAAGGTTCTTATTTCAGTTGCACCTGAAATATGTAAAATGTGGAGTAGTTCAGTGATACCACTGGAGTTTTACACGGATATAAATCTAGATCTGGAGTAACTCCCTTGATTTTGCTAAAGTTTACACAAGTGTAATCTGGAGTAACTCCACTGACTTCACTGCTGTTCCTCCAGATTTTACAGCAGTTCAACTGCTATAACAATTTGTCCTTACTACAGAGTGCCCACAATGTTCAACACAAATTTTTGATTTCAGATCTTTAGTAACTTTGTTCCACAGTTGCTGAACCTTGCACTTCCCCTGCACTGGGGCTACCATAATGTAGTTTTTAGTATTTAAAATGCAAATATTTTCTCTTTAGTATTTTACTTTCTGATTCTGAAGGGAGTATGAGCTATTCTGTTCCATAATCAGCTGTGATTGTTAACGAGGCAACAAACTGGACCTGGAAGTTGTTGAGAAAGAACAATACAAAAAACTCGTGTCATTTTCACGGGGTCACTTATCAGAACATAACCCCTGGCTGGCCATAAGCACAAGCACAGTACAGAAGCTACTTGGAGTCCCATTCTTTGTGGGAGTCTTGCACCCCACACAAACCCTGCAATTCAGGCCACAAAACTCTTCCTAGCAGTGGGAAAGGAAGAGGAAGCAATGCCACATTCACCACCACCACCACCCTTCAGTAAAGCAGGCGGCAACCCAGATACCCCAGCAATGAAAGCGGCTAGCACCAGGTGAATCCCCAACGAAGCCGTCAGGGCAGCTTTCAGGTGTATCAGCACAAAGCACCTGGGAAAGGAATGGAGGATCTGGCTTTTAGCACACGGCACCTAGAGACCACGGTGCTGGGTGCGTGCAAAGCAAATACAGGGAAGAGAAAGAAGGAATTAGCCCGAGGAAAGGCTGTTCTGGTACGGGGGCTACCCCTCTCCGCTCCTCGCCCGTGCTGGGAGCCCCAAGACCGGCGAGTCGAGTCTCCCCACGCCAGCGCTAGCGAGAGGCTGCGTACGTGCCTCACGTGGCTCCGCCCGCCCAGATATAAAGGGTGGCTCCGGCAGCGGCTCGCGGATAGCCGGCGGCCGCAGCATCTGTCCCGGGCGAAGGGGCAGCAGTACGGGTACCGGCACCGGCACCATGGCTGGTAAGTGCGCCCTGCCCGAGCCGGGCCCGCCCGCCCGCGGGGGCTGAGCGGCGCAGCCCCTTGTCCGGCTGGGTGATGGAGCTGCGGGAGGGTTACCGGGGGCGGCTCCTGCGGCCGGGGCTGCGCCGAGCCCCCTGCCCGGGCTAGCGCTACCCCCGGCTCGGGCCGGCTCGCGGGAAGGC
The DNA here is from genome assembly GCF_011386835.1 of Chrysemys picta bellii. Taxonomy (NCBI): domain Eukaryota; kingdom Metazoa; phylum Chordata; order Testudines; family Emydidae; genus Chrysemys; species Chrysemys picta. The sequence continues at coordinate 28,737,511 of NC_088799.1, read as the reverse complement.
TGCCCCTCCCCCAGAGCGGGAGCTGCCGCCGGAGGCTCGCGGAGCAGGAAGGAAGCGGAGCTCGGCCTAGCGGGGAACCCGGCGCTCGCTCGCTTATGGCGGCTCCTATTTTTAGGCTAGCTGTGCTGCCTGCCTGCCCCCGTGCTCCCCCGGCCAATGGGCGCCTCTCCTCCCCGGCTGGGCAAGCCGCGCGCCCCCGCGGCATGCCCCCACTTCTGTCTCCCGCGCCCGGCTCCTGCGGGAGAGGCCCCCGCAGCACCACTGCCCCGTCACCCAGGGCCACCCCCGGGAGGAGGTCTAGGAGCTGGGGCGAGCGTTACCCCCGTGTGCACACAACTAGGTTCAGCTTCTCAGCCACGTAACTTGCAGAACAGATGGGCCTGGCCCCAACTGTCCCCTGAACTTCGGGGAAAGGTCAGGGCTGGACCTGACGCCTATGCCTTGAAGTGGAATCCAGGGGGTGCATCTCCAGGAAGTGAAAGTCCTGTTCGGCTTCTTGATCGGGGCTTGTCAAATAGCTCAAGCTTAAATTAAAAACTAGACAACTCGAAATCTAGTTGCCCTAAAACGACTTAAGGCTACCTTCTAGTGCTATGCCTATCCCTGGGGTCCTTGGCAAATGCCTCAGTGTTGTGCTCTTAAAGACAGCCCCCCCCCCCCAGCTGTAACACCCCTATACATGGTGGAAACTGACAAGACCACCTACTCTCAACTGCATGAAATTTAACAACTCTGATTCTTCAGCTATAATAATATTAGCTCTCATAATAGCAGGTATCTCTCAGAGAAGTGTAGCTAACAAAAAATGGAGATACTTTTAAATGGGTCTGAAGATGTTCGTTTGACTCTGCCTTTCAAATGCTGAAGGGATGCTGTCTGCTCAAAACCTCTATTAATCTTTCCTAATAACACTTGTCATCACAAGAATTTTCTTAAAACTTGCCACGAGTAGATGATCTTCTGTCATGTCTGATGGCCCAGGCCAAGAAAAGTGGAATGAGGAAGTCAGTTTTGCTTTCAGATTATTAGTACTGCTATGTCTGGGTTTAACACACTGCTTGGTAATTATTTAAACAACTTTCCTTGCATTTTTTTCCAAAAGCTCATACAGATGCCCCATTGATCTTACATAGATTCTAATGAAACTTGTATTTACAGAATTTAAACTTGCTACTGTCTGAAACTCAGAGAGGTGGAGTCTGAACTCCCCTCCTCCCCCCACTCCCACCCAAAAAACCCTAACTAACTAGAATGGAAACACAGGGCAAGCATAGACTTGTAAATATAGTGACCTCAGGCATATGTGAAGGAGGACTGGTCCACAGAAGGTGTTGGACCACTCACAATTGCTTAGCAGCAGGTCAGTCCTACATAGCTCTGAGGGGTGAAATATTGGAACGGCCTACCGAGGGAAACGGTGGGGGCGACGGACCTGTCTGGTTTTAAGATAAAGTTAGATAAGTTTATGGAGGGAATGGTTTAATGGTAAAACATAGTAGTCAAGGAAAGCCAAGCAATAGTGGGTAAATAGTATAATGGCTAACGGGGTCGGGCTGGAGACTCTTGCCTATATGCTCGGGGTCTTACTGATCGCCACATTTGGGGTCGGGAAGGAATTTTCCTCCAGGGCAGATTGGCTGAGCCTCTGGAGGTTTTTCGCCTTCCTCCGCAGCATGGGGCAGGGATCTCTAGCAGGAGGGTCTCTGCCGATGGAAGTCACTAAAAACAGGATTGGGGACTTCAACAGCAGAGTTCAGGGAAGGGGTAGGGACGGTTTTATGGCCTGCAGCATGCAGGGGGTCAGACCAGATGATCATAATGGTCCCTTCTGACCTTAAAGTCTATGAGCTCTACGCTGGCTAAGACAGCCTTTTGGAGGGAGACAAAAGAGGCTTTATGTTCAGGCAAGTAAAACAGGTGCCCCATGGCTATAGATTTGCACGTGTCCACAGTACCTCTCTGACACATTAGTGTGAAGGGTACTCCCCTGTTCAGCTGCTGTAGCCTATAAATAGAACAGAAAGTGGGGGTGGTAGAAATAATAGCTAGAGGATGGAGTTGATGGAAGGATGTTACTAAAAAGTCAATTGACAACGTAGTCTGTTGACAGCAAAGTCTGGAGCAACTTCATTGTTTCTGATAACTGTTGTGTGTTCAAATTTAAAAGAAGTGGCCTGAATCTTCCACACCAATACAAAGCATAATAACCAGCCTAGGCTTGGTGCTCCATAGGGAGGGTACATTCCATGTTAACACTAACATGTCCTGTTTCATACTGCATAGACTTGAACTATGTCAAGTGACCCTCCTCTGAAGGGGTTGCCACACCATGCTTCCATTAAGCAAAAGTAAATAAAGCCTTGCTGTCCTAAGGGAGCAAAACTAGCAAGTAACTCAAAAGGGATTGGCCTTATATTTCTAGCTTTCCCTGTTGCTCATCCTCAAACTTAATTTAATGTTTCAGTCTGACCATAAACCCTTATACATGTTACATTGGCCACTTTAAGAATTTCCTGTATTGCTCAGTGGTGTTGGGTTAGTAAATCCAGCAGTGTGGTACTTGAATATGCAGTTTCAAAAAGGCAGGCGAACCCCCTGATGCCATACAAAGGTCTTAAAAAGTAAACAATGAGGGTGTTAGATCACTGGAAGAGCCTTGTAGCCTAGAAAACATCTGGACAAAGACTTTAGTTTGAATGATGGCACAAGTGATGCAGTCACTAGTTTGTAAAACTATTATTGTCTGTACAATCCCTGTTTTTAAATGCAATACATTAGTGGCTCACTGAGTCAGACCTAGTGAATTTTTAGCTTTTCAAGACAGAACTCTTCATTCAGTGGGAAAGTGAGAAGAGTAACTTGCAAATCCAGGGACAAGAACACAAGTGTTTGCTACTAGAGGAATGTTTACACTGCTTAAGACACTAACAACTTGCTTGTCTGATACAGTTAATGCAAGCAGTTTATATAACTTCTGTATTCATACTGGCTTCTTGGGGGCAGAATGGAAAAATAGTTTTTCAGAATTTTTCCAAATAATTACATCTACAGTCTGCATGACTTCTAGAGCTGTAGTTCAGCATTAGTGCTACTAGTTTCTGAAGTTCTTAACAGACTGGGAATTGTTCTGTCTATACAGTCCCTAGACCAGGGGTCAGCAACCTTTCAGAAGTGGTGTGCCGAACCTTCATTTATTCACTCTAATTTAAGGTTTCACGTGCCAGTAATACATTTTAATGTTTTTAGAAGGCCTCTTTCTAAGTCTATAATATACAACTAAACTATTGTTGTATGTAAAGTAAATAAGGTTTTTAAAATGTTTAAGAAACTTAATTTAAAATTAAATTAAAATGCAGAGCCCCCAGATCGGTGGCCAGGACCCGGGCTGCGTGAGTGCCACTGAAAATCAGCTCGCGTGCCGCCTTCAGCACACGTGCCATAGGTTGCCTACCCCTGCCCTAGACGCACCAAGCAATATGAACTACTACAAATCACTACTACTCAGTGAATTTAAGTAGGAAACGTATCCCCTTCGATGCATGACTCTGTAGAAACTCTTCTGAAGTCTAAAACTTGGCTAGGTTGGAAACATTTATAAATACTGTAATCTAGATGACCCAAGATTAATTTAATTTTGTTGCCATTCTAGTCAAAGGTTCTCAGAACTTGTTGGCCACAATGCTGCTGGCTATGTAGGTTCCAGGTACTAAACTGCCTTAAAGTACATCAGACTCTTACAATTGCTTACAATTTGCCATATAGGCAACTGCTGCTATAGTTGAAAAAAAATTAACATGTATGCCTTAAAGAGGACCCTTTAACATCTCACTTGTAATATCAAAGATGTGGTCCATCCTCTGAGATTAAGAATACCAGTTTCTTCATCTACAGCAACTTGGTTACACTAGTCAAGATTGACTCCACATAAAATTTTAATGCAAAAATATAAATAAAGTTGCAATATTAGAAGCTAAATATGAACTTTATCTCATTTCAGCTGCAAGGGCTGGGTTTTATTGCAATAAGAATCTTAACTTGCTTCATAACTAATGTGGCCAATTTACTATAATTTTCCACTAAAATTGTAATGAGTGGTGGTGGTTGCAGCAAAGAAGTGGGGGGAAGACTCCCCAGTTGCCATTTTGAGGCTAAGACGTAGCTGCAGACCTCAGGTTCTAATCCAACCATTCTTGCATAAGAACTATCATAGCAATATGCACTACACACTCAGGCAACTCTTTGGATGGCTCCATAAATCTGCAGTTTGCATTGTGGACCGCAGAAAGTAAATGATACCTGCCACTGGGTTGCTCCACGTGGCACTCCAAAAGCGTGGCCTCTTCTGTGCAGAACTAACTCCTGCAAGACTGTAGCCCTTTGACATGTTAGTCTACCTCAGCTTGTCACACCTTAGAGGTTTGTTGTGTCAAAGCTGTTGCCCTGGCAAACTTCTTAAGTGATCACTATTTCTTTTATTCTATATTTATGTAAAATGTGTAGCCACCTGAGGTGCTCAGAAGTCTCTGGTTACTAAAAAGACACGAAGAACAGCTCTGTGAATGCTTGTCTCTCACCAACATAAGTTGGTTCAATAAAAGATATTACTTCACCCACTTTGTTGCTCTAAAAATACCTGCATCACATTTCTGTATCATTCAAAATATGAACATTGATAAAATCTAGCTAAATCTCCTCAAAGCAAAACAAAAATTCTGAAACTTGTTTCAGTAAACACAGTTCTCAGCACAGCTACCCATCTTCCTTGGAAGCAACCAGGGTGGACTTGAAATTGGTGGTTTAAACTGATTTAAATCATTTAAATTAGCAAACAGAAAATATTGATTTACATCAATGATTTAAATCATGTTTTGCATTGTTTTTTTCTTTAGTAAAATAAAAATTGATTCTCACTGATTAGTTGCAAACAAACATTTTAATGGCTACCAAATAGAGCCTTACACTAACCTTGTTGTTTCTCTTTGCTAACCAGAAAGAGGCCACACCATACATTTACATATTTAAGTAATTCTGTATCTTAAAGTACACTTGTTCAGATTAATTCCAACATTTTATATTATGTTGGAAAATGGTGAATGATTTACCAAATTACTAACCTTTTACTTTTGATTTGTCAAGTTCTTGAATAGGAACTCAAATTCAGTTACAATGCACAAAAACAGTGCTTTATTTTTTATTAAATAAAACTACATTAAATGTGCTGCACACACTTTTTTTCTTATCAAAACTTATCAAATGTTTAGTAAAATAAATCAGCTAGATTTAAATACAAAGTAAGTATTATCTGTAGTTATTGAATTGAACAGATTGTTTATGGTCAGTGTCCTTCAAGACTTTAGAACTAGTAGATATATTCTTCTCACCTATTCTTATTAATAGACTGGAAGAGGAAAACAAGATTTCCTGCTTTTTCCATTATCAGCTGGTTTCTTAACTCTGAACTGAAATGAAACTAGGAAACTATTCTCTCCTCACCTTCAGAAGAGATACCACTGTCAAAAGCTGGTTTGGCATGTCATACCCTGGTTACATGTGCTTGTTTTTAGGCAGTGATTTTCACCAGTTTAATGCATTTTTTTCTTTAAAACTTGGCAGCAAATATATACTAATTAAGATTTTTTTATTTAATTTTAATTATTTTAGGCCTTTATAGGTTGTCATTATTTCAAATTTAATTTTAAATAGGTTTATTTCTAAAACTTTAATGTTGATTTAAAATCTGACTTCTACAAAAGTTGTTTCCAAGGTGGACGAATAAATCTGTGAGCATGCTTCTTTGCAAAGCATCTTAATCTTCAAAGGATAGGTCAACTGCACAAACGTGACTAAATTGCAAAAATTGTTTGGTCAATAGTGATTCTATGGTAGGATTGGTAGAGCTAGCTTGGCAACTAAAATATGCATTAGCTAAACGTCACTTTAAACTAAGTTCTTGTTGCTGAGTCACCTGACTTGATCAGGGGTAAATGGGAGGGGTATGTTAGTGTATCTAAGATTGTTGGGGCACCAGAGGAATGGATGGATGGTTTTACTGTAGTTTTAAAATAATCCAGATATTGTTTGTGGTAGAGAACAATGTGAAATATAACTCTGTAAGTAACTCCTACAAGCTTAAATGTTGCCACCATTCAAGTTGTAATTCACTCCTTTTCATATTACTAGATAGAAGATAAGACACTTCCCATTAAAAGTTTGCATTCTCATTGTAGTTTTGCAAGTCTTGCTAAACAAATAAACTGCAAGGTCCGATAAAATTTCAGAATACTGTTACTCCATATGTAGATCTCACATGTTAGAGGCGGGAGTGAAATATCAAATGTACTAACAGAACTCCCTGAATATTCAATTTTAAACACCTTATGGAGAGACTGGCTCTAGAACTAAAGTAGTACTATCTGGCAGACAGATACTCACTGCAGATTGGCCAGTACAAAAACACCTTACATTTGCAACTGATGTTTACTTACCCAGTTGCAGTTCATGGTGTGGATTCTGAGTTCCTTCTAGATGAGGAACTTGCATCCAGGTCCTAGCTGAGTTGAATCCAAAGCGTAAACTAGAATGAAGTTTCTACTTGGCAAAAACTAGAGGATTGGATGTGGCAGTTGGATTTCTCTTCACACAATATGGAATGTGCATCCTTCTACATTTAGACCATGTCTGTCAATGCACTGGCTGATCTAATCAAGGCATGTTGCTTTAGCATACCTCAACTGTGCCAACCTCTTCCATAAATGTTGTATATGCCTACTAATGTACAAGGGATCTTAAACACAGTGAGTGGTTTATTTACTCTTTTGAGGCTCCTCAACATAACTCTCTGCCTAGCACCTTCTGGCGTGAAATACAGTGGTAGAACTGAATAATTTTAGCAAGCATACTTTGATTTAAAACTAAATGTGAATACTAACACAACTTCTCTTCCTTTTCAAGATCAGTCTTTTGTGACTCTAGCTACGAATGACTCTTATGTTAAAGGAGCACTGGTCTTGGGTTCATCTCTGCAACACCAGAGAACAGTAAAGAAACTAACTGTGCTCATAACGCCTCAGGTCTCTGCTCCCATGAGGTATGTCACTTCATGAGTATTTTCACCTAGTTGTTCATTGAATGCTCCTGTTACAATAATTTTTAACCCCCAAATGAAAGCTCTCTGTCGTGACCTTCTAAAGCTCGTCAGAATATTACAAAACACTAAAGGCAGTAGATGCCAATTAGTATTCTGTGAACTTCTATACACTTGCTGCTTCCAGCAGTAAACTATCCAATCCGAGCATACCGGTTGACAAGTCATACACTGAAGAGACTGACAAATAGCTAAATTTAATCCACTAGCCAACGAGACACAGGATGGTCTTGTGGTTAAGGCACTGGTCTGGGTTTCAGATGAAAGTTCAATGTCTGGCTCTACCACACTTTCTGGGCAAGTCGTATAATCTTTCTCTGCCTCCCTTCATCAGTAAAATAGAGATAACGCTTCCTCTCCTACCCCTTGTCTGTGTTGTATTTTAAGGCTATGTCTATGCTACCACTTACGTTGATATAACTTATGTTGCTCAGGGGTGTGAATAAACCATCCCCGAGTGACATAAGATACACCGACATAAACGCCGGCATGAACAGCACTATGTCCACAAGAAAGTTTCTCCCACCAGCACAGCTAACGCCACTCATTGGGGGTGGATTAATTATGTTGACGGGAGAATGCTCTCCCATTGGCGCTACTGTAAGATCTCTAGTATAGACATAGCCTTAGACTACAGGTCTTCAAGGTAGGGTCTCTTTTGCTGCCAGCACAATGGCACAGTAGTTTAGGGCACTAGCCTGAGACTCAGATCAAGGCTGAGTACCCTGCTCTTCTACGAGGCTTCCTGTGACCTTGTTCAAGTCTTCATCTCTCTGCCTTTGTTCCCCATCTGTAAAATGGGGGAAGACTAGTCCTTCTCTAACTCAGATATTTTGAGGATAAATGCATCAAAAGCCGAGGCACCTGGATAATCTAGTAACGGAGGCCATATAAGTAAATTAGATAGAACTTCAAATTTGAAACAACTCATCCCCCCCTGCGAACTTTAATACTTACCTTTCATATTAAATTCTTCATGAAGGCAGGAAATAAGCAAGTTGGTTATAGCTCATCCTTTGAGCTTCTCAGTCTTATCTGTCACTGAATATATTAATGTAACAAGCCTTTGCTACAACAAAAGCTAAACTTCGGCATGGAACCGAGCTTAGAAGTCTTTGACTAGATGAGAGTTTAACTTCAGGCCATAACGTCCCTTTGAACTTGGGAGTGGGAAGTAACTAGCTGGACTAGTTACATGACCCTTGTTATCTAATCCACAGGAAGCTGTCTTGGCCAAATACTGCTTGCTATAATGACAGGTGATTCCAGGTTTATCTCTACTATCTAACACAAAATGGGCTACTTAATCAGTCTCAAGGCTCTCACCTCTGCCTCACTTATACAACAGCATTCTATTTAGGTGAATCATCTTCCTGTCTACCAGGCTAACAGTTTCCTCCTGAAGAGGTGGGCATGAAAATACAAACTCCAACATTACAATTAAAACAAATCTATTTGGACAGCCAGTGGAATGTGGCATGAATAGAACTTGCAGATTTTATTATTGATCTGCAATATTCATGTATATTTTAGAAGTAATTTTTTTTAACTTCCCCTGGGACTAGAATAATATTGAATATCACTTAAAGTACAACCGTTGACAATCTAGAGGGCAAAGTTGTAGTTCAAGACAATTCAACTTATACAAATTTACAGTTTAACTCCCTGATAGCAACTCAAAATACTCAAGACACTTATGGGTTGGCTAGCCCAACCTGCACTACAGGTATTAAACGTAAAATGTCAAGAAAGCTGAAACCATAAGCATTAGTCCCTCAAAGTAGTCTGTAGAAATTAAGATACTTCTACAGATACTGATGTTTAATTTTAGTGGGTAGATTAAACGATGATAAAAACTGGACTTGCATAACTGCCAAGAGCTTTAAGAACTCATAATATATCTTATTTCAGTTTAGCTCTTCAGAATTAATATGATGCTTTTAACTTACAGTGGACACAACATTGGTCCAAGAGACCATTTCCAAGAAAAAAGGAAGTAAACTAAACTACGTAGATGTCTACTGCACTCACTGCCACATGAAGAGCCATGGCTAAGTAAACACTCTCTTGATGTGCTAGATAAACTAGCAGCAGTTGGGTCTGTTCCTTGTGGCTTTAAAGGTCAACAAGAACTGTTCAGGATTCAGCTGCTGTCCAAAGTCCTGCACAGACCAGTCTAATAGCTTCTTGTTTCTTAGCTATAAGCTTAAAATAGTCTGTCACCTCACCAAGAGGCAGTGTTCTCAGGTCTGGCTGAGCCTCCCACACAGTTTGTCTCAAACTACAAGACCTGATCTGCCTGACTTGTGTATATACACAGGGCTTCAGTTCTCTTTGCTACTACTCCAGCACCAGTCAGGAGCACTAACTGGTAACTAAGGTATTTCTATGCTAGAAACTTGACAAGACTCTTGTGCACCTGTCTAAATAAAAGACAGTCTAGACTTCAAATCCTTAGTGTGCACTAAGAGTCTAGGCAATACAAAACTATCTTGGGGTTGGGGATATTGGAAAGACCTAACTTGCAAAAATAAATCAACAATTACTACTTTCCACAGGAAAGTGCTAGAAAAAGTCTTCGATGAAATCTTGTTGGTAGATGTCTTGGACAGTGGAGATTCAGCCCATCTAGCACTAATGAAAAGACCTGAGCTGGGTGTCACACTAACAAAACTCCACTGCTGGGAACTGACTCAGTATTCAAAATGTGTGTTCATGGATGCAGACACAATGGTAAGTTATATATTTGCTATTCAGAATACAGTTCCTTCTAGTGGCTTGCAATAGAAACCTCTTCTTACTGGGGACCTGTAACTTGGTATGCAGGGAAGTGCTCTTAAGCCTACAAAACCACTTGTAATTGGTAGTAATAAGGGAATATATCCATGTCAAAGCTGTTCTGCATAAAATGAGACCTTTGATATGAACCCTTACCTTCATATCTTGGGGTGGATAGCAAAAATCAACAAAACATAATGCTATGAAGCGTTAGCCTAGAAAACAGAAAGCAATTTTTTCCCCCCTACAACTAGGTTTTATCAAATATTGATGAGCTTTTTGAGAAAGAAGAGCTATCTGCAGCACCAGATCCAGGCTGGCCTGACTGTTTTAATTCTGGAGTTTTTGTTTATCGACCTTCCATTGAAACATACAATCATCTGTTACAACTTGCCACAGAGAAAGGCAGCTTTGATGGTATGTATTGACTCCAACTCCAATATTTGAGGTTTGGATTGTTTAAAATGCTGAGGGGGGGAGGAATATCTCAGATGGGCATGCCTTAGGGGACACCACTTACATTAGAATTCTAAAATTCCAGCACCTCATTGGAAAGAGTACTCATGTTTACAGGAAACTCATATGCATGGACTCCTATAAATTGAGTCTGACTTCATTATAGTCAGAAATCTAACATCAAACATTAATAAGCTTATCTTGTATTAAAGGCCTAGATGGACTTCAGAGGGACCTTAATGAGTCTTAAGTGGGAAAGGTAGGCCAACCTAAACAGCCATTTCTAAAACTTTCTCTGTAGCTCTCAACTAGAAGAATGAAGATTCTTTAGATTATAAACCAGTATCCTGCATTTTAGATACAAACTAGTCACTAATGGATTTGATTGTGTTGGTCACTTACTGATTAAATCAGTGAAAATAAGCTCCCATCAACTCAACTTTTCACAAAAATCATTTGTGGATATCCTTGGAGATAAAGTGAACATGATGTTTCCAAAGTTGGACTGCTCTAAGTGGCTTTTTGAAATGATTTGTTCTAAAACGTATTCTTCTACTCTCATCAGCTAGTCAAATAGCTGAGTAAAATTAGAGATGTTTTTATTAATCAATAGCAGCATTTCCTCAAAAAGAAAAGGTGGGGGGGGGAGAGATTTGTCTCTATGGAGACAACAGTCGTATTACTCAGAGGCAAGGCATGTGGGGGAAGCATGTAGGGTCATGTGCTTCCTCTCCCCCCCCCCCTTTTGCTGGTTGGTTTGTACTGAGCATGCTTGGTAACTGCTGAGGTCAGCTGCCCTCATTCTGGCAAGCATGGGTCATCTCTGGTGTTACTAACTAGTTTTAACAACCTTGTTCATGCTGATTGAGTAGCAAACTGTCTTGCAGGCTTCTTACCTCCAAAGAGAGTTCAGACCTAATAGTCCCAAGAGTAAATTTCCTGGCCCATGCAGTTCCTTGCTTTTTTTGTATTCATTCTGGCAAGTACTGCTAATGGGCCCCTTAATCTAGAATGGTGGCCAAATGAGATTCTACAAGTGGCCTATTGACTGTAGATGACCTCTGTGTTAACTTCCTTTGGAGCACCATTTTCAAGTAAGTTGGTAGTACAGTTGCATTTGCTGCCTCACTGAATAATTGGACATGCCGAAAAAGGGCTTCTGGTTCAGTCCAGCAATCCCATACAGTTGCTACATGTGGACCAGCAAACTAAACTGGACTATCACCTTGAGGGTTATGAGGTAAGACTTAATGGTGAAGAAACTCTGCCCTTACTCAGGTTTTAGCCCTCAAAAGCAGGAATTTAGCCTTTGAATTAGTCAGTGGTAATCTCTATTAGAATTCTAGTAACAAGAAACTTTACAGACTGAAGATGTTTTAATCACAGCCAGTGCTAACAAGTATAGAACTTAGTTGCAAGATACACAAGTACAAAATTATCAACCATACAAGAATACACTGAAGTTAAACTAATCAGCTACTAGAAAATGCTTTTTGTATTTCTGTAGTACTGAAGCTTTGACTCTCAAGTGGCTGCATTAAGTTCAAGTTCATGAAGAAAACAGTGTATCAAAAAGGATAACTTCAAGGCTGTGAGTTGAATAACCCCATGTTGTCACCTGGCTCTACTCTAGGTCCTGCTGCACTTCATGTTTTTATATATGCCATAGGCATTTTGTTTGACATGGTTATAAAATGTCAGTCAAGCAATATGCCTGTGGCATATGTAAAAGCATGAGTAAACAGGCTTTTGATCTAATTTAGTATCAAGAAGTACCTCTCAAATCTAGTTGGGACAAATTCCTGACAACTGGTCTCCCACTAACTTGGTAGTCCCTTTTAAAACCTTAGAGGAGCTGTGGTTCACTTGAAGCCCAAGACTCTTCCTGAGAATAGCTATCCTAAAATACTATTTCAAATGAGGTTAGCTTGACAAACTGGTGTCAGACAGGAAGTTTGACTTCAGTCTCTATCATGCAAAATCCCCACTGTAGCCATAAAGAGCTTGATAAAGCAACTAGTGTAGCACATAATAAATTTAACAGAATAAATCATGGTTGTGCTTCTTGGGGGTCAGACAATAACTTCATCTGATGGTATTGACAATGATACTCTGGCCAAGGATCTAAAAGTGCTGCTAACCAGCATGCCTGTCTCAAATTATTTCAGTGAGTGCTAAACTCAAGCATTCTTCCAACATGCAGCTAGTCCCATGTTTATAAAGAAGTGGTTCTCAACCCGCGGCCCATGGGCCACTTGCAGCTGAATCAGCACACAGCTGCAGCCTATGTGACATCCTAAGGGCCATACAGGTAGTATTTATGTTGTGTGGATGCGGCCCACATAACACAGACTAGAGAGCTGCATATGGGGCCCTCAATGGTAAAGAAGTTGAGAACCACTGTTATAAAGCAAAACCTACATTATTGCTATGATAGGGACTCTAATGTGGTGTTCAAAAATCTCACTCCTAAACATGGTACAATGACATACTAACAATTCATTTCCCATCTTAAACTTTGTGCATAAGCATTATTAGATCAATAGGTTTTGATGTAATTGTATAATGTATAAAAAAAGCTGTTTTTGTGCAGACCTAGTTATAAGAATTGAATCTAGTAACAAAAAAGAAGCAAGCTTAAGGCTGACCTATAAGGGTAGTGAAAGAGCATTGTTAATGTTTTAACTCTATTCATACTGTTTCCACCACTTGGGTCTTTTATACTCCCAGGCCAGTCACTCTCTAAAACAGGAGCACTTTATTAAATTTGTCATAATCCAAAAAAAGCTTGCACATGCCCACTGTTGAAGTCTTACAGTAGCATGCCATTCTGCTGTGATCATATCTGCTCACCAGAGCTATCTTCAGCAGAACACCAATCCTTAAGGGATAGGGTACAAGAAAATATAGCTCAGGCATTCCACCCTAGTAAACAAGATTCACACTACAATACTCCTCTTAACTCAGTGCCACTTCTACAGTAAGAAAGCAATTGCCAGTGGCCATAAGACTTGCTGAATATTTTAATACAGCACACAGTGGTCACAACTCTTGGATACTAATTCTTTCTTAGGTCCCCAAGAAGTTTGTGAAAATATCTTCCACTATAATACTGCTTGCCTCAAATATTGGTATACATGACTACAAAGTAGTCAAAATATCTATTTTATAAAGACAGACTAAAAATGTCCACTAGTTTTCCATTTCTGGGAAATGATAAATTGATCTTATCTGTGAACTCAGCTGCCCTAAAGGTTTAGGATAACATGATGCCGTAATCTTGGTCCACGCTACTGTATCTAATGGGGAAGGAGAAGGGAAACTCAACTTCGTAACTGGAATGTCCGATGCTTGCCTTAGACAAGACTTCCAGGTTTCTAGCAAATTTCTAAAAACCTGGGGCTTTATGAATTTAAAAGCAAGACTAGCTAGAATAAAAAGTCTACCTATCTTATAGTTTATAGGAGTGCAAGGGAAACTGGTTCTACTAGATTTTCTTCTAGCATGGGATCCAAGCTGGTATTCTAGCAGTTAATAGTTTCAGATCTAAAACAACATGTAGATGTAAGATGCTAAAGTATTGATTATACCTGCAACTGTAGTAGCATATTGCACAATTATTATACAACACTAACTTGAACTGGCATTCCACTTTGGTGGGTTCGGAGGGGTTCTTGGTTTCAGTAAGACTAGGACACTGAAACAGTCATAACATAAGGAGCGAAGAATATGCAGTGGAGAGGAAGTATTGGATGATGGTATTTGGGAGGAATTTAGTAACCTGTACTATGCAGGAGGACTAGTTATATGATGCAAAACTTACAGCTGTTCTTTATGTCTACATGCAAATCTATTCCAAACAATCACTCAGGATAGTAGAATCACTTAGTCTAAACTTACAGACCAACACAAAACATGGGAGGTCTGGCTCCTCTACCTCAAACTGTTGTTGTAACAGAACTGTATTAAGATGTGTTCAGCTGGTAAAACACCATAGGAATATGCATCTCAAACATTTAGATGCAGAGACACTTTCTAATATGGTAGAAGTCTTACAAAATAAAGGCATGCAAGTTCCCAATATATAGTAATAGTTGCATATCTCTTGACTTGGAAGAGCTTTCCTAACAACATCGGATGACAAACTCACTTAGTTTCTGTGCTCTCTCAAATTTACCCCATGTCTGGGGTCCTACCAAATTCATACCCATGAAAAACGCGTCACGGACCATGAAATTTGTTCTCCCCCTGAAATCTGTATAGTATAGGGTAAAGCCCACAAAAGGCCAGATTTCACAGAGGAGACCAGTGTTTCTCAAACTGGGGGTCCTGAGTCTCTGACCCAAAAGGGAGTTGTGGGGAGGGTTGCAAGGTTATTTTAGGGGGGGCTGCAGTATTGCCACTCTTACTTCTGCGCTGCCTTCAGAGCAGGCAGCCAGAGAGTGGCAGCTGTTGGCCGGGCACCCAGTTCTGAAGGCAGCACCCCATCATCATCAGCGCAGAATGTTGGCAGTACTATACCATGCCACCCTTACTTCTGAACTGCTGCCTTCAGAGCTGGGAGGCTGGAGAGTGGCAGCTTCTGACTGAGGGCCCAGCTCTGCAGGCAGCAGCGCAGAAGTAAGGGTGGCAATACCGTACCATGCCATTTTGCTTCTACTGGTGGCAGCAGTTCTGCCTTCAGAGCTGGGCTTCCGGCCAGCAGCCACTGTTCTCCAGCTGCCCAGTTCTGAAGGCAGTGCTACCACCACCAGCAGCACAGAAGTAAGAGTAGCAGTACCACACACACACAATAACCTTGGGATCCCCCCACAATTCCTTTTTGGGTCAGGACTCCTACAATTACAACACTGAAATTTCAGATTTCAATAGCTGAAATAATGAAATTTACTATTTTTAAAATCCTATGACCGTGAAATTGACCAAAATAGACTGAATTTGGTAGGGCCTTACACATGTCACTTCTAACTTACTGCTGTATCAATTGGCTGCTTGGCAAAAAGCTAATAGTAAAACACTGCCATGATTTCTTCAGAATTGTTTTATCTTACCTTTTGGCTCTGCTAGTGGTGATTTCATTCTGACAAGTGATAGTCTGGTTTCTTATACACCTTTTTTGCCCTAGCTGGCTGGCATAAATATAGTGGAATTGTTAGTCATACTAACAATGGGGGGAGAGTAGTAATACAATAATTTTAATCCTACCTTAATCCAAAAACATATATATCAGGAATCTCACTTGTGTGTCAAAGCTGTCTACTCTTTATCAACATTATAAGATCAAATTCAGAATAGCATATCATGTCCTAAAACAGAAAGAGTTAGAGGGGAGCTTGCGTAGTTCTTGGTCTGGAAAAGTGCTGAGGCTGTTTCTGTAAGTAAAGAACAAATGTCAAGGTGAACAACACAAGCAAAGTCTGACTAATCCACGTTCTCGTCAAATTCCTACATTCTGTTCAGCATTCCAAGTCTCTTAGGAAAACACATGTCATAATGGCTCTGCATGCAGGAAATCATTCACTGACTTCTGCTGTTGTAAACTAGCCTACATTCAACATGGGGGTCTGAACACCTATTGTATGCATCAACTGAAACATAAAACTTCTAGTTTCACATAAGCTTATGAAGCTAACTAGGAGCTTTAATATAGTTGACTTCTAGTATGACATCTCTCAGAAAATGTAATTAAGGCCTACACTGCTTCTAGCAAACCATCAGTCCTTGATCGAAAAAAGCAGTTTCATTATGTACAGGACTGCTGAGCCACATGTGGGCTTCTAATAATCAACCGGTGGTCAGAATTATCTTGGTTACATGTGTAAACATGGAGTGACAGATCATAATCTAGTCTACTGTATTTGCCTCACTGCAACTGGAATAACAAGTCTGACACTTCCAATGTTTACTACTCCAGTTTAACTCAACTTCCAGTTGTGAATGGAAACTGAGTTGCATCATGCAAGACCAAATGCATGTTCACATGTAAATTATACCAGTAGGGATTCTAAGCCTTTGGCTGTCTTCTGGGAGGTAAAATAGCCTAAAGTATGACTTAAATTTACAAATCTATAGCTGCCTCTGGCAAGAGGAAGAGGGCTAATGTGCCCTCCCAATGGTGAAAATGTTATAGTTTAAGAAAACTAATTTCTATAAATAGAATGCTACTGTATTGCTGATTCCTACTGGGTGTGGTAGCTCACATGACTAAACTGAGTCTTGAATCCGTGATTTAGTGAAGAAACTTAAAACAGGAATACTGATTGTGTTCATGCAGCCTGTTAACTCTCCATCTTTCCCTTTCAGGTGGGGACCAGGGGTTATTAAACACCTTCTTCAGCAGCTGGGCAACAACAGATATCAACAAACACTTGCCATTTATTTATAACTTAAGCAGCATTTCTCTATACTCCTACCTCCCAGCATTTAAAGCGTAAGTTCAACATTTTCTTGTAGAAAAATTATTCATAATCTAGTGTAGCCATTATACAGGCCAAATTTACTAGAGCTTTTGTGAAGCAGACCCATCTCTTACTAGATGATGAAAAGGCTGTATAAAATCAGTTCTTTGACTCAATTTCAGTGTGGAGATCCAAGGTTAGGCCAAATGAACAGTATGTGATAGCTAGTGCAATCTCTTAATTTCACTTTGAACCATGTAATGGTTTAATTTGATAAAAAAACTAATTAAAATGGAAGTATTCTTTACATGTCTGTGGCCTAAACTACCTCTGTCAGTAGCAGCAGCTTATTCTTTGAATTAATTTACCTAGCATAGGTGCATTTGCCGAGGACCTGTTCTGTTGCAAGAGTACAACTCAACACACTTTTAATCACAGGTATACTACTGTGACCAAAGAGGCATTATCTGCACTGCTGTTGTCCTTGCTAAAGAGTTTGGTTGAGTGAGGTTTAGCCCAAGACAAGGTGGGCTGAGTATGGTGACAACATCTATATAGATTATAATTTCTCTCCTTTTTTGGCCTGTTACTAAAACGAATCATGATACAAGCGTAGTTATTGGGTTGCCCCTTTTGGGGGCTGTCATCGGTGGCATAAATATTTGACTCAAAACAAAAATGCTGCAGGGACAGTCATGTCCTGCAAATAAGCAGACCTGGGTGTCAAACATGAGGTTTTTCCTCTGTTGCTTACACTCCACCTCACAGCAATCTTCCTAAACCTGCAATAGCCAGCTTCTAGGGCAGCAAATAACAAAGCTTGTTTTTGTCCTTCTGAGCACAAACGCAAGTCCCTGCCATTTCAGGTAACGTTTTTCCCATGTAATGGTACTTTGTGTTACCAGCCTAATTCTGATCTAAACTCTAGGATTGTTACAGCATAAAGTGTGTAAAACTATTCAAATATGGGTGCAATTTACGATCTTTTTATTACAACTGGGCCATGTTAACTTGCTTCAAAAGCAAGTGAGGAGCAATTGCATGAAAACGCCAAGTGATCTTTAGATGACATCATGTTGCTAGAGATTAATGCAGCAGCTAACATAAGCAGTATTGTTGCTGGCTCAAGTTCAAACCATGTCTTGTGATCTGAACATCTGAAATATTGTCAGGTTAAAATTAGAACGCTTATTTTAAGAAGAAATACATGCAAGCCAGAGTGAATACTCACTACTGAGTAGTCAGAATAAACAGCATTCAGTAAGCTGAAAGCTATTGTGATGTACACAATAGTCTCCTCAGCTACTCCCTTGCTGAAATTAGTCATGTCGCAAAAAAACTTTATAATTGACCTTGATTTTGCCATGAGAGGTCAGCTGGATCTGCCTGGCCCAGGCAAAAACTTCCTTCAAACCGAATGGAGCTGTTAAAGCTAGTGGTTTCTGGATTTTGCAAGTAACACGTGGGCTGTCAGAGTAGGCATTCTAAACGAACATCTTTTTGATGTAGATGCCCACATCCACTAGACACAGTTCAATAGTTGTAATGAACCAAACTTTAAACCTACTCTGACATCAATATCTAATCCTTCAGAGTCTCTGTACCATGAGGCTAAGATTCACACCTGCAATCTTACATGCTGGGTACCCCTGCTTTTGGGGAGGACGGGGGGAAGGAATACAACTAGTGACTGCAATCTGTTTGAACATACTTAAGTTTTCTATAGAAAATAAAGGCACTTTCATCCTGACTGACTCCAAAATGAGTGGCAGCAGAGAACAATCCAGGAATGCATGGAATGTGCTAGTGTAACTATTGTAGAAGACCAGTTTCCTTTACAAGCCTAATCTTATTCACACAACAGGAAGGATCAGCCTAAACCAGTGTTTCTCAAATGCGGCCACCGTAGGTACATGCAGCCACTAAGGGCTTTTTGTGCAGCCACAGCCTCCTGGGCAGTGATTGAGGGGGCAAAGCAATGTTAACAAACAAATATCAATTTTCACAGAAACAGACTTGCTAGCTAGTCTTTTTTTTTTTTAAAACATTTAAAAAAAAACACCAAAAAAGCAAAAGAAACAACAAAAGACAAGAACGTGCAAAGCACATTATTTGTTTCTATTCTCTTTAGGTCCGATGTAGCGTAGACTTACCCTGAAACAGATCCAATTGACTGACCCTCAAGAGGACATAATGGAGTTGTCTTAAATCCATTAAAATGGTCTTGACTAGCTTAAAAACTAAACTTGGCTATTTATTCTGATCCCTTAGCCACTCGGGCACTGCACTTAAAGCTTGAAAACGAAGTTCTTCAAAGCAATCTCTTGTATATTCCTTGTATTTAACAGTGAATTTGACCTAAACTCTGGCAGCAAGATTCCTCCTGCTGATCATACAATAGCTTCACATCACTTTCAAACATTTATGTTGACACATGAAAACATACAATTTAATAAAATTTAGTGTTTAAACTACCACAAAACACTAAACTTTTAACATGCTGCATATCTTCTCAATGGAGCTAGGTTTACCCCAAGAGCTGAGGAAACTGGGAGTATTTCCCAGCTGCTGAGGAGAGAGCCAGGGCATCCGAGAAGGTAACCTGGGCTTGTTGAATGATCTGATTTCTGCTGACCTGATCAGAAGTGAAATGGGGAATATGGATATCAAAAACCACTGATTTAAAGTTTTCACTAAAATGAAAATGAGGCAGTTCACCATTGGGAAGATTTCTGCCTGCAGACTTGAGAAGGCAGCGTACTGCTTGACTAGGTTCCTGATAGAAAGCTTCCTCTGCAACCAGAAGGGCTAGAAACTCTAAGGGCTTGTCTACACTGGCACTTTGCAGCGCTGCAACTTTCTCACTCAGGTGTGAAAAAACACCCCCCTGAGAGCAGCAAGTTTCAGTGCTGTAAAGCGTCAGTGTAAACAGTGCACCAGCGCTGGGAGCTATGCCCTTCATGGAGGCGGGTGTTTTTTAGACTACACAAGCCACGCTTTAGCATTGCCAGTGTAGACTAGCCCTAACTCATACTCGGAGTGGAGGCAAAGTCTATAGCAATGTAACACCAAGAGTTCACTGGGGTGGGCTCTCTGATCCTACTAGACTACTACTAGCAAGGTAAAGGGACTTTAAAAAGTACACTCACTATAGCTGCATGATGATTTATGTAACCCTTCCATTAAAAACTAAGTGTAATCAGACATTCTTGATCTACCTGGAGAGCCAAGATTTTAAGGGTTCTGAACAGCCATGTATTTGAAGAAAGAAATTTGTCAAGGCAGCAATGGGGGGGGGGAGGGAAGAGAGAGAGAATCATGAAAACACCTCCATGCAGTCTCACCATGGCAGGTGAGACAGACTGTATCCTTCAAGGATGCCTGAACTATCCGCTGCAGTGGCAGAAGCTTTCTGAAGCTGGATATTCTGACCAACTCAAACCTCCCCTTCTGTAGGGCTGAAGACTAAAAAACCAGTGATCTTATCACTGATGGCTGATTAGCTAAGTGTATGGTGTCTAGCTATTTGGATCACTGAATCTGTAGTGGAAACTCTCACTCTTAAAACTTGTTCTGATTGCAACTGCTGCTTGAGACTGTTCGATCCTGAGCTCTCCTGGACACCAAACTACCAAGAGACTGGCTGCTGTAAGTACTGAAATGGCCCAAACCAGTAGGTTTTGGCTATTTTCAATCTCAATAAGCTATTTGAGGTAGAAGTCTATCTGCATTCTCCTCTTGCATAGTGATGCTTTCAGTGCCAGTAGGCAGTTGCAATTTCTTAGCATTCCATCTCCTAAAGAAAAAGCTATCATGTATGTACTTTTCCTGGACATCTGGTATCTAATTCAAATTCCTTTGTTTGGCAGGTTTGGTTCAAATGCTAAAGTGGTGCATTTCCTAGGAAGAATGAAACCATGGAATTACACATATGACTCTAAAACCAAAAGCATAAAAGGTGACACAAGTGATCCCACAATGGTTCACCCAGAATTCCTCAACATGTGGTGGCATACCTTCATCACCAACATCTTACCCCTACTAGAACAACATGGTATTGTTAAAGACGCCACTACAGGTGTAAAGGCGGTATGTCATCATCTTGTATCTTAGATACCTGTATTGAAACATTCTAAATGCGGATGTTCTGTACTTCCCCCATCCCAGACTTCAAATTACTGAAGGCTTCAGGGAGAATCCATTGACTTGAAGCATAGCTTTTTTTCAACTCCTTGTTTAAGACTTGAAATAAAGTAGAACAGAGGAAATAACTGGGTTGGTCTGGTCACTGGTGTAACTGTTTACTCACCTCCCTTTCTAAATAACTACACCTCTACCCTAATATAACGCGACCCGATATAACACTAATTCGGATATAACACGGTAAAGCAGCACTCCAGGGGGGGCGGGGCTGCGCGCTCCAGCGGATCAAAGCAAGTTCGCTATAACGTGGTTTCACCTATAACGCGGTAAGATTTTTTTGGCTCCCGAGAACAGCGTTATATTGGGGTAGAGGTGTACTGTGAACTGCAAAAGTGGCTATTAACAATGGTGTAGAAATCAAACGGGGGTAAATTTTTTCCCCCCCAACTACATACAGAGCCCTGACTCTCACTGACTTCAAGCGAACAGACTTGGTCTTCTAGCTCAAGCAGTAAAGGCTCATTGTTTTGGGGGTCAGTCCCCACAGATGATACCCAAACAAAAATGTTGTATGACAAAACAAGGAGTCAGGATCCTGAAGTCCTTAAGTAATTTGTAGCAACCTAACATTTGTACTAACTAATAGGAATTATCTGGCTGTTAACCAGCTTAAAGCTCACCAGATTAAATTCGAATAGTTCTACAACAGGTGTTCCCAAATATGCTGAACTAAATGTCTCTAACTTTCCAAAGTCCACACATCCCAAGTTGGAAAGTGCTTGAACCTGTGAGACTAAACTTTGTCTCCATTTACTTCTCGTACCGAAGTTCTGCTAACACTGCAGAAATATTAACCCCCTTATCTTTTTTTAAAAGGATTTTTGTCTTGTAACAAAATACTGAATTTTTACTGAATATCAAGGTTTACTCCAGATATTCCGGAAATGATTCCATTCTGTGGAAAAGGCCATACAGAAATACCTTGTAACCCACCCTTTACTGGCCAGAGTGAACCCCCATTTTATGCTCCCTAAAGACTGATGAAGAGCAAAATGTTGATGCTGAATGGCCTAAAATTAAAACTAGGATTGAGCAGAGACCTCCTGTGTTAGAGGTTCCCCCTTATCACAAAACTGAATTCTGAACATTAGGTGAGAACAAGCAATCTCATACAGTGGTTAAGATCTCTCCCTGGATGATAGTGTGTGCAATGATGGTCACCACTACAGTGATGTGAGATATATGGGTGTGATCAGCCTTGCAGTTCAGAAGCTACTCTGTAGAAGTAATATAACTGCACTAATATTCATGCATCTCAGACTGAGACTGCAGATGGTTATAAGCATGACTAAAAGAGAACTTGGCATACTAGGAGTGCTCCTGCGACACTCCACAGGCTGTTATTGACAGTCTCTATAGGAGGGAGGGGAGAAAAGATAGTCTAGGAAGATTGCATCTGTAGAGCAAGTGGAAAGTATAGGTTAAGGCAACGTTCTATCTTTATTTTAATCTTTTACACATTGAGTTTAATAGCATGTATGGAATGCAGCTTTGCAGTAACTTTATACTAAATTTAGTATAACCGAAAATAAAGTAGTTTTAAGTTCTCAACCTTTCTAAGCCCAAAGTTACTGATCTGTTTTAGAGCTATGCTTTCTCTTGTCCATCTTACACCTTTCTAATGAACTATTTGCAGCTATCGGGCTTGGTCTATTCTCTGGCTTTCTCTTGTGGCTTCTGTAGAGAGGTATGAAGAACTTAAACCGATATTGACCAGTACTTTCCTGTGCGCTCTCCATTGACTTCTTAATTTGTTCATTTTTCTTTTTGGCTAGGAAAGTTGTATAAACCCTGCATTTTTTTTTTCCCCCCAAACAGTGCTTGCTGCTTTGCATGAGAACATCTCATTGGTTCTCCCACCCTCAGCCCTCTATTGCTTGCTTAGAAATAGGACCTATAACTCTTATATAGTCTACTTACTATGCTCTCCTTTCAGGACGAGGTTACAGAGGCAGTGTCCCACATGTCACTTTCAGCAGCAGCACTAACTTCGCCATCATCTCCCCCACCAGCTGAATCTTCAGAAGAACGGAAGGAGAGGTGGGAGCAAGGCCAGGCTGACTACATGGGAGCAGACTCCTTTGACAATATCAAGAAAAAACTTGACACTTACCTCCAATAGAAGCACTTCTATTGCCGATATTCATAGAGATACAAGAACTTCTTCCCGAGCTATTGCAGCTAGGAAAGTGTTGAATGTGGTCAGTTAAGCTTACCTAGTAGCTTGATAAAACTCATCAGGCTGAAGATCTTTGCAGTACTACAGGTGAGAACTGAGCAAAAGCTATAAAGTAGAAATCCTCGTGCCGGCTGTACCTGCACAATCCTGAAGTCTTCCCTTTTAAGTAAAACTGCTGGATATGCCTATTTAAAAATAAAAACAAAAAACTGGGGAACAGGGCACTAAACTGGCTTGACACTTATTCCTTTAAACCTGTAGGGCTGTGCTTTACCTCTTAAAAGATGAATGGCGTTACTCCTTTTGCTTGCTATCTTATATAGGAGATCATATTTTTGAGATTGTTTAGAAGTTGAAGTGGTTGTAACACTGCCTTACTGTAAATGTTAGTACTAAACTGTTAGCATACATGCAAACTTAATACAACTTCTAACAGCAAAGGCACTGCTTTATGGTATTAGTCTCACACTGAAGATCTTGACCAGGTTTTTATGTACAGTACATACAGCATGGTAGAATGTCTTTGTTTAGTTCTGTATACTATGGGACTATAAAACTGAGTTTTACCTGTAATATTGCACTCATTGCAAAATAAAAACTCGTGATGCATTTCTGGCTTCCCCCCTAACTCAATCTTGAGCCATTCCAAGTAAAATATTGGAGAAATCTGCAGAGGTCTCAAAGTCCTGACTGTTAGAGATGGGAGACCACTGCAGTAATTTAAAAAAAATAAATAAATAAATAAACTAAGATTAGTGATACTCCTATTCCAAACCTTAAATTCACAAGCTATTCTATGAGCCTACAACTTAATGGACATCTTTATTTTGGGGACATTGTACGGGTGTTCCAAAAAAAGGGACTCAAATAGCCAGCTGCATGGGGCAAGCTCCCTAGTTTCCAGGTAGCACATAACTATCTGGTGTAGTTGCCACTGGATGGATAGATAGTGATGAGCAGTATAAAACACTCACGTTTCTGCGGGTCAGACTAGGAGCAGAGGAGTCCTGTAGGGAGTACCTTTTGACACAAACTAGTCAGCTAAGCAGGCCTGAGATCCAGAGGATGTCATCCCTCAAATGTCAACCAAAAGTGCTTCAGGGAGATCGAGCATACAGGAGGTCTGCCTGCTGGAGGGCAGTGGAGGGGGCAGATCAGCAATCTAGCATACAACAGCTGGGAGAGACTAGACAGGTTTACTCCCCAGCTTTCAAAAAAAAAAAAAAAAAAAATCTGTAACGCTACAGCGACTTTAAAGGGTGCTCAAAGGAACACGTTCAGTAGAAGCTGTCATCTCTGCCTTGAGCAAACCCGTGACTTTAAAGTCCAATACACCAAGTTCCAGCATAGCACCCTTGTATATAAATGTATTCCTGATGGGGAAGAAGGGTTACATAAGAATCATGCATGGAGTAAGACAAGGTACTGTGGCTTTCCTACTCCATTATTAGTTGCTGGCCTGAATAGCAAGGCAACAAGAGGTGAGGCAGTACAAGGCAGGAGCAGAGGCACTGCAATAAAGCCTAATATAGCTCCAGGTACATGCCAGCTTCATGAAGTGTGTAGCAGGAGTGGGGTGGTCAGGAGAAGCTACATCTGTGATAAAAGAATCTCACTCATTCTGAAGGTTCAAGGGTTTAACCATTACTCCCACAACTTTCTATTGCCTACCCTTCAGCTAATCCATATCAGCCTGTATCTTTGGATGAAGCCAATGGCATTAACTTGCAGTCACCAATTCATCCTACTATGCTAGTGCCTGATCACTGCTGTAATATTGCCTGTGCACATATTTAAAGGGGCCTGTCATCTTACTTAAGATGTAGTGAAGAGTCCAGGCTAATAACTGTATTGACAGGGTTCCAGCTGCTAGTTCTGAGTTTAGCATCCTACTTAGCAGGACTAGCAAGCCTGGAGTTTGCCATTGTATGTAGCCGGACTAGCATCATTACCATCAATCCCCTACTACCAGTAAACAGTCCTCCAGAGGATCTTCCATGGAGGCACACAATCACTAGTATTGCAACAGCATCCATCTCTGCACACTAATTTATTTACTGCCTGAATACCACAATACTAGCATACTGGGCCTGTGCATACAGCTTGTGGTAGAATGTTTGTCAATGTACTCTTGCCCAACTATGGGTGCACAGTAGCTACAGCAATTGTTCTGCTTTTAAATAGAACACTCTCTACCAAGCCTGTTTACATAGCTTTCATTACATGAATCTGAAAGGACTTAAAACTCCACCAGTGGCAGTCTGGTGTGGGCCCTAGTGGTATATGAAGGTCTGTACAGAAGCATCTAGATGTTTAGTTAGGAAGGAAAGATTTCCCATATCCTCTGCTCAGATATCTGCCCCTTCTTTTTCAGACTGCGTGCATTTGAATTTAATTTTTTTTTTCAGTATAAAGGAAACAGCCAGTTAAAACGAACTTGATATAAATGAATCTCAGCATTCCTTGACCATCCAACTCACTGAGGACAAGGTCTTTTTCCTTCCAAAGGAGTTTAACAAAGAGCTGCACTCTCACTTAAAGCATAGGAGCTCTTCTATAGCTGTGTTCTTGCTACATTTACTGTAGATCTCAATACCATATTCGCTAAGAAAGCTGAGGCTTCACCCCTTTTCCACAGAAAAGATAGTAGCCACCTTCTGTGTTTCCACTGTTTGAGAGAAAAAAAAAATCCATGTTAGGTGGAGGATATACAATCAGAATTAAGATTGTACATGGAACCATACTACTGAATTAACAGTTTAAGGACCTCATCTTTTAATGAGAGTCTAAAGTGTGTTATTTCCAACTTGACAAGTAATGAAGCTTTTGGCCTAAAAGCTAACAGGGGAGTTCTACTTTTAGGAAAGATTCTTTCCTGAAAAATATTTAGTGGCTACAAATATTTTAAGTAAATGTTTTATTAAGCAGAAAGGCTATACATCACTGCTCCAGAGAGCTAGTGAGCAGAAGCAGTCTGTTTAATTGCCTCCATATATACCTGATAGAAGATGCAGTCAGTTCAGTAGAGTAGTCTGAAAATTTCTTAAGTTTGAGCTCAGAACTTATAAGCATCTGCTACCATTGCTGTAGACTGCAACTTCTTCAATCCATAGTTATCATAGTTCAGTGAAACTTAAAAAGGTCTATGGCTTTCTTCCAAGGCTGGGCCAAAGCTATTTAGCATGTAGAATTTAAGCTCTATACAACAGGCCAATAAAACATTTTCAATTCTTTAAAAGTAGGGGAAGGTCATTCAAACTTGACACTTACTACAAACTTTTATCTCAACTAGGCAGAGACTACCATGGCTTTAGTTTGACCAACCACACCATGTGAGCAGATAGCTACATTCCCAGCCTCTGCTGGTTCATTAAATATTATTTCCAAGCTGCAGAAAGATGAAGAAAATACCCATTCCCACTACTCTGATCTTTTGGGTGTTACCAAAGTAACACCCTTCCTATCTCTACTTCAATTTCTGCGCTGAGATGGGGCCTCACAATGCAAGTCTCAAATTTTAACAACTCCTAAGTGAAGGTGTACGGTATAAATGAGAGCAGAATTAAAGCAACACATGGCAAGAAACAGTGTAAAAGCTGAACAGAGCTTAACGGTAGTAGTATAAGTTGACCAGTATGTGCAGTGATCATTCTCTCAGCATTTTCCAAGTTTTAATATTGCATAGTCAAATTCAATCTTCCTGTCATTCTCTAATGCTGAAGTCAGTGTTCACCATAGCAACAGAAAAAAGGATACAACACCTCTGTGCTCTTGCTTGCATGTTTTCATGCAACTGTATGTTCTCTGCTCTTAGATTTTTGACATATGCACACCTCCTTCCCAGGTGATGTATGTAGCTTGTGTCTTTGCAGACCATATGCCAGTTTTGCTAATAAATCTTATTGATCCATGCTGTAGGTTAGTACTGCTTCTGCATTATCAACATGTACCAGTTTAGTGTGTTTTCATATGCCTGACATAAAAGGGCAATCAAAGATGAAAAGATCACTAGTGCGTGACATTAGTGCCCCAAGAATCTCAGCCTTCCTTTGATATTGTCAGTGATTCAAGCACTAAGGCTCCACTTGCTAGAGTGACTGCTTTTATAAAGCACAATATTTGAACAGTTCATGCTAACAACAGCTGTAACATGGTAGAGAGAACACTAACATACTCCTGGGGAAATTCTGCACCTCTGCGCATGCGTAGAATTTATGTCCCTTGCAGAAAAATGACTTTCTGACAAAGGAAGCAAAGGGAAGCCACACGAGCAGACATGAGACTCTCCCCAGTTTTGGGTGCCCAAGGCAGCCGGCAGAGAGGTAAATCACTGGGGGGTCAGGGACGGGGCAGGGGAAGACCCGGCTAGTGGCTCAGCTGCTAGTCCCGGCTGGGCTGGGGAGGACGGGACTTCCTCTTCCCCTGCATGGCATCCAGGGCTGGGTCAGACCCACCCCCAGATTTCTCCCCCGACTGTAGGAAGCTGCAGGGGGAGGGCTCACTGTGCAGGTAGCTGTTTACCAATCTGCCCAACCACCATGCATCCAGACCCCCCTCATACCCAGACCCTCCTGCTGAGCCTCACCCCTCCTGCACCCAGAATCCCTGCGATGAACCCCACTCCCCTTACACCTGGACCACTCTCAACAAGCCACCTGCACCTGGATCCCCACCCTACCAAGTCCTCACCTGCTGCTCCTGGATCCCCACCCCAGAGCCCCACTCCCCCAGTATCTGGACATCTCCCCCGCCCAAGCTCTGCACACTCAGACCCCCGCACCCCCCCACATCCACCCCACCCACCGCTGAGCCCCAACCACCTTCACCTGGACCCTCCTACAGAATCCCATTACCATTGGACCCAGAACCCTGCAACAAGCCCCTGTGCAGCTAAATTCGCCCATTGAGCCGCCCTCACCCAGATTTCCCCACACAGAACCCCCTCAACCCACACCTGGCTTTCCCAACACTAAGCCCCTCTACACTTGGATCCTACCTTCCTGAGCCTGCCTGCCCACACCTGGTTCACCTGGCATGGAGAGGCAGGCCTGGTCCTTGTGCTGTGTCAGGGCTGGGTGCAGGCTCACCGCTGAGTCCATGTCCCGGGAAGGAGTTGCACAGTGATCTCCCATCTCTGTGCAGCCAGTGGCCTGTGCTCCCCAATGCCATGCTGGAGCCACCACATTTATTTGACAAAATTTGCAGAATTTTAAAATATTGTGCGCAGAATTTGTAAGTTTTAGGCACAGAATGCCCTCAGGGTAACTAACAGAATGAGAAGCCCCTGACAAGGGGCATTTTAAATTGGTATTTAATGTTGCCCAAATTTGCACTCCAGTTTTTCCCCTATGAATTACTGATGCACTTTCTTCCAGAATCAGACAAAAGCCCTATTACTCATTCCTTGGCATTCAGGGGCACTTCCAATGGAAAAGTTAGTAGTCCCAATACACATTTTAAGAGCAAAGACTGAAGCACATTGTTATATTCCACCCAAAAGGGGTAAATAGTCACTTAGAACCCATTCCCCCAATCAATCCCCTAGAGTCTTTTATTGCTCAGCCCCTTTATGAGTGGGAAGCCAACTCAACACACAGCCAACCACAATTAAGACAGGTACCTATCTTAGCTACATATACTGAAGGAAATACAGGCTCAGAAAAGAAAACACTCATCCTGAGCTTTAACCATTCTCTTCTCCCAAACAATATACTCATACATAGGTGAGATCTTCCACTGGTGGTTTATAAAGTATCCCAGCACCATTGTATCTGAACACTTCAGTAGAGTGGGGAAGTAAATTCATGCTCAGGCACAAAAGCTGCTGCAAGATGGAGGGTGTCTACTGGGAGGCAGAACTGGATCAGGACTAAGGTGGAGCAAGTCTCACCATAATTTACCCTCCCCCACTCCCATGGCACTTTGTTCAAAACAAGCAGCATGACTGATTAAAGTTAATATTTGGTGGCCATATTCAAAATGAACTGGTGATACTATGAAGAAGATATGCTCAACTGGAGTAGAAGTAGCAGATGAAATTTCATATCCACCTATAGTATAATGCTCAGGTAGATTACAGGCAAATCACTTAAAGTAGCCTTTTTGAAGCCATCTCTATCCCTAAATTATTTCTACTGAAAGCTGATTTCGTTGTGCAGCATGTGATAAAAGCACAATCAGTTCAGAATCAAATACTTTTTTGGGTTCCAGAGAAATGCCATGCTGCATTAGACTAAAGGGATGAGAGCACCTAGCATCTCCAACAGTGAGCAGTAGGATACTGGATTTTTAAGAGGAAGGTGCAAAATTCTCCATCACGTACCTAACCCTGCAATGGTCTAATCACAAAGAGACGAATGTCAGTTTGTGAGCAGCTTTTGTTACAAAGTCTGAGGATTAAGCTTCATTGTAGTTGTACCTAATATAACAGAAGATGTTTTTATTTATCTAAATATCTAGTCCTTTTTAGAGTTATTAAACTATTGGTCTTGACTTTTGGGTAAAGGGGCAAATCAGTGACTTGGAGGTTTGCTCCAGCATGATACCCCATTCATATCTCTGGGACATGCTATTTCCCAGCTCAGTTTAGGCAATACTGATATTAGTCAATGTATCCTTGCTGAGGCTAGACCTGTGGTTTCAGTCCTTCAGCATCAGAGCAGCAGCAGCTGATGATGAATTATCAGATTCAGAAGGAAGGCAGAGGCCTAAGGCTAAACTGCAGTTTCTAATCACTACAAAATATATACAGCCCCCTTGAACAGCAGCAATAAAGGACAAAACCACTCAACACCCTGCCAGCCATAATTAATTTTATTCTGCTTCACTCCAGTAAGGAGGAACTCAGCTGCAAACAATAGCAAAGAAAAACCTATGGCTAGCCCATGCCAGCCAACTTGGGCTCACAGGGCTTGGGCTGTTTCACTGCTGTGTAGACTTCCAGGCTCAGGCTGGAGCTCTGGGATCCTCCCCACCCACACAGGGTCTTAGAGGCCAGAGGTCAGCCCAAGCCCAAGCCCCAAAGTCTAGACGGCCCCACAAGCCCAAGTCAACTAGCACAGGCCAGTCGTGTCTAGTTGCTGTGTAGACATACCCAATAAGGCTACTAGTCATTTCATAATCTAATGTCCAGAACAATCACAATTCTACCTTATCATTGTTAGGTCAGCATACCTCAGGACAAATTAAAGGTCAAAAGGCTGATCAGGAAGAGCATGCAATAGCACCAGTTGATGTGTTACCTGGTGAGGTTTTCTTGGGAGGGGGAGGAGGAAAGTTAGGCAGGGAAGATTCATTGCTAAACCCACCTCTAATCCATAAGCAAAAACCATTTCCTACTTCTAACCACACTAATTGGATCCACACAGATATCAAGGAAAACTTAACTTGCCAAGGGGCATAACTGCACACGGGTGACCTGCTTGTATACACCTGCTCTACATTTTTTCCAGCATTAGGTTTAATGCACTGCGTTTAGACAATGGGTATATGTGATACCTGCTTGTGGCTGACTGGGATCATACGAACTATATGAATGGCAAATACTAAAAGAGTCAGACACTAAGCGTCATCACTCCTGAAACTATTTTCTTAGGCTTTGTTACTAGTGGTGGTAGAACTGGCTACTATGATTCCTCCTTCTGTCTTGCCCCACACATCAAGGCAGCATCCAAATCTTGTCAGTTCTTCCTCTATAACATCTCTAAAATCTGGCCTTTTCTTTCTCACCACACAGTAAAACTCTCACCCAAGCCATCATCTCCTCAACCAACTTCTCCCTAACAATCTGTATTAAGCCATACAAGTCAATTCAAAACAAAGCTGTTAAAAATCATGCTTTTTTTGCCTGCCTTCACCATATCACTCCTCTGAGTCCCTCAACTGGCTCCTCATTTTTACAGAGTTCAAGCATATTGTCCTCATCACCAAGGCCCTTCCAACTTATCTGTACGTGTATCTTATGTCATGCCCTCGTATAGTTCTTCCCCTCCATGCTTTGTGCATAAAATGTCCACCCCTACCTAGTTTATGAAGGTCCTACCCTCTTCTCCCTAAGACACATTTGTACTGTAAGACCTGCATGAAGTCATCAACTGATAATAGCTATGTAGAAGGTAAATTCATACAAATAACTAGGTAAATGTGAATTACCAGTTAGCTTCATCCTCCCTCCCTATTCCATACTATTGTTTCTTACACACACTTGTTGCATCTTGTTTTAAATTATATTTGTAACCTGCTGGGGCAGGAATCATGTTTTTCCACCTATTTATGCAGCGCCTAGCTCAACGGGGCCCTGATTTTGATTGAGTGCCTTTGGGCACTATGGTAATAGACTAAATAAATATTGCCACCATCATGGAATTATCCAGTCATGTTAAGTCAGCCTTCCTGTTAGGACCATTAAACCAGAAGAAAAAATATAAATATAATGGCTTTGGATCTGTTATTTTATATCTGAACAGAATAGGAACTTCTACCCTTTATATTTAATTTTAAGAATTTAAACTATTCACCCAAAACTAATATCATTGGATGTGCAGTTGCCGTTCAGTTACAATTCTGCACTAATACCTAGAATATTGACCAGCTGATGGTAAATGGAAAGAGGAACATGTCAAAAGCAAATTTTGACCCACTTCCCTGTTACTAGAAACCCTTCTTGAATTTCCCCAGACACACAATTCCCTGCTTCTGATTCTGAGCCCATGATAGTTGAGCCAGGTGTCAGTTATCACATTGGAGGGCAGCATGGAGCAGTAAGGAAGCATATGTCTGGGGATAGAGGCAACTGGGACGAGATTGGTGCTATTTAATATCACCTCTTCCACCTAAGAGCTGAAGTTGGATAAGTTTGAAAGAACAGAACTATAGATTCTCAACTAGCACTTGAGTAATTTTTAATCAAATTGCTCCTTCCCCTGTAAATCAAGTTCTAGACAGATCAGTGTTCCACATGGCATCTTCCAACTTATATATATAAAAAAGTATTTAGTGTTGGGGAAAAAAATTATAAAGCTTCTAACCGCTTAAAAAAAGAAATTTTAGTTATTTTCTCCAAGGTCCAAGTGGGGTTACAAAAAAAGCACAACATCCTTTTATACTGCATACAGCAAAACTATATATGGTGGCATATTCCAAAATCCAAAACACATGGATTGGTTACATGTAATAGTATGTATGTCAAAACTAGAATTTACGTGTTCTTTCCCACATAGCGCCAAAAAAAAAAAAAATTCATATAGAATTACAATTTGTATACACTTAAATGGAATTGTTAACAGAAGGAAAACATTAAATGTAAGTATTTTACATTTACAGTCAAAATAGTTCACTTTGATAAAATCCTGGAGACTCTTGAGAAGCATTCATTCCCTGTTGCAACTGTACATTATACACAAAAGTGTCTTCCTCTATATTTTACTTATATTTTAGAACCTATACAGACTGACAGAAAATAAATCCATAATTAAATATCAGTCTTCACAAGGAGTTACACATTTTTAGTTTTGCAATTACTATAAACTATCAGTCCTGAAACACAATGAACAAGACCTGACAGGTTAAAAATAGTTATGTTCTAGTCTGCATTTTATTTACATTTTTTAATGTTTCTATTTGGGGGAGAGCGGGGGGGCAGATGGTCATATTTTCAGTGCCAGAAACATACAATTTGCATTTTCATTCTAGAAATAGGTCAGAAATTTACAAATAAGAATGCACAGTAAAATAAGTTATATAATTCTGTTTTGAATTTTTTTTGGTCCACCTCTCAAATAAACTACTTGTATACAGAAATGCTGTAATGTTTGAAATATGACTTTTTATAAGTTTAATGAGTACAAAAATATTTAAAGAATTTTTTTAATTAACATTTAAATAGTCAAACCAATTTTTATCCTTGTCAGCTGATTTCACAGGTCTACATTCTATCTGCCAAAGTACCTTCGCAGCATAATTATAAAAACACACATGGAGTGTGTGCACATAAAAACTAATGCCACATCAACTATAGTACTATATCCTTTATTCAGAAAGAATGATTGACCTACCCTCTTACAAAATTATAAATCAATCAGAGTCTTAATTTCATTGATCTTGGTTTGTTTTACTTCACTAACAGTGAGCTTTTTAGCTGCAAAGGCTCCTGCTGCAAGTTCCCTCTTCTTTTTCTGGATTTTCAGCATATTTTCTTCCACTGAGTCCTTCACAATGAACTAACATACATTAAAAAGAAAAAAAAAAAAACACACTTAAAGTAAAAGGCAGACATTTTCAAAAATGGGTGCCTAAATTTAGGCACTTAAGTGATTAATTGGAATTATTCTGTACTTAGCATATTTGAAGTCAGGCCACTTATTTAAGTGCCTATGTATGGATTTAGAAATATAGGCCCATGTTTCTGGAAATTTTACCGAATATGGTAACACTCTGAATGAAATGTGGCTCTATCATTCACTTACTTTGCCAAAAGAGTAAGTGGCAAAGTAAACATAAGAAAGGCCGTACCGGGTCAGACCAAAAGTCCATCTAGCCCAGTATCCTGTCTACCGACAGCGGCCAATGCCAGGTGCCCCAGAGGGAGTGAACCTAACAGGCAATGATCAAGTGATCTTTCTCCTGCCATCCATCTCCACCCTCTGACAGACAGAGGCTAGGGACACCATTCCTTACCCGTCCTGGCTAATAGCCATTAATGGACTTAACCACCATGAATTTATCCAGTTCTCTTTTAAACTCGGTTATAGTCCTAGCCTTCACAACCTCCTCAGGTAAGGAGTTCCACAAGTTGACTGTGCGCTGCGTGAAGAAGAACTTCCTTTTATTTGTTTTAAACCTGCTGCGTATTAATTTCATTTGATGATCCCTAGTTCTTGTATTATGGGAATAAGTAAATAACTTTTCCTTATCCACTTTCTCCACATCACTCATGATTTTATATACCTCTATCATATCCCCCCTTAGTCTCCTCCTTTCCAAGCTTTGGACCCGTTCCAAACCCTTAATCATTTTAGTTGCCCTTTTCTGAACCTTTTCTAGTGCCAGTATATCTTTTTTGAGATGAAGAGACCACATCTGTACGCAGTATTCAAGATGAGGGCGTACCATCGATTTATATAAGGGCAATAATATATTCTCAGTCTTATTCTCTATCCCCTTTTTAATGATTCCTAACATCCTCTTTGCTTTTTTGACTGCCTCTGCACACTGCATGGACATTTTCAGAGAACTATCCACGACGACTCCAAGATCTTTTTCCTGACTTCTTGTAGCTAAATTAGCCCCCCATCATATTGTATGTATAGTTGGGGTTATTTTTTCCAATGTGCATTACTTTACATTTATCCTCATTAAATTTCATTTGCCATTTTGTTGCCCAACAAACAGACAAATCTTGGGTCTTGGGGGAAAGGAGTAATCTCTCTTCTGCCTCCATTTTGATTATTGGAATAACAAATTCTTCCTACTTGCTGCTGACATCAGAAGAGGAACAACTCCAATTTCCTAAATGGGATCCCCCCCCGGTTGGTGTAGGAGGAGGAGGGGGAGACAATTGGCTGGTGAAAAACAGATCAGCAGCTAAGAGACCTGCAGTGACGTAACGAAGAGCACTTGGGTCCCTCCCAAAAAAGACCAAAACCCTGGCTGGCTGGACAATAGCAGCATGCCTAGGGACCTACAGACTGGGTTAGTGGCTCGATTCCATTCAGGCTTCTGGAGCTTGAAACACCCTGAGAATCCAGAGCACAGAAGCTCAGATTCCCCTCACAGCAGTTCTAGTGGGTAGCCAGGAAGGGGTGCTTTCTAGGATCTATGACAGAATGGTGGCAGTGCAGTAGTACGTGAAGATTTTTACAACACTGTTGCAAAGGCTTATACTTCTGCAGGTCTGCAAGAGCACGTCTGTTAGTTTGTCTCAGGTAAAAGCTATTTAGCAAGCACAAATTACAAGCGGTTCATGAAGAGTGGCTTCTGGGCCTGTATGCGCAGTGAAGTCTACCTGCTGCTGATCAGGAGAAATTGGAGTTGGTGGCCAGGATGCACTCACATGCCATGAGGCACAATGGGTCACCTGCTCCAAACCAGCAGCCAGAGGGGTCCCTTTTTCTCCTATACGGCATGCAGTGACAAAGCAGATGGGGCCCATAGATGATCCAGCAGAGGTATCTGCAGTGACTAAAGATCCAGAGCTGTGGAGGTTGGAGGAGACATGGATGGAGCAGGAAGCCAGACATCAGAGTGAGGAGACAGAGCTGGAGCAACAGACGCTTGCTGACCTGGACAAAATGCAGGCAGCTCGAACAGGAGACGAGGGTCAAGTCACGCCCATGGGACCCAGGAGGAAGGACATAAGTGTGTGCCTCATCAGGGGCTAACATACAAATAGATGAGGGAATGATGGACGCTATCACTCTGCCTGCAGCTGAATCACTATGGACACTAACCTTTGTTCTGGGATTCTGACTGTGGAAAATTATTTTTCTTGATGTGTTTTCTGTAGTAGTGTACCAGGATCAAATTATGAGGGTTCAGGTACAAGCCCGTCATGACCAGACTCAGTGCTTGAGGGGGAGAGTTCGACATCTACCCTCACTGGGGAAACTGAGTCAGTGCTGAGTGTGTCTGTGGCACAGCTAAAAGGTGCTGTGGCTCAGAATCTGCTGGGAGCAGCGAGATAGTGGTACAGCTAGGAAATGCTGTGGACCAGAACTCCACTAGAAGTAGGGAAGATTACTGGGGGCGACGAGACACTGGCACAGCTAGAAGGTGCTCTGGACCAGAATGACGCGGGGAGAAGGGAAACAAGGTATGGCTGTAAGGTGATGTGCCTCAGAACTCCCCTGGAACGAGGCAGACTCTGGGTGGTAAAAATGCTGACAAATCCATGCTACCCAGTAAAGAATAGGAAAAGCCCAGACAGGTTATAACCACAGTGGCAAGTGAAGATGTTAAGGAGAGGGAAAAGTGCCCTTTAATCTGTGGGTTTAGCATGGGCATGGGAGATATAATTAAACCTGAGGGGGATGAGAGAAGGAAAACACCTCACCTCTCCCCAAGGGGGAATTAACATGGGAACTAACCTATGACTGTATTTTAGTTTGATTATTGGAACAGTTTATTAGCTGAATGAATGTATGAAGTTCAAATTAATAAGCGGATACCCTGTCCAGGCAGAGAGACTTTAAACCAAGATCTGTGGAGTAGACAGCAGCTAATCCTACTGAATCTATATAGGGGAAAGCTGTGGCACAGAGGCCCATTGGTACCAGCTGACAAAGGATTCGCTGTCCTGTAACCGCAACTCTTAAGAAACCTGACAAATTCACTACAGCTAAACACACTGCTTTCATGGTATTTATCCATAAATTATATCCTGTAAGGTCTGTAATAAAAGCTTAGGTCATACTAATCCTCACAATCATGGCATCATGTATGGATGGATGATATTTAAGGAGTTGTGTGTATGTAGTGAAAATATAAAGACTGTCACCAACTTAAAAAACAAAAACAAACAAACAAAAAACAGGTTTCTTCAAATCAGGAAATAGGATGTATATTCACCTATCTCAATTCACAGGTCAATTAAGCATTGTAAACCAACACAATAGGAGCCAAATTTATATATAAAGTGAACAGAGGAATGGTAAGTCACTGGAGACTAACCCACAGGGGTTGTCCTGCCTCGGGGTGGGGGGTGGGGGAAATAATAATAAAAATAGAATGTAAGGGAAAAAGTCTCATCTATTCACTGAGAAAAAACACCTGGTAGAAGGGGATGCTTCATGAACACTTGGATCCTGGTTTGTCTGAAACCAGCTAGCTCTGCAAAAGTCAACTTTTTTTTTTTTTTGGGGGGGGGGGGGGAGAGAGGAGAAGAGAGAAATCTACATCATATAGGAAAGATAACCATTTATAAGTGTAGACCCTGGTTTGTAATTTATCATTTTATATGTAAAAACAGTTTTGTTTCTAATTATCCTTACTCAGTAGCTCTTAAATCTTAATCTTTGATAATAAACTTGTCTGTTTTCACTATAAATATATACCTCAGTGCTATGATGTCAGATAGGCACTGATCCTCAATTGAATCAAACCAGTTAGTGTGTATTCAGTCCATTTGGGGATAGCAAATCTGGTAATTTCTGAGACTGTCCAGTGACAGGTGCTGGATACTATGAGGGCTCAAGGATTGGGGGGCATCTATTGATAACCTGCAAGGCAAAGAAAGGCCTGGCACAGCTCTGAGGAGATTGTAAGAGTGGCTAACAGACTGGTGGTGTCAGGGAGCAGCTGACACCCAGTTAGGCATCAGCAAGTCTTCCTCTGACTGGACATAGTGAGGAGTAAGAAGGTGACTTGCAGTCCTGGGCACCTTGAGAAAGCATCACACCTACCAACCTTAGGATTTCAGACAGGAACAAGCAAACTCTGCTCCAAAAATTAATATCATCTCTTCAGAGAGAGAGAGGGGGTTCATACCCCATTATTTTTGCACAACTGTCACAAAATTTCACATTTCTGTAAGTGAGAAAAACAACATAGCCCAAGCTAACATTTCAAAAATGGAATCCCAACTAAAGTTATAGTTATGTTATACTATAGCTATATCCTCTGCCCAATTCTTTTAAATAACTCTTTATTTAAAAGAGCATCACTCCTATATCAAAATCACAGTTGTTCAGACAGCTCACCTTAGTGATGATAACATTTTGCTTCTGGCCAAGTCTGTGACATCTGTCAAAACACTGGTCTTCTGCAGCAGGATTCCAAGCCTATCAATGATATATGATCATCAATCTAAACCTTATGGTGAACAATTAGTTTTTCAAAACTACACTGCGAGTACATTAAGACACTAAGAAATTTTAAAAATGAATTCACTAAAACATGTTACCCGTAACAGTATGGCCTATGATAAAAGTAGCCATGTGATTAGCATTGTTTATTTTTATCGGTAACTGTTATTCTTAGGGAATGTGACATGATCACACTATTCTATAGAAGGATGTAGGGTGGATTAAAAAAAAGTTTTTTTAAGTAAAAAAAAAAATCATTTATATTTTCAGTAAAACCATGGATGAGTTTGTAATCAGGACCAGCAAATTCCAGCAAGACTCCATAGATGAAAAGCTCATTCAGTTCATTTATGCAACCAGTTCTCCCTTTTGTTTTGTTCAGAACAAACATTCCATTGACATGGTTCAGTCATTACAACCAGGCTACACTCCACCCAGCAGAACAGACATTGCTGGAAGGTTGCTGGATACAGTGAATGAGAAGGAAACTGAACGATGTGCAAAAAACATTGATGAGAAATGTGTTAATCCGAGCCTTGATGGGTGCAGCAATGTACACAATGATTTAGTAATATGTGCTTGTGTGACAACAGAAAATGCGTTTGTCTATCTTTAAGAAAAAATTGATACATCAGGAAATGCCCATGCAGCAGAGTACTTAAAAAACAGGCAGTAAAAGCTATAACAAAAGCTGAACAAAAATTCAAGTGTCAACACAGCTTTGTCACCGACAATGCTGCAAATGTAGCAAAGATGAACAGAAATCTAAAAGGGGGAACCTGAAATGTATATAGGTGCAGTGCTCATCTGATGCATCTTTTAGCCAGACTTAAAATACCACTCCAGGAATAAATGAAAATGTTGCTGAAATTGCAAAATACTTCATCACTTTTTGTCAGTTTCACTAAAGAGAGCAAGATCCAAACTAATTCTCCCCCATGGTGTACAACTGAATTCAGTGGTTGACTGCTTTGAGCTATTTATTTAAAAAACTTGCCTATTCTGATGACAATTTGTGATGAAAATCGGGACAAAATAAATGGAACTATCACAGCCAAAGTAGTCAACATCAGACTAAAGGGAAATGTAGAAGATATGCTGAATGTCAAAAAATCCATTTTCATTGCCTTAGACAAACTGCAGAAAGATTACTGCTGTATTGCTAATACAGCTGACTGAAGAAAGACTCCAACAACAAAAGTTAAATTGCAGGTAGTAAAGATGCGATGGATCAAGCAGTTACTCCACCTCAATTTCTTGCCAATATTACCAACTCAAAATACTAGAGTAGATATCTCACTATTGAAGAAGATGCTGCTGCTATGACATGGCATCTAATCTCATCAATCATGCCAACCATAAGAGATTTCACGGCTGGAGGTGAACCATTCAAGTAATACATGTTTGCTGAAGATATTTTAAAGAACATCACACCACCAAACTTGTGGGAAGTCCCTAGCTAAGTGCCTGGAACCAGTTTGTTGAAGTGCTAAATCAGCTTTTGACAGCAATAGCCTCTTCTGCAGGCACAGAAAGAACATTTTCTTCATTTGGACTAATTTATTCAAAATTGAGAAATCGAATGGGAGTTGAAAAAAAGCAGGAAAATGTGTCTCTCTTCCAGTCTAAGAATAAAAACGATGAAGGAGGGGATGAGATCTACTAGTTTTAAAAGTATGAAGAACAGCCTAAGTGACTTAGGAGACTGTGCTCTCATTTTCAAGATACTTAGGTGAGTAGGAACTTGAGCTCCAGTCTAAGCTAATCCTAAAAATACAAGGTGAATCACATAGTGCACAAGCGAAGCAAACACTGCCAAGGAGTTCATCTTGCAGCCATGGTCATCAAAAAGGAATATAGGGCAAGTGAGCCTGCTCCACCCTTTATGCCCTCAGTGGAGGACATAAGAGGGTATAAAAGCGGCCCCAAAAGAAACTGCTGACCAAAAAAAAGATCTGATCTCATGCGCATGGGGTGCATGTGCACCAAGAGCAGGAGCTGTGTGGACAACACAGAAAGAATAACCTTCTGTTTCTCCATCTGCAGTCACTTCGTAACAGGAGTGCTAAACTCAAACAAAGATGTTTAGACTGAAAATGGCTCATGCACAACCCCAGTCAGCTGCACTCTGTTTTCTGTGGTAGTTTTTAATGTCAGTACCTCACATGACGTTCCACTAAATTTGACTTTTAGTAAAAAGTCTACTACTACTATTGCACAAGTAGTTCTGCCTTTTCCAATTTTTTTTTATGTCTACACTGCAATTAGACACCCGCAGATGACTCTGGCTAAGGGGCTATTTAAATGCAGTGTAGACGTTCGGGCTCAGGCTGCAGCCCACACTCTGGGCCCCTCCCACCTCAGAGTCCCAGAGCTCAGGCTCCAGCCCAAGGCAGAATGTCTATACACAATTAAACAGCCCTTTAGCAGAAGCCCTGTGAGCCCAAGTTAGCTGGCACAGTCCAGGGTTGGGTTTTTAATTGTAGTATAGGCTTTACACCCACCCCTTCCTAAAATCCTGAGGGACCTACAACTAGTTTTGCATAGATCACTGTCAACATACCAGTGTTAAGTCTATTACTTACAGGATCCATTAAAAACACTCGTGAAGCAGCTGTCAGATTTAAACCAACTCCACCAGCTTTTAAGGATAGCAGCATTATGGTCGGGGACCCTGTTTGCCTGTCTTGGAAGCTCTGAATTGCTTGTACCCTCTTCTTCCGTGCCATGGACCCATTCAAACGAGTAAACACAAACCCTGATTCTCTGGAGTAAAAGAAAAACAACATTTATCAAGTCACTATGACAACAGGAAATACATTTATTTAAAATCCTGACCTCTGCTGTGAATGTTTAAAAGGTTATGCTTCTAGTCAAAACAGAAATTAAGATACATGGATCTATACCATTAAACAAAGAGTAATATGATTCTGTAACATTCTAAAAGAAAAGCATATTTTGTCCAATTTATTTGAAATGGACATTTCACAGACATTTCAGCCACTAAGAAGTACAAAATTATAATTAGTTCAACTTACTTCAGTGGAGTTTCTATTAGAGACAGGAAAGTGGTGAACTGAGAAACAATCAGACACTTTACAGCTGGATTCTGCTTCCTTAGGTCTATCAAAGCATGCATTAGAGCATTGATCTGAAATGCCAAAAATTAAGATTTATGCAATAGGATTATGATCCCAATCTTATGGATACTTCAAAAGCTTTGTTCTTAGGTACTGTGCTGATGCCTGATAATTTATCGTATTAGCCTGTAATAAAGCAGGGCAATCCTAAAGACTTTTTTTTTTTTTTTTTTTTTAGAACAACTCCTGAAAAGAAAATAAGAACTGGACAGTTTTTATGGTTATAAAAGGTGGCTATTGGGAGGTTGGCAACGTTTGGAGAAAGTTTCCTGGAGGAATTAATATCAATCTAATCTGTGTAGCCAATGCACTTTTCTCCTACTGACAAGTGTCAACAATCTTCTTCAGGCCAGAAAGCATGCAAAGAGGAAGGACGTGGAGGTGGAACTCAAAGCAGTGAGACTGAGGTAGGGGTTCGGGGGGGGAAGGGGAGGTAGCAGTGCTATAGAACATCAGAGGAGGAAAAGGAAGATCAAAGATTCCTTTTGGAGCTGAGAAGAATAAAAAGAGTGACGTCCCTCCACCTTTGAGCCCAAAGGCCAAATATATTTGTTCTTCAGCTTCTATAACTGTCAGGATAGAGATATTTTTAAGGGCTCAATATATACTGACTTTGAAAGAGCAGTAACCTTCTTGCAAATTTAAATTAAGTTTGTTGACAAATTGTCAACTTCTGCAATTAAAACCAAAAAAGGAAATCAAATGAAGGCAGGAAAATTTCAGATTTGGCAGTAAGATCTTGTACACTGATGAGGTTGAGGCCAAACAAAAAAAGATAAACTTTAAAAACAGACATAACCAGTTACGTGAACTAGTGAAATGTTAATAAAACATTTGTGAAATATAATGTGAGAAGCTCATTTATTTAATTTTAAATGTATGAACCTCAGGAATTTAAAGAATTTTCTAAACAAATTTATTCATTCATTTCTGATAAATTAAAGATGATTTACTTACATTTAGTTACAAAATATATCTTCAAAAGAAAAAAATATTAGGATTTCTGCTCTTTTACTGAAACAATATTTTAATTATTACGCTCCACAAACAGCCCTTCACTAAGGGAGTTCTAGGTCAACAACATTACTTAGCTGCAATTTGCACTACTTTTGTCTGTTTCCTTGTTGCAACCAAGGCTTATGGTAGGATTTTATGGTTTTAGTAGTGTTGTATTAACTTGATGTATACACTGAAAATTCAATTTTAAAGCTTAGAAAAATATTTCTATTTAACATGCTACATTTCACTACACAAGACAGTGGGAAATTACTTTTGAACTGGATATCCATTCCCGATCGCCCTTCTTCTCAATGCTAGAATCCGACTCCTCCGGAGGACATTCTACCAAATGTTCTACTCGAAGTTCGTTCCTACAAAGAGGACATTTGGCATTTGGCTATAAAATAAAAAGTGAGTTGAAACATTAGGAAAAGCACTTTCTTCATTTTAGATCAGATTAAGAGCATCCCCCCCCCCCCAAAAAAAAACCTACTTTATCATTTGCACATCAAAGAGTTCCAAGATTGCCATTAAGAAGTACATTCAGTGAAATTGAGGACTGCATTTTCATCCAGGCTAATTCACACATGGTACATTTTTCCACATGATAAATAACTCCTCCAAACCACACCTGACAATCATCAAAGCGAGATGATTGTATGTGCTATACCAGGGGTAGGCAACCTATGGCACGTGTGCCAAAGGCGGCACACAAGCTGATTTTCAGTGGCACTCACACTGCCCGGGTCCTGGCCACCGGTCCGGGGGGCTCTGCATTTTAATTTAATTTTAAATGAAGCTTCTTAAACATTTTAAAAAAACCTTATTTACTTTACATACAACAATAGTTTAGTTGTATATTCTAGACTTATAGAAAGAGACCTTCTAAAAATGTTAAAATGTATTACTGGCAAGCAAAACCTTAAATTAGAGTGAATAAATGAAGACTCAACACACCACTTCTGAGAGGTTGCCAACCCCTGTGCTACACCATTAAGACTACACTGACGTTTCCATTTTAATACTATTTTATTTACACTTCAAAAAAAATTGAAAATATTTGTTTGGAACAACCCAAACATTTGTTTATTTTTAAACTTTGAGCTAAATATGGTATATCATTCAGGTCTTCTGGAAAAGGGAGGGAAGAGAAAAGCTCTGTCTTCAAAATATTAGAAGCAGAAAAATAAACCATTTTTAAAAAAATATCTGAGTTCTTAGCTCAAGGATAGTCTTCTCTCTTTGCAGTTAATCTTTCACATTTCATTTTTAAAGTTCAGCGTAGGGATGTGTTTATGCTATATTTAGGGGCAGATATTCGGACACTGGCGGTCATTTTTTATAGGTGCAAATAACTGCAGACATAATTTTATGCCTGCAAATATTTGCTCCCACTGAAATGGAGACCTGGTTAAGGCAGAGCCAAGAATTTCTCTATTAACATTTCCATGGGGCTGTATTCAACAAACATAGTATGGATTGTCTGTGCTGCAGGAATGGAGAAGGGCAAGAGTTCTAGTCTACGAGCTCTAGAGAAGGAAAAGGAAACTTTTACCCCCCCCCCCCAAAAAAAAAAAAAACTTAACAGCCTTAACAAAAAAAACTTCTGGTTTGAGGTTTTGACTGCTGAATTATGACAAGAGAGAATGACATCCATGTAAGAAATAAAGTTTGACAATTTTGAAATAATTCTTCTCCCCTGACAGTTGACTAACACAAGACTACTCAAAAATGATAGGTAGTGTTGTAACTGT
Organism: Chrysemys picta bellii; assembly: GCF_011386835.1. Lineage (NCBI taxonomy): Eukaryota > Metazoa > Chordata > Testudines > Emydidae > Chrysemys > Chrysemys picta. The sequence continues at coordinate 28,693,662 of NC_088799.1, read as the reverse complement.
GTTGGTCCCAAGGAATTTTTTTTTTTTTTTAAAGTACATCAGAAGCAGGAAGCCTGCCAAACAGGCAATGGGGCCACTACACAACAAAAGTGTTAAAGGAGAACTCAAGGAAGACAAGGCCATTGCAGAGAAGCTAAATGAATATTTTGCATCAATATTCACTACAGAGGATGTAGGGGAGATACAGATGCTTCTCGACTTACGCAAGCATTCCGTCCGGAACGCCTTGTGTAAGTCAAATTTTGCGTATGTCAGGGACATATACCCAACAATTACGCAAAAAAACAAAAAAAACCGCTTACGGAACTTCTTCCATAAGTGCAGGTTTGCGTAACCCAGGGAGCGTCTGTACCCACATCAGACCTATTCTTTTGGGGCAACATATCTGAAGAACTGTCCCAAACTGATGTGTTAATAGAAGAGGTTTTAGAACAAGTTAATAAACTAAAAAGTATTAATTCACAAGGACCAGATAGTATTCACCCAAGAGTTCTGAATATGAATCAAATATGAATTGCAGAACTACTAACAGTGGTATGCAACCTATCACAGAAATCAGCCCCTGTACCAGATGACTGGAAGGCAGCTAATGTAATGCTGATTTTTAAAAAGGGCTACAGGCCAGTGAGCATATTTTCAATACTGGGCACTTTGGTGGAAACTATAGTAATGAACAGAATTAAGCAGACACACAGATAAATACAATTTGCTGGAGAAGGGAAATCATGCCTCACTAATCTATCAGAATTCTTTAAGGGAGTTAACAGCCATGTAGATAAGTTGACACACTGTACTTGAATTTTCAGAAAGCCTTTGACAAGGATCCTAATCAAAGGTTTTTAAGGAAACTAAAGTAGCCATGAAGGGAAGGTCCTCTCATAGATCAGTAATTGATTGAAAGATAGGAAAAAACTTGGCCATATATACCTAGCCTTTCACAATGGAGAGGTAAACAGCAGGATCCTCCAAGGATACAGAGACTGGATGGAACCTGTGCTGTTCAACATAGTCATTGATGATTTAGAAAAGGGGGTGAAGTGGCAAAGTTTACAGACTGTACAAAATTAAGTCCAAAGCAGACAGCTAGGAGTTACAGAAGGGTCTCACAAAACAGGGTAACTGATCAACAAAATGGCAGATGAAATTCAATGTTGATAAATGCAAAAGAATCCACATTGGAAAAAATAATCCCAATTATACATATTCAATGATGGGTTCTAAATCACCTATTACCACCCAAGAAAGAGATCTTGGAGTCACCATGGCTAGCTTTCTGAAAACTTCAGCTCAATGCACAGCAGTGGTCAAAAAGGCTAACAGTATGTTAGGCACTATTAGGAAAGGGATAGAAAATAAGACAGAAAATATTATAAATGCCACTATATAAATCCATGGCGTGCTCACATCTTGAATACTGTGTCCAATTCTGGTTGCCCCATCTCAAAAATGATATAGTGGAATGGAAAATATTCACAGAAGGGCAACAAATATATATGATCAACTGTACAGAATGGCTTCCACACAAGGACAGACTAAGAAGATTAGGGCTATTCAGTTTAGAAAAGAGACAACTAAAGGGCAATATGATAGAGGTCTATAAAAATCAAGAATGGCGTGGAAAGAGTGACTAGAGAAGTGCTATTTATGCTTTCACACAATACAAAAACTAGTGGTTATGAAATTAATAGACAGCAGGTTTAATACAAATAAGAGGAAGTCCTTTTTCCACACAATGCATAACTAACCTGTGAAACTCATTACCATGGGGAGAGAGAGAGAGAGAGAGAGAGAGCTCAGTGGTTTGAGCATTGACCTCCTAAACCCAGGGTTGTGAGTTCAATCCTTAAGGGGGCCACTAAGGGATCTGGGGCAAAATCAGTACTTGGTCCTGCTGAAGTACCAAGTAGGTGAAGGGAGGGGGCTGGACTCAATGACCTTTCTGTTGTGATAGCCAAAAGTATAACAGAATTCAAAAAGGAAAAGGTCCTATCAATGGCTATTAGCCACAATGGTCAAGGACGCAACCCCATGCTCAGGGCAACCCTAAATCTCTATCAGAAGCCCAGAGTGGATCACTCCATAATGCCCTGTTCTGTACACTCCCCCTGAAGCTCTGGTAAAAGTCACCGTTGGAGACAGGTTACTGGGCAACATGGATCATGGTCTGACCTAATATGGCTACTCCCATGTGAGAGAGACAGGGTAGGTGAGATAAGCTTTCAAACTACACAGAGCTCTTCCTCAGGTCTGGAGAAAGTAACCAAAGTGTCTGAGCTAAATACAAGGTGGGGCAGATTGTTAAGCATAAGAGTTTCAACGCATGCTGCAGGAGATCACTCAAAATGAAGTGGGCAATTAAGGATTAGCAGGCAGGAGGGTGGTGTGACAATTTGCTGTAAAAAGCCACACAAATCAGTGCTGCTTTTTTTTAGTGTCCAGAAGAGTTATGAATTTAAGTTCCCATCTTTAGATGGCGTTATGCAGGTTTCCTTTGAGGACTGGGACCGAGAGGTCAGATATGGAGTGATTGCTTTATGACAAGTGTTCATCCACGGGTGATACGGGGTTTTTGTCTTTTATCATTTTTCTGTGTGAATTTATTTGACAAATCACATCATGGAACAGACCACCCAAATATCCCAGAACTTTCTGCAGCACAGAAAACAACAAACCCACAGACAGCACACCTTTAGTTGTTACCTACCATCCCCATACTGGGAACCATACAGGGTATCATTAAACAGTTACAACCCATACTTGATGGGGACCACACAATTAAATAAATCTTTACTAAACACCCTCTTCTGGCCTTCAACCACCACCCAACCTCAGCAAGCTCATCATCAAGCAGGCTCCCCAGAGGCCAGGATACACCAACTCAAAGCAGCATGAGACCAGGCCAAAACAGATGTAAAACATGCAGACGTATCTCCACAGCTAAAATGATCAATACCCCCAACAAACGCACCTTTCAAGATGAATGGGTCTTACACATGCCTAACGCAACATGTAGTGCACCAAATGCCCCAACCACTGAGGACAATCAATATGCTCTTGAATGAACACACACCGAAAATTTTAAAAAACAAAAACATCATATCACTCCTGGGTGAACACTTTTCACAATCACCTCAAATCTGACCTCTCAGTCAGTCCCCTTTCTCAAAGGGGCCTGCATAATACCTTCAAAAAATGAGCCTGAGAACTTAAATTCATAAGTCAGCTCAACATTAAAAATCATGCACTTAAAAGAGACTTATCTGTCACACCTTGTATTTAGCTCAGATCCACTGGTTGCCTTCAAGACCTGAAGAAGATCTCTGTAGCTTGAGAGCTGTCCCTCCACCAACAGAAATTGGTCCAATAAAAGAAAAAAAATTACCTAACCTACCTTTGCACTCTCAGTTTTCGCTATCTCATGCTATCATTCCTTAACCTTCCACTCAGTTTACTATGGGGATAGACAATAGCATCACCAACGTCAACATAGTGTAGGTAGCCTCAGAGTGAACTATTATAAAATGATTACCACTGACCTCTGGTGACAAATCTAGAGTACACATTTCCTCTGCTCAATGCATAGGTATACAGCTTGAACAGATGACAGCTGGCATACAAAGGGGTTGGTGGGTCTACATGCTGTAGGGGAAATTACAAGACTGTTGGGGCTTCCAAATGATCTTTTTTACTCACTTGCACAAATTACAAACAGAACTGCTAAAAAGGATCAGATCCTAAAGGGTCTCCCATATGATGCTAGCGACTTCTTCAGTCACTGAATAATTTTTTTAAAATTCCAGTTATTTAAGTGCTGTTAAACAATACAACAGAAAGTCGCAGTCGAATAGTAAAGAGAGGTGTTTTTGTCCTCACTGGGAAAAAACACACACCTTACTTTTTAGATTCACTATTAATTGGTCATCTTCAAAACACAAAATAATTTTGATTTCTTTTAAATGCAGATGGAGAACATGCTAGCCAAAGGCTTAAACAAAGTATGCATACAACACTATACGCGATGCTATCATCTTTATTTCAAAGACTAAAAAGGAATGACCTGGTATAGCACAGCAGGAATCTCAAAAAATTAATCCCATTTTATCATGAGATTAAAAAAAAATGAACAATGACTGGTAAAATGTGCACTAGAAACAGTTGTGAGGCTCTTATTAAAGCTTATGGGACATGCGGGTGCAACTCCAAAGACAAAATTTGGGCCTTAGGCTATTACAGTAGGCTTAGCATCCATCATATACTCTTTAGCCTTACAGCTGCTCTCTATTTATTAATAGGATTATGATTTGTCATCTGGAATGCAACGTTACCGCCGCTCTGGTTGAAACTGACTGACGTCAACACCGTTACACCAGGGATGACTATGGCCCACTGCCTCAACAAATTCTATGTAGTTTATCAACACAATGGGCAGATAAGCTTCTGGCTGTCCAGACTCAATCCATGTTGCTTTGGGATTGGTCACTACGATTAAATGCAATAACAAAATAGCTAACCTGTTCACTTTGGATGACTTCACAAATGCATGGTTTACAAAACACATGTGCGCAGTGTGTTATCACAGGAAGGTTCAGAGAATCCAAGCAAATTGCACATTCTTCATCTGAGCCAGAGCTGAGAACCAACTTCATTTTATTTACTAACTTCTCACGTAATTCTTCAGGAGTACTATCACCTAATACATACAGAAAACATAGTTTTGTTAAAAACCAAAAAAAGATTTTACACATGGGGCCAGATCAGCAGCATAGTTCCATTGAATCCAACAGAACCATGTTTATTTACACCAGTAAGGATCTGGCCTACAATTTATAAACACACTTAAATATGGCAGAATCATCAAGAATAATTCTGTATTACTATCTAAAAACATTTTTAAGAATATTCAATTTGAGTCACTCAGACTAAAAACTCAAGAAACCCTAACTGACTATGGGCACACTGATCAGTACAGGATGCAACGTGCTCAGTGACTGAGGGGAAAAGAGCATTGTTTACGCAACAGCAGTTTTACACAGTGCTTCTATTATGGAGATATTGGTAGCTACTCTATAGTTGAGATTGCACTGTGATTTCTGCTTAAAAGGAGGAACAAATCTATCTGTTTCACACTAATTGAATGTAGTGTCCAAATTTAGCATAGTAAAACTCTACATGGAAAATTTATGTCCTATGAATTATTTTTTTTTAGGGATAATGTTTAGCAATATTTTAAATTGCTTTCTTTTAAGTTTTGCCCCATTTTTTCAAATTTCTTTGTTTCCAGAAGCTCAAAACTTCATACTGATCCTGATGACACATCAGACATATGATCATTTTGAAATTTTAGAACTGGGCATCAGAAGTTATAACTTATATTCAGGATATCTTAACTGGACTGTGCTAAATGCAGTCAATGGACCTACTCAGATCCAGCAGCTACTTTCCATTTTCTGAAGTTACAGGGACATCTGCCTCTGCAGTGGAGCTGCACACTCTTGGATTCCGAAAACTGTGCCTTCAACTCTCAGCCTTCCCCCCACTCTGTCCTAGCCCCTATAATGGCAAAGGATCATGGGGAAAAGAAAAACCCACAGCTTGCAACTCCACTGCAGAAGCAGTTTCTTCTTCTGATAAAGCTACAGGGCTGTTCCCCCACACCTCACTCATCCTCTTGTCCTCAGAAGGGGAGAAGTGGGCCCAATACATTAATAAACTTTCTATGGCTCAGCAGTGCACAGCGGTCCTCTGATAAACGTCCTGCAGTTCAACAGTCAAGAGCTTGATTGAGGTCTGTAACAGCAGAGCTATCAGATTCAGGGAGGAGAGTATCATCTCCTCCCTGTTTTTAGCCTCCATGACCTCCTATTCTGCTCTGCTTCCCCCCACATGTACTTGCTGACGTATTCAGCTTTTAAATGTGTACTAGTGTTGATAGATCTAAACATTAAAAGTTGATTATAATAGGAAAGAAGGACAACATGGTGGGAGCATGGGGAGCAAGGCTACCCGGGGGCAATTTAGGCTGTGAAGGGCACTGGGGAGAAGTAGGCCAGGACAGGGAGCAAGGCATGGGGGCAGGGGAAGGAAAGGAGGTCATGGGAAACATCAGGGCTTTGCAAAGGGCTTACAGGGGATAATATGTATTAATACCAAATAGCTAATCACGTGTACTAAAAGAAGACTGTCAACGCTGATACATACTCATTAAACCCTGGTAATTTCCACCACCATAAAAACCAAAACATGTACCTTAAAGTTCAGTTTGCTAGACTGTACATCCAAATTCATTAAAAAAAGGCAAAAAACATGCAGTTAAGCCATTCAACACCCTCCTCCTATCTACATGCCGCTCCTTATTCCTCCATTCATAATATACATAGGTCCATTTTCATCCTTAAAATACATGTTGATTGAACTTAGTCCACAAATATAAAATTCACTAGTGCATGCACATGCAGACTTTACATAGCAATTACAGAACGGATATCAAATTTAGAATGACAGATCACCCATTCACAAATTTTCATAAGCATTACAGAAAAAACAAACAATCTCACAGCCACCATTTACAGAGACAGCATACCTCATTTATTTACACACTAATACAAAATCATGTATGGAACTACAGTACAATTTATAAAAGCCACCCTAACCCTATATTAATGATTAAAATAATCAGCATTTGAACACTCAGAATGGTTGTTCAGGAAAAAGATAGTGTAAGGGAGATATTTAAGGATGACAATGGGAACCAATGAGTAAACTGTAGATGGGTTGTTGAATGACTCAGCTAGATATTTTGTTCTTTTTTTAGGGCTTGCCTTTGGTGGGATGTGAAGAGTAGCATATATAACTATAAGTTAGGGGGAGCAGGTAAGTGGGGGAGATGTTTTAAAGAACAATCAAAAATTCCAAATATTGTAGGTAGAACACATTAATATACCCAATTAAATGCTAATTGTTTTTGTCCATAATACAGCAGGTAAAAAAAAAAAATCTACCAATAACATTTCTATTCTTGGGACTCGAACTAAAATGCTGTTACAGTTTTTAGAACGATATACAGAAAGTTCATCTACTCACCTATTTGACAACTGGAAGACGATGTATTTGTGCAAAGATGAGGATGGCAACACAGCTGCCTCAATCTGAGCAAGACACCAAGGACATCTGCATAATGTGCTAGAACAGTTCCTTCATTAAAATACCTGAAGAACAATTTTAACATTATAGTGTGAAAAACATTATACCCTAAATACATGGTCTCAATGGGTCAAGTTCAGCAACATAAATCGTGTCCTATTCTTACAGTCACCTTTTACCTGTTTTTCATGCAAAACATGCCCTTTCATTTTTTGTGTGTTTTTTTTTAAATGTGTACACACCCAAATGGCAAAACTGGAGCACTACCACTTACCTAAACAGTGGTAGCCCTGAATATTAGTGTGACCCCTGAATCTGACCCAGACTTTAATGAAATTGCAGCCGATTACACTGTACACTTTAACTCACAGAAACCAGGGACTTCTGAATGTCTGAACATTCTCAACTATTAAAACTTCTTGTGGTGTAGATTTTCGAAGAGGTACATAGACTTTTAGTCACCTATTTTACATTGACCCTGGTTCTCCACTCACCCATACTAATGTAACTTCACTGAAGTAAGTGGGCCACCAACTAAAATAAATCATGTGGCTGAAACCTTGTGCAATGCTTTGAAAAAATTACTGCTCTGTGTAAGGTGTGTGCGCCACGGTTTCTTTGTCCTGTTTTGTTAAAGCTGTGAAATGCAAAAGCAAAACTGAAAATCTTTCCAGGTTATCTAAACTTACTAAACTATATATATGCGCTTACCATACAGGTCAAAGTAGGAAGTTCCATATACCATCATATATCAGTAACTAGTTCCTAAGACTCATTTAAATTTAAGTTCTACTTGTTTCTGGAGAACATTACATTATTCTCATACATTATTTCAGGAAACAAGTTTTTCAAGTGCTAAAGAATTATTTTTAAGACCACTGTTAGTGTATTTTGTATTCTTTTTGCTTCTCTCAAAGCCAGTTAGGCTCATTTATGGCATATGCTAAACCATTCTTCATTTTCTTCCTCATACTAACAATTGAACAGATGCTACAGTCATTTGCAATTATTAATTCAGGGCATACTAAGAGTGAAAAGTGTGTGTGGGGGGAGATGAGAGAGAGAGAGAGAGAGAGAGAGAGAGAGAGAGAGAGAGAGAGAGTTTGGCATATTTTAGATACATTCTGCTATTACAGCTAATATGCTTGAAATATCTGGACCGGTAGTTTTCAGAAGTCAGACTACAAAGAAAACTGACAACTCTAACAGTAACTGCACAGTCTATCTTTTTATCTACCTGCTAATAGCAGCTTTGCCTTCGTTCTTCACAGACTGATAGATTTTTCTCTCTTCCTCTGTAAGCGTAACATGCTGAATAAATACCTTACGTTCTGGTAACTCCAAAACAGGCTTTCCTTTAATTTTGCTTGTTTTCGTTCTCCTAAGGGTGATGTTTTTAATTAGGGACTGTAAACGCCTAGAAAGACACATGAACCAGTCTTTAGTACACTAACACAAATTACTCACAACTTTTTTTTATTCAGTTTACTGTCTGATTCTTTTGCATAAAATCTAAGCTTGATAATTTTAGTGCGGTATAGCATACTAAGTTATATACTATGTATTGCATTTTACCACCGAAGTATAAATAAATCTCATGAACCAAAAATGTACATTATGTTTAAACAAAGTACAAATGTGTAAGTTTGTCATGATGCACTGGCAACCAAAGATCAGATTTATTATCCACAAACATTTTACAAGCTCTTCATACCTCAGTCCCCCTTGCTCTCCCAGCATGACAGGGCGCTGGATTGTTCTGCGCCACCACTCTCTATCAGTAAAAGGTTTCAGTTTTAAAAAGGAGAGAAGAGACCACAAATCCTTTAAGGAATTCTGGATAGGAGTGCCTAAAATAAGAAAAAGAATCTAGAAAACCTTAAGAACCAAAAATATAAATTTGATTAAAAGTAGTCCACCCTCCACAAATACACAGAGCAAAGCTTTAAAACCCAGAGCACAAAATTTTTTTTTTTTCCAGATTGTTTCATATAGTGGATCTGTGACTCAAAGTATTAGTTTTCATAAACAAAGCACCATTACGCTAGCATACACTTTTTCAGGGGAGTCTTTCTGCAGCTATTTTAACTGCATATTTTAAAATGTATTAGTTTTCCCATATAGTTCCACTTTAAAGAAACAGGCAGGATTGAGGAAGAGAGAGAGAATTGGCTGACAAAGATTCTAACCCATATAATAATGGGACAACATATTAAAATCCATCAGATAACACACCCCAGGTAAAGGGAAGAGCTGTCAAAAAAAGAAAAAAAAAAGTGTTAGGACTTTAAATGATCTTAAAGAAATAATCTATTTTAAATGAATTTTTAAATACACCCCAACAGCTGATAATAAAATGACTCGTTTTCTGCACAAAGTGGCAGTCTCAGCATCTACCACAGAAAACCCCTGAAGTAGCCATACACTTGGCTGAAGTTATGTCTGCAATTTAGAAGAAACTGGTGGTTTGGAAGAGTTGGGGGGATTCCAGCCTGCTCACAGCAGTTTTGACACAAAAGGGCTTTGTTAAGATCGATAGGCATAAAATGTTACTCTGTATTTGTTCATTTTTCATAGATCATCATCATCTTGTCAGACCTCTCATCTTTTAGTCTAGGTGCAAAGGTCATTACAAATCCTTTAGTCTTTTTAAAAAAATAGTTTTCAGAACCAAAGCTTCAGTGCTTCTCCCCTCCTTTTAAAACAAGCAGCTGAGTACTAATAGGAATTCAAAAACAAAATAAAACAAAACCACACACAGTAGTTTAAGTAAAGAAAAGCAAGTATAGTGAAAGTTTTCAGTTTCAAGGGTTATTCTTAAAACAAGCAATTTTTAAATACTGAAATTTCACACTACTTGCATGCAGATCTGAAAGGATATAGCCAAAGTCTTCTCCACCAACAATATTTTCTGTCAGATGCAAAGATAGCTTCAGCCCAAACTGAGCACATAGTACAGTAACTCCTCACTTAAAGTCATCCTGGTTAACGTTGTTTTGTTGTTACGTTGCTGATCAATTAGGGAACATGCTTGTTTAAAGTTGTGCAATGCTCCCTGCTCCCCTAAGTTCCCTGTGCAGCAGCTGCCCAGCAGGCTATCAATTGCTGGCAGTTCAGCTCTCCCTCCCCTCACTGTCATGTGCTGCTCCTGCCCTCTGCCTTGGAGCTGCTCCCCGAGACTCCTGCTTGCTGTGCGGGGGAGAGGAAGAGAGGGGCTAATGTCAGGGTGTCCCCCTGCACCCCACTTACCCTATCTTCCATAGAGCAGGGGACACACATGACAGGGTCTCAGCAAGCTGGTCTAATTAACAAGGCAGTGTATTTAAGAGTAGGGTCAGCATACTTAAAGGGGAAATGCACATCTCTCTCTCACACACAGGGTGTCTCTCTCTGTCTGGGATGCAGTCTCCCCCTCCCTCCATTCCAGCTGCCTTGTAGAGTATGAGAGTTAACCCTTGAGGGCTCAGCCAATTGCTAATTCATCATTTAGCAGTAAGGCATTTTCTGGGAAATATGCAAGCCTCCGACTCCTCCACCTCAACCAAGGTAGGTAGGTAGGTGTGTGATATAGTCTTTTGTCTGATGAAAAAAAATTCCCTGAACCTAACCCCTTCATTTACATTAATTCTTATAGGGAAATTGGATTCGCTTAAAGTCGCATTTTTCAGGAACATAACTACAACGTTAAGTGAGGAGTTACTGTACCAGAAAACAAAAAACCCTCTATTTAAAAAAAAGGGCACATATAACTTCTTAAGAACGACTGAAAACGGAATAAAATGATTGAGTCTTTTTCTAAGAGGAATACTTCAAAAATACTCTGAAATGCTAGACTGTTGTGAGAAATCTAAAGTTTGCAGACACTAGAGAAACTTGGCCACTGATCTTATGATTTGATACTATGAATGACAAAGAATAATTTTTGGGCCTAGAAAAGAGAATGAGAAAGACTATATAGGCTGGTGCTTAGAGTACTCACCCAGGATGTGGGAGACCCACGTTCAAGTTCCTGCTCCCGTGACTTTTTAATTTATAAAAGGTGGAACAGGAGAGACCCATACCAGAATCTCTCATAGTCCAGTGTTAGGGCACACTCCTGTAATGTGGGAAACAAGTTCAAATCCCTTCTCCACATCAGGCAGAGAAGATCTCCCACAACACAAGAGAACACCCTAGCCACTGAGGTAAAGGTTTGAGAGGTTTTCTTCCTTCCCTCGCAGCTGTTTTGTGAAACTAGACATCCAAATACCCAAAATTAAAACCAAAAATCATTTTGACTCAATTTTTTTTGACTTTTTGATTCACTAATTCAACCCAAACAAAATTTTGTTCGGTTTTTCAGAATTGACAACAAACGGGAAAAAAATCCATTATTCACCCAGCTCTATCCATAATACATGCCTTTTGGGCATTATTCCTTAGACAGCACGTTTGCAAGTTGTTGTAGATGGTTTGCAGTTCACTTAGGCCCCAGATCAGGAAAGCATCTCTACTCAGGCCAACAGTTAGGCAGATGATTAAGTGCCATTGATTTAAGCCAAACACGTGCTTATGTGTTGTCCTGAACAAGGATTTTTCCTGAATCAAGGACTAAGTGAACAAAAAAAATCTGGGTTTCAAAGAAATCAAACATGCTGGTTTGTGAGTCAGTCCCTTCCTTCTTTGCTGATCATGTAAAATGAAGCTGGGATAATAGCATTATTTTAAATAGTTTAATTTGGTTGCATTCTCATCAACTTTTATAAAGATGATAGCTACAGCAGTTTTCTATGGACTTTTAATTTGCTACTGAGGACTTATGAAAAACTCTGACATTACTTTTTCAAAACCATTTTGAGATCTTCTTTCTGAACTAAGATTAATTTAAGAGCAGTCTAAAATAAGTGTGAACTTAGAGCCCAGCAGCCAAAATAAATGTTAGGTTTTCTGGATAAAGCCAAAATGAAAACATTTCTTTAAAAATGTAGTGTCACTGTAGTACAAAAATAAAGGTTAACACTGCAATTATTGTAGTGTAAAATATTTTACCTGTCAGTATCCATCTTCTCTGTGCCTCCAAATTTAATGCAGCTTTAGTTTGCTGAGCATTTGGGTTTCGAATTGTGTGCCCCTCATCCAACACCACTCTCAGCCACTTTAATCTGTGTAACAGGCTATCGCCTCTGCTCTGAAATACAATTTTATTTTTGATCCTGTAACTCAAATCAAAATAGACCTTTTTGCAACTATGATAAATCAAGTCATAGACCTAACACATAGCACAAGTGAGGTAGATTCATTAAGACAGATTTCTAATAGTAGAAAGTATATTCATTTTTATCTTGCTTACTCAAAGAACAGTAAAACGAGGAATGTGAGGAACCCACTCTTTTGGATTTAAAGAATCCCTGGAAATGTAAATCAAGTGCCTAGGACTAAGAGGATGCAAAAGGGTGACCAGAGCAGAAAGCAGAGAAGTGGGCTACATGATGCTAAATTAAATAGGAGGGGCCATTTCAAACAACTGATACCCAGATATTTTAAAAGGACTGAGATTTGTATGAAAACAAACCTAGCCAAATGCATGGATTCACATATAACAGATATCTTATTCAGGAAATTAATACATCCCTCAATAAAACAATCAGTTTTTACATACTTTCATAGACTATGCATAGAGTCCTACCAAATTCACAGCCATGAAAAACACATCACGGACCGTGAAATCTGGTCTTTTGTGTGCTTTTACCCTATACAGTATAGATTTCATGGCGGTCCTGCCTTCAAAGCTGGGATCCCAGCCAGCAGCCACCGCTCTTCACCTGCCCATCTCTGAAGGCAGCGGTGGGGCCAGCAGCAGTGCAGAAATAAGGGTAGCAGTACCACAACCCCCCCTCACAATAACCCCGTGACCCCTCCACAACTCCTTTTTGGGTAAGGACCCCCTACAATTACAACAAAGTGAAATTTCAGACTTAAAAATAGCTGAAACCATGAAATTCATTATTTTTGAAATCCTATGACCATGAAATTGACCAAAATGGACTGTGAATTTGGTAGGGCCCTAACTATGCAATTCAAAAAGCTTGACTGAAGTGCCTTGGCTGTGTAAAATTAAGCAGCAGAGTTGGAACCTTTAGATCCACTGCAGAGAGCTCTCCAAATTGAGCTAACAGAGTAACTAATAGCAGTAGTATGTGGTCATCCTTAGGCCTGGTCTACACTAATCCCCCAATTCGAACTAAGGTACGCAACTTCAGCTATGTGAATAATGTAGCTGAAGTCGACGTACATTAGTTCGAACTTACCGCGGTCCAGACGCGGCAGGCAGGCTCCCCCGTTGACTCCGCGTACTCCTCGTGGCGAGCAGGATTACTGGAGTCGACGGGCAGCACTTCTGGGTTCGATTTATCGCGTCCAGACAAGACGCGATAAATCGAACCCAGAAGTTCGATTGCCAGCCGCCAAACCAGCACGCAAGTATAGACAAGCCCTTAGTGTGGATCACCACTAGAAGGGGCTGGGACATTTTGCCAGAGGGTTTCACAGATTTTTTGCTGACATCAGAGCAAAGGTGAGACTCAAGAACCTTGGGTTCCATTCCAAGCTCCTGAGGGGAGTACCCTATATAGTGAGAACAAACACTTCTGCTTAATCCTCTCCCTCCCCCCACCGCTGCCCTTCAACCTCAATCTCTTCTGCCCTGTCCCAGTCCAGTCTCTTTTCCATCATGGCTCCTTGCCTCAGTCCCATTCTCTTGGTCTACCCAATCCCAGTCCCCTTGCCCAGAAAATCCTTGCCTCACCCCTCAGGGCTCCCCATCGGTTATTCTTCTCCCCCACTTTCATTTCCCCTGCCCAACCCTAGTTCCCACCCATCCCCTAGCTTCCTGTCCCCAATCTCCTTGCTCACACAGTCCTCTGTCTCTTTGCTATCCCAGCCTCCATCTTCCTCTCCACCCACACTTCCCATCCTGACTGGCCTCCAGGGCTCCTCATTCAGTTTTAGTGTCCCCCCATACCCCCAGCTCTTTGTCCCAGGTCTCTTTTCCCAACCAGTTCTTGTTCTACCTTTGCACCCTAGTTCCTTGTCAGTTCAGTCCTCCCTCCCATCTTAGAACCAATGTGGGAAGGAGATAAGCCCCAGTCTCTTCCTCAAGCTCTTCATCCAACCTCAGTCTCTACCCATACCTCTATCTGCTGCCTCTCAGCCCATCTGCCCCCCCTACTCCTAATCTCCTTGCACACCTAGTCCCAAATTACCAATTGCCAACCCTGCCCCAAGTCCCAGTTTTCGCCTTTCCTCCAGTTGCCTGTCCTAACCTGCTCTCCGCTCAAGTCTGACTCTTTCCCCCCCGCAGCTGAATCAGGCAGCTTCCTCCTCCATGCTGCCAGGGGACTGAGGGGTCACTGACAGCACTAAAGATACACACTCCCTGCTCTCAGTTCAGGTGCCCAGATCTAGCACAGCCCACTGCTACCCAGAACTGAAATTGTAAGGAAAACCCTGCTCAGCCCCAGACTAGATCAAACCCAATGCAGTCAGAATCTGTGGGGAATTTAACTGCTAAAAATAATACAATAGATACATTCAAAGAACGCCTCCCACTCTTCATAAATGGCCATTTTAAGTTTGTTTGGTTTTATATCATCTGATATAAAAAGTTGCTATAAAGACATTTAGTATTTTACTTACTCCATAATCGCTGGCTAAAATGTTGTAGGTTGTTAGTACTATGTCTTGTTTTGAAAGAAATGATGGGTCTTTGCTGCGATCAGGACCATAATAAACATATATATTCAAGTGAACATCTGGCCTGATATGTTGTTCAAACTGGTCCTGAAAGAAAAGTCATTAGAGAAACTGCGATGAATCAAATGTTGCCACATAACTATATTCTTTAAGGATGGCTTACAAAAACAACTGTAGATTCTGTTCCGACTCTGTGGCATACTGCAACTACCAATGGTGGAACATAGGACATATAACAAAAGTCAACTGTTTTGGGATAAGAGAGGCAGAGGGAACTGTAGTAGCCAACTTAATTACAGCAAAAACAGAACCAAAAACAAAGCAAAGCTTCATAGTGAGTCACAAGGAATTGTACTGCAATGGAGTTGAGGGGAGGGACGGAGGGAGGAGATATTTTTTACACATGTGAAATAAAGCTACAATGGCATTTCTGAATAAATAAGAAAAAATAAATGAAAGAATGACAGGTTAAAAATTATTAGTATGTCTCGTGCTACTAACAACATTTTATTTAAAATGAAAGATTTTCAAAATCTACTTTTCATCATTAGTGTTTAAATTTTTGCTCCTCTTTTAAATAAAATAGTTGTTCTTCACTTGTCCCTTTCTTTTTTGTTTCTAAAGTGTTTCGCCTTTGTCGCTCTCCAGCACTAGCACCATGTTGCAGAATTAGAGCTGCTGACAAAAAGAAGGGGTAAAGTCTAAAGATACTTTTTATTGAAATCAGTTTATCACAGTTCTAGGACGCAAATATAATATATGGAGGGAGTACTTTAATCTCCCTCACTCTGAGTTCTCCACACGAAGCTTCATTTGTTGAGTTTTCTGCAAGTTTCTCCATTACTGAATAAGTATGAGGCAGCATTATTTCTGGTAACTTTATTATAGTAACTTCACGAATCACCAGAATCTAGAGAAGGAATTATAGCTAGAGCGAGGCAAGATTTTTCAGATGAATAGTTTGCAGTTTCAGTTGATTCAAAACTATTTGTGAATTTGTCTCAATTTCAAACAATGACATGAAAACTGTAGTTTCAAATGCCAAGTCCACCGTCCAATTTTGTAGTTTTACAAAAAAAATTTAAACAGACCAACAACAAAAAATTGAAAAAGCAAGAGTATTTTCTCTCATCTCTTTTCAGTTTTAATTATCTTTGTGTTGTAAAATCCAATGGCATAAAGCTTCGACAAAGACATGTGATTTTTAAGCTGAGTGTCCCTTTAACATGTTTACAAACAATGAACTTCTCTCCTGCAATAAAAAAGGAGGGTGGAACTGTGAACCTGTGTGGAACCCATTTGCTCAATAATGACTCTCCTCACAGGGTGACCAGTATTTGTAGCTCTTTAATGGACATGATATCAGTGAATAAAAGCCACTTAGTCTCATGGGACCACTATGTCACTTCAATTTGTTCTAGTATCAAAAATTACTAGGGCTGTCAAGCGATTAAAAAAATTAATTGCGATTAATCACTGTTAAACAATAATAGAATACCATTTATATAAATATTTTTGGATGTTTTCCACATTTTCAAATATATTGATTTCAATTACAACACAGAATACAAAGTTTACAGTAACACTTTATATTTAATTATAAATATTTGCACTGTAAAAATAAAACAGTATTTTTCAATTGACTTAATATAAGTACTGTAGTGCAATCTCTTTATCATGAAAGTTAAACTTACAAATGTAGAATTATGTACAAAAAATAACTGCATTCAAAAATAAAACAATGTCAAACTTTAGAGCCTACAGGTCCACACAGGCCTACTTCTTGTTCAGCCAATCGCTCAGACAAACAAGTTTGTTTACATTTGCAGGAGATGTTTAGCATATCTGGCACGTAAATACCTTGCAATGCCGGCTACAAAAGTGCCATGCAAACGTCAGTTCTCACTTTCAGGTGACATCGTAAATAAGAAGTGAGCAGCATATCTCCCGTAAATATAAACAAATTTCTTTCTTGTAGCGACTGGCTGCACAAAAAGTAGGACTGAGTGGACCTGCAGGCGCTAAAGTTTTGCACTGCCTTTTTTTTTTTTTTTTTTTTTTTTTTACATAACTGCACTCAAAAACAACAAAACTACATTTGTAAGTTGCGCTTTCATGATAAAAAGACTGCACTATGGTATTTATATGAGGTGAATTGAAAAATACTATTCCTTTTATCATTTTTACAGTGCAAATATTTGTAATAAAAACATTATAAAGCGAGCACTGTGCACATTGCATTCTGTGTTGTAACTGAAATAAATATATTTGAAAATGTAGAAAAAATCCAAAATATTTAATAAATTTAAATTGGTATTCTTGTTTTACAGTGTGATTAAAACGGCGATTAATTGCAATTAATTTTTTTGAGTTAATCAAGTGAGTTAACTGCAATAAATCAACAATGCTAAAAGTTACCTATTTTTTGAATAACTGCTTTATTTCAAAATTAGGAGAAGCAGTAATTTTTAGTCAAATGACATGTTACTGGAGCAATGTTATTTGTACTGTCATAATTAAGAGTCACAAAATATTCAAGAATTAACATGATAATGTAAAACCTACAATCCAGTTGCTTAGGACAGAGAGCGGACATATGATCAGTGTTGTTCTGGGACCCTCTTCAGAATCATTTTTCTTAACAGACTGTACACTTGCAGTATCTGAGAAAATAGAAGTGACACTCAGCAGGATAATCATTTACCTTAATCCTTTATTTTGAAAGATTATAACAAACACAATGCTAAAAAAATAAAAATAAAAAAAATAAAAATTGGGTAGTTCCCTGTAGTCCTTTTGGAGGTCCCCATCAAAATAATGTAAACTTCACAGGATAAGAACCATCTGTATAGTATTTCAGTTTGAAAAGAAATAAAAATTCATAAGACTTGTGTTTATTTCTGCATTACCTTTTTTCTTTGCTTTCTTTTTTAATGGAGCAGATGGAGATGCAAGAGCAGACGCAAAGCCTGTGTCTTCTTGGATAATGCAAGAAGCTGCTGCCAAAAGACCACATCCAAATGCAAGACATTTTAAAAATGTGTGCATGGGTAGGTATATTTTTGTTACATTTATGTCACACTAAGTGAAACCTGTTAACCAAACAAACTGATTTTCTCACTGTTTTACAGGTAGCTATTAACATGGACGGTTTCAGAGTAGCAGCCGTGTTAGTCTGTATCCGTAAAAAGAACAGGAGTACTTGTGGCACCTTAGGATGCATCCGAAGAAGTGGGCTGTAGTCCACGAAAGCTTATGCTCTAATAAATTTGTTAGTCTCTAAGGTGCCACAAGTACTCCTGTTCTATTAACATGGAGTAACTCTCAAAGGGACAGAATCTATCGGCTATTAGGACAAACGATTTAGCACAAGTTTCACTCCAGGAGTACACACATACATAAAGTACTTTAGACTTGTTTACACAAACACTTAGCCCACATCAAGCTGGGGTGTAAACCTACCCTCCACTAGCCTGCCATGCACTAAGTGCCCATGTGGACTCTGCTGCTGAGCACGAAAAGTTCCCTAGTGTGCTGGGATTTACTCTGGTTTCAAAGCAGCATAGATCAAAGCGCACTAGGGAACTTTTAGTGCACGCCAGCTGTGTCCTCACAGACACGTAGTGCAGGCAAGGAAGCATGAGGTAGATTTACATCCCAGGTTGCTGCAAAGTGTTTATGTAAACAAGCCCTCAATGCAGAATACCTATAGTCTTTCAGATTTTCTTCCATGCGAGGTATTTAGTTTGACAAATAACGTATGTTCTTATACTTTTAGATTAGCATCTAAGCATTTTATCTTGTAATATAGCTTTGCCTTTCAAATGCGCTTTTTCCATCTCTGTGCCTACATACTACCCATGCTTGTCAGAATCTAAAGCATCTCATGTTTCCTCATTAAACCTTCCACTATCCCATCCCTTTTACCACTGAGGAAAGGATTCTCTTCAAAGCCTGTCACATCATTACTTAACAGCTTTTCTGGCTGAAGAAGTAAGAAACATAAGCCCAGGGAAGGAGTGCATCAACACTAGGCTAGCTCAATAGCCCTTTCTTAAATAAGAGTTCAAGGTTCTACTTCTAATAGATAAATTTACTCTTATAAATGGTTAAACCGAGTTACATGCTTACAGCATTAAACACACGTCTGCAGGAGTTTTACTGAAACATTTGTAATATAGATTTTCTTGATAAGAAGTTGGTCTGAAGTATCTTCTAGTGTACAATTTCTGCTTAAATTTCTGGTATGAAAACATACTTATACTCCAAAGAAACATACTTTTACTTCTCTTTCTGGTTGCTGGGAGATCTTTTTCACATTTGGCTGAAAAGAAAAACAATTGATTATTAAAAACTGAATGAAATTAAATTCTATTTTAACCCAATTATTTAAATACAGCTCACTTCTTGTTTGTTGTGGTAGCCACTCTTCAGATTCTTCTGAGTCACTGCTTACTGTATATTTGGGTTTCTCAGCTTTAGCTCTAAAATATTAAAATAAAAACTTCACAACCAGTACTAAAACTTGAAGAGCGTGTTTTAGCCACACAGACTAACATGCAATAGATATGGCCAATACGCTTTGAAAAGTTCCTCTGAGGGTGGGGGACAAAACAAAATGTACTCTGTTCATTGTTGTACTTCAATATGCAAAAAAAATTCTGTAGAGAGACTATTTTCTCATAAATGTAAAAAAACAAAAACAGATCTTTACACTAACCAATAAAAAGAACAAGCTGTGCCATGATGAAATGGCATGAACATATTAATATGTTTCAAACACAAATCAAGCCAAAAGCTGTCCCTTTTGTCTACAGAACAATGCATCTAAAGCAGTGGTTCTCAAACTTCATTGCTCCGTGACCCCTTCTGACAACAAAAATTACTACACGATCCCAGGAGGGGGACCAAAGACTGAGTCCGCCCGAGCCCCACCACAAAGAGGTGGGGGCCAAAGCTGAAGCTCAAGAGCTTCTGCCCTGGGCAAGGGGCATGTAATCTTAGTCCTGGGCAGTGGGGCTCAGTCTTCGGCTTCAGACCCGGGCGGTGGGGCTCGGGCTCTGGCTTCAGCCCTGGGTCCCAGCAAGTCTAACACCATCCTTGGCAACCCCATTAAAATTGGGTATGTGACCCACCTGGGGGGTCCCGACTCAGTTTGAGAATGCCTGATCTAAAAGTATACTTGAAACACTGAGAAAAACTACTGAATTTAGCCCATCAGAATTTTATATCAAAGTTTTTTAAATAATAAATACAGAATTTCTGGTTCATTTTAATTGTGAAGTCAATACCTGGCACTGCTATCATACCTATCGCTCAGTCTCAATTAGTGGTCTGTGATACTTCCCACCTTAGAATATACACTACAGCGTATTTCTGACAACAGTAAGCTGCAGCTTGGGAAAGAAAAGAGAATATTGCTGCTATGGACACTGGCAGATAAACGAAGCAATCTAACCTTGTTGTTTACATTCTTTTTAAAAAATTCAATGGGTATGAAAACAGCATTACTACAAGAATGGATTACAGTTACCACCTTTGATACTATTATACTGGCAAGAGGGATAAAAACAATTGAGAATGTAGGCAAGAGTCACTTAGAAAAAAAGTTCATGATGGGCAGAGGAGAGGACACAAAACACTTACCACCTAGATAAGATCATCCTTACTCCAATCCAACTGATGTAAAAACCAGGAAGGCACTGCATCTTCTAGTTTCTTGCTAATCTCTTCAATTTTATTCAAATGTCATGTAGCAAGCCAGCAAAGAGAAAAAGTGTGTTTCAGGATATTACCTTTTTGGTCGGAAACTAGAATATTGTGACTGAACAGTTTCACGCTTCTTCTTTACACTAGAAATGTTGGGCTCCACATTACAGCTGGTCCCTTCAGGAGAAAAAAAAAAAAAAGTTATGAAAAGAAAAATACGGTCTTTCTGCCTGAAAGCCAAGCTACCTGAGAGCTACTTGATGAATAAAACTAGTACAGATTTAGATCACAAATAATGTTCTAAATTCCTCAGAGTGAAATTAGCATAACTGGCATTTTGAGTCACGACTGTAAATGTGAAATAAAAATACTATGAAGATCTTCCTAATATATTTCCAGCCATCTAAAATGCTGACATAGTAAAACAACCACTCACCACCTTGCCCAGCTAAATTTGCATACAAAGAAAGTAAAAAAGTGTTAATGGCCGTGTGACGGAACACACCCCAGCATTCACACCCTACACACTACTGTAATAATCTTCATAGTAGGTGTGCCTTTGTAAGATATCATTTGAAAACTCATACTTTGCTGGTCAATATTGACCTGATAAAATACATGTGGCAACATTGTATGTGAAGTTATAAGACTACCGTGTATGATGTTCAAAACTCACGTTCCACCAAAGTGGTCAAAAAGTCCTGTCTTGAACAAAGGAGTGTATGTTTGCCTTAAGTTGCATTTAGGGCCTGGTCTACACTACGACTTTAATTCGGATTTATCAGCTTTAATTCGAATTTACCCTGCAACCGTCCACACAACGACGCTATTTATTTTGATGTAAAGGGCCCTTTAAATCGATTTCTGTACTCCACCCCGACGAGCGGAGTAGCGCCAAAATCGATTTTAACATTTCGATTTAGGGATAGTGTGGCCGCAATTCGATGGTATTGGCCTCCGGGAGCTATCCCACAGTGCATCATTGTGACCGCTCTGGACAGCAATCTAAACTCGGATGCACTGGCCAGGTAGACAGGAAAAGCCCCGCGAACATTTGAATTTCATTTCCTGTTTGCCCAGCGTGGAGAGCACAGGTGACCACAGATAGCTCATCAGCACAGGTAACCATGCAGGCTGATAATCGAAAAAGAGCACCAGCATGGACCGTACAGGAGGTACTGGATCTGATCGCTGTATGGGGAGAGGATTCAGTGCTTGCAGAACTTCGTTCTAAAAGACGAAATGCCAAAACTTTTGAAAAAATCTCCAAGGGCATGATGGAGAGAGGCCACAATAGGGACTCAGATCAGTGCCGCGTGAAAGTCAAGGAGCTCAGACAAGCCTATCAAAAAACAAAGGAGGCAAACGGTCGCTCCGGGTCAGAGCCGCGGACATGCCGCTTCTACACCAAGCGGCATGCAATTCTAGGGGGGACTGCCACCACTACCCCACCTGTGATCGTGGATTCCGGGTCGGGGATAGTCTCATCAGTTACACCTGAGGATTCTGCCGATGGGGGAGAGGAGGAGGAGGAGGACGAGGAGGACGAGCTTGCAGAGAGCACACAGCACTCCGTTCTCCCCAACAGCCAGGATCTTTTTCTCACCCTGACTGAAGTACCCTCCCAACCCAGTACCCAAGACCCTGACCCCATGGAAGGGACCTCAGGTGAGTTTACCTTTTAAAATATAAAACTTGTTTTAAAAGCAAACGGTTTTTAATGATTACTTTGCCCTGAGGACTTGGGATGCATTCGCGGTCAGTTCAGCTACTGGAAAAGTCTGTTAACGTGTCTGGGGATGGAGCGGAAATCCTCCAGGGACATCTCCATGAAGCTCTCCTGGAGGTACTCCAAAAGCCTTGCCACAAGGTTTCTGGGCAGTGCATCCTTATTCCGTCCTCCATGGTAGGACACTTGACCACGCCATGCTTGCAGCAAGTAATCTGGTATCATTGCCTGACAAAGCCTGGCAGCGTATGGTCCCGGTGTTTGCTGGCATTCAAGCAACATCCGTTCTTTATCTTGTTGTGTAATCCTCAGGAGAGTGATATCACTCATGGTAACCTGGTTGAAACACGGGAACTTAATTAAGGGGGCAGAGGTGGCCGTTCCTACTGGGCTGTTTGCCTGTGGCGGAAAATAAATCCTTCCCTGCAGTTAGCCAAGCGCAGATGGGAAATTGGCCCTGAGCTTTTCGCGTTTGGCGAGCAGGGATCTTCCCTGATACCAGCCACGCGGTGGGGGGAGGGGTACAGCGATCATCCCAGAGAATTCATGGCGGGGTGGGGGGGGTGGGGTGGTTAGTTTGTTTTCTGCTGCTGCTGAATGTTAACAGAAAAACCGCAGCACTCTGCAGGCTATGCTTGGTATGTGGGAAAGGAGGGCGCAGAAGCTGTAAGACAATGGCTTACCATGGCCGCATGCAAGCCGAATTCTGTTGCCCGGACCTGTGATCTCTAGCAGCAAAGCCACAGGCACTCAGCATTAAGAGGCAAAATGCGACCTTGCACAGAAATCACATGTGCCATGTAATGTGAATAGTGTTGGTCACCGTGAAAGAGTATAAGCATTGTTCTGCAAAATGTATCTTTTTAAACAATTCTCTCTTTTTTCCCCTCCCTACAGCAGCTGCAAATTCCTCAAGCCTCCCTCCTCCATCCCGAAGGCTATCACAGATAAGGCGTCGTAAGAAGAGAACGCGAGATGAGATGTTTTCTGAAATTATGGAATCCAGCCGCAGTGACAGAGCTCATCTGAATGAGTGGAAGGAAACGGTTTCAAAGTATAGGAAAGAAGCCAGTGAACGTGAGGACAGGAGGGACCAACGTGAGGACATGAGGGACGCTCGACATGAGAGGTGGCGGCAGGAAGATCAGAGGCGGCAGGATGCAACGCTGGGGCTGCTGCGTGAGCAAACAGACATGCTCCGGCGTCTGGTGGAGCTTCAGGAACGGCTGCAGGAAAACAGACTGCCGCTACAGCCCGTTCCCCCCTCCCCCCTCCCCATGTTCCATATCCTCCTCACCCAGACGTGTAAGAACGCGGGGGGGGGGAGGGGGCTCCGTACACCTTCCCATTCCACCCCAGTAGACAGCCCAAGCAAAAGGCTGTCATTTTTTTAACCTTTTTTTAGTGGCCTTTTCCTTCCCACCGATCCTCCTCCCAAATCCCACCCGGGTTCCCTCCCTCTTTTTCTAATCTATTAATAAAGAATAAATGATTTTTAAATGATAGTGACTTTATTTGGTTTGAAAGAAAGCTGGAGGAAGGGGGAGGGTGGGTTCCTTACAGAAAATGAGTCAATAAAGGGGGCGGGTTTTCATGCAGGAGAAACAAACAGATATTTCACACTGTAGCCTGGCCAGTCATGAAACTGGTTTTCAAAGCTTCTCTGATGCACAGCGCTTCCTGGTGTGCTCTTCTAATCGCCCTGGTGTCTGGCTGCGCGTAATCAGCAGCCAGGCGATTTGCCTCAGCCTCCCACCCCGCCATAAAGGTCTCCCCCTTACTTTCACAGAGATTGTGGGGCACGCAGCAAGCAGAAATAATAGGGAGATTTCTTTGGCTGAGGTCAGAGCGAGTCAATAATGATCGCCAGCGACCTTTTAAACGGCCAAATGCACATTCTACCACCATTCTGCACTTGCTTAGCCTGTAGTTAAACAGCTCCTGACTCCTGTCCAGGCTGCCTGTGTATGGCTTCATGAGCCATGGCATTAAGGGGTAGGCTGGGTCCCCAAGAATAACTATTGGCATTTCAACATCCCCAACGGTTATTTTCTGGTCCGGAAAGTAAGTCCCTTGCTGCAGCCCTTTAAACAGAGTAGTGTTCCTGAAGACGCGAGCGTCATGAACCCTTCCCGCCCAGTCCGCGTTGATGTTCGTGAAACGTCCCTTGTGATCCACAAGTGCTTGCAGCACCATTGAAAAGTACCCCTTGCGGTTTATGTACTCGGTGGCTTGGTGCTCCGGAGCCAAGATAGGGATATGGGTTCCGTCTATCGCCCCACCACAGTTAGGGAATCCCATTGCAGCAAAACCATCCACTATGGCCTGCACATTTCCCAGAGTCACTAACTTTCGTAGCAGCACCTGAGTGATTGCTTTGGCTACTTGCATCACAGCAGCCCCCACAGTAGATTTGCCCACTCCAAATTGATTCCCGACTGACCGGTAGCTGTCTGGCGTTGCAAGCTTCCACAGGGCTATCGCCACGCGCTTCTCAACTGTGAGGGCTGCTCTCATCTTGGTATTCTGGCGTTTCAGGGCAGGGGACAGCAAGTCACAAAGTTCCATGAAAGTGCCCTTACGCATGCGAAAGTTCCGCAGCCACTGGGAATCATCCCACACCTGCAACACTATGTGGTCCCACCAGTCTGTGCTTGTTTCCCTTGCCCAGAATCGGCGTTCCATGGATAGAATCTGCCCCATTAACAACATGATCTCCAAAGCACCGGGGCCCATGGTTTCACAGAATTCTGTATCCGTGTCCATGTCCTCATCATGCTTGTCGCTGCGCTGCCGCCGCCGCTGCCTCCTCGCCTCATTTTTCTGGTCCTGGCTCAACATAAACTCCACGAGAACGCGCTAGGTGTTTACAATGTTCATGACTGCTGTTTTGAGCTGAGCGGGCTCCATGCTTGCCGTGGTATGGAGTCTGCAGTGTTCACCCACCCAGGAAAAAAGGCGCGAAATGGTTGTCTGCCGTCCGTTGCTTTCATGCAGGGAGGGAGGGATTGAGGAGGTGAGGCTGTACCCAGAACCACCTGCGACAATGTTTTTTGTCCCATCAGGCACTGGGATCTCAACCCAGAATTCCAATGGGCGCGGGAGACTACGGGAACTATGGGATAGCTATGGGATAGCTACCCACAGTGCAACGCTGCAGAAATCGACGATAGCCCCGGTACTTGGACGCACACTGCCGAATTAATGTGCTTAGTGTGGCCGCATACATTTCGAATTTATACAACCTGTTTTCCAAATTCGAATTATATAAATTCGGATTAATCCCGTAGTGTAGACATACCCTAAGTAGTAAACAGAGTCATCAAGTAGGAAGGGGAAACAAAGGAAGCTCAAACTGGTAGAAAAAAACAGTGGAGAACATCCTTCCACACAGACTCTGTCTCCTAGTTCCCAACTGGAAAAACATTTTCAGGAGAGGGGCAGGGAATTGAAACACCCCAAGACTGCCACTCTCTCTCCCTGTCTGTCTCTGACATCGCACCTAAGTTGACAAAGGAAAACAGCTGTTGGACTCTGGGGGGGCGTCCATACCTGAAGAGTTTGGTCAGTAGCCTTGCTGGAAGCATGTGTTGAGAAATTTTGCTTGAATTTAACATAGTTTGTTAAGTTAAAACACTTACTAGTGCCTATCCTGATTTTTTTTTAATAACCATTTCTGACTTTTATGCCTCATTACCAGTACTCACTTAAAATCTCTCTCTATAGTTAATAAACTTGTTTTACTGTTTCATCTAATCCAGTGTGTTGAAGCTGAAGTGTCTAGGTAACTCTATATAAGATAATAAACTGGCATATTTTTCCCTTAAAGGAAGAACAGACTTAATATAGCTATGCTGTCCAGGAGTAGGCTGAGCAGTACAGGACATACGTTTCTGTAGGGAAATCTGGGACTGGGGGTGTGTTGAGGTCCCCCTGCAGTATAACCAAAGCTGATGAGAACCAGTGAGTAACTAGCAGGCTGCAGTTACACATGACACTCCGGTTATGGCTTGCATGCTGGAAGGCTGTTTGTGAGCAGCCCACGTGGGAGCTACTTCAACAAGGCACTGTAAGGCACCCAGGTTGCAAGGCAGCGGTGACACAGCCCTCCACTGATCTGAATTGTACCCTAGTATGCCACAGCCTGGTTCTAACTGACATAGCTTTGATGTCAGTTTGATAGAAAGCTAAAGATACAAACTAGCTTTCTAATCAGACCCTGAAAGGTATCCTAATACATTTATTGGCTTTTGTGGGATTATTCTAGACCCTTTTTATTTTAAAATTACTTTTGAAATAGATGACCCTTATTAATGTTAGCTTAAAAAGAATACAACATTAAGGATGGGCCTGTATTTAGATATTAATATTTTTTAAATCATACATTATTCTTGGACATTTAAATTGTTATTTAAGTATCATATAGACAATCATGTAAGTTCATACTTAAATACAAAGCACTTTGAGAGAAACACAACTTGTCCCAACAGAGAAGACCAAAAGGACTCAGTCCACATAACAAGAGACAATTAAACATTATTTGACCAAGTACAGTATCAGAGTCTGGCTCTATCCAAAGCAGGTTTATTAGATTAGAAATGGTAGTTAGTAGAGATTTGGTATGTCCTTGTTACTAGCACTGTTTACACCGAGAGGAGAACAGATATTGTGAAATGGAGAAATATGAGACCAACACTGAGCTGATGAAGAGCTAGGGAGCAGAAATAACTAGAAATGTTTTACAACAGAAAAAAGTCTTTCCTCTATAGCGGGATACAGTGACCTTTACCTTATATTAAAGTACATAATAATAAAACCTTACACTTGTGTGCAAGATCAAGGCATAAAATTGGGTCTGACCACATTATTGTAGTAGACCCAAGTACAAAACTTACAAGACACAAGGAGAAAATTAATGTAAATACCATACGGATAGCAAAGACAGTCCCAACAAAGCTACGTCAGGATAGAGCACTTCCAAGATGAGGGTTATTCTAGCTGCAGACTTGACTAATTAGGGATATCTGAGTTTCTGGGTTACCTAAAACTAGTTAAAGTCAACAGAAACAGAGAGCTATGTTGTAACCGATCCATAAATAAAAAAGTAAATAAGATCTTCATCTTAAATAATTGTATCTGTTGGAGAAAAAAGAAACTAAGAATTCCCAAGAAGAATATACATAAAAGTAAATTCAAGAGATAAAATGTAGTAGGATAGACCTGGCGGAGGAAAACTGAAGCAGCTAAACTTGCAGAAGCAGTTTTGGTGTAAGTGTAAATAGTACTCAAAAATGTGTGCACATAAATACCAGAAAATAAAAGGTGAGGAAAAGGCATGTACTGTATGCAATTTCTGCTCTCTCCAACTCAGTAACTTTCCTTTCACAATGAGTTCAACCAAATGAATGCAATGGTGCTACACTTTTATATTACTAAAAAACCCTCACAATCTTGGGGAAGAGAGTGGAAATAACAAGGTAACTTTGACAAGTCAGATGATCTCCATATGCCTCAGTTTAAATGTGTATTTTATTACTTCTCTTAGAGCTACTGAGAGGCTTAACTAGTTTGTAAAGACCTTTCAGGTCCTCAGAGAATTGCTACTGTAAGCAGACCTGGCGAAAACTCAGGATTTCTGATTCATCAGAAATTTTGGCATTTCAAAGTCTGGTATAGAATGAAACCAAAATTATCAATATTTCTCACAAACTAGAAATTCTAAAAAGATATTGGTTTTTGGAAACACTGCCTTATGATGTTTCTGAAACAAAATTTGCTCTCGGGGACCACAGCAGAGGTAACACTGAGAGGAATAGCGATTTGATCCAGCAGCTGCCAGCATTACCAGAATTTGTGGCTCCATACTTACTGCCAAAGGGCACGGACCCCAGGGCTTCCAAACTCCAGGGGAGCCAGCTAACCCATGAGTCTGGGGTCCCTGATCTGAGGCAGTATGCATGGCAGGGTTACCCTGGAGCTACAGACCCTCAGAACCCATCCCAGGACTTCCAGGCTCCCAGTTCTGTGGCAATAATCCTGGGATCTCTCATGTCTTCCCAGCTCCCTACCGCAGAACTGGGAACCTAGCCTGAGAGCCCTGGCAAAACCCCAGTTTCTTAGGGCTTCCAGACTCTGTGCTGCAAAGCCAGGACCCAAGCCCCAGTTAAAGTCAGGACTTCCAGGTCTGCCAGGCTCTTCGCTGCGTAGGAGCCTGGAAACCCTGGCATAGCAGAGCTGCCCCAGAGCCATGGACCTTGCAAACCCCAGGGAAGCCCACATGGTTGGACTCCTCAACAGCCTGCCAGGCTCTGCCAGAACCCTGCTTGTGATTTGGCAAAAGTTCATCGAACTTGACTAATTTTTGTGAGCGATTTCAAGTTTGATGAACCGACATTTTCCAGTTTGGTTGGAAAATTTTCAACTAACTCTAATTGTAATTGCATATTGCTATTCTAATAATAGTGTTGTTGTATATTACTGAGTTAACAGATCTAGCGCTAGCATGTATTATTCATAATTCAAGTACTGTTGTGTCCTTTCACATTTTTACTGTTACCTTTCAAAAGTTCATGTCCTTCATTTTTCACACCAGTGACAACAGATTCCTAAGGAAAAACAACAGTTTATTCTGTAATGTAGTAACAACTAATATGGTAGCTACGGGTTTCATCTGTCTAGATAATTATTTTTTGCATTCAAAAAGATTGATTTAGTGGTAATATATTTACATTAATCAAAAGATTAAAAAGTTATGAGTTTAACACATTCATATAGTTAAAAAAAAAAAAAAAGGCAGATACACCAAAAGGGAACTGTAGACAGGCAGAAAGAGAACTTCAAATTACACGGGTATACTGGAAGGAAAATAAACCACTAAACTTTTCGGACTATTCTGAGCCCAGACACAAAGCATTACCACATAATTTTGATGCAATCATGCTTTTAAAAAAATCCTAATTCCTGTACAGATTACAATAAAATAATCAGACAATGTTTGTACTTACTCTTTCCACGGCATAGTTAAATCAATTTATGGGAAAGGGAGTGAGTGCAGCAAAACTGGCATTTGGATTAGATGATCCAAGAGGACCTTTTCAATCCTCCCTCCCTCCCTATCCTTTTTTAAACTATATGGTAAGAAGGTGTTCCACAAAGTAAATAAATCTGAGGTGTTTCCCCCCCACATTCAGACCCTCTGTTTCATATTTTTAGGTATAGTCTCTGCAATGCATGGGAACTATATAAGCGAGTCCTTAGAGGAAAACATACTTATTTGTGTATTCATCTCTAAATTTAACTCTTCCCTGGAGTACATCGTTTCAAAGTTCAAACACACAGACTATTTTGTTTCAAAATATATTTAAATTAAGTCCTCTAATTATATCTGACCTGGCGGTGTAACATAATACCATTCTGCTTCTTACTTTATATCACTGGATATTATAAGCATAAAAAGCTCATATCAACTGTAAAAATGATATGAGGTAAGGATTTTTGATTACTTGCTAGAAGAAATTATTTCACACAAAAAACAGTAGTCATGGTGTGCCATCCTTTAAAAAAAAAAAAAAAAATACATCTTACCTTATGCAACTGATCGCTTTTAACCTTTTCAACAGGAAGAGGTTTGCCATCATGAAAGTTAGTAAGAATCAATGCAATTGTTACAAGTGTTTTACCCTAGATAAAATGCAAAGGATAAAATTTATGTTTTTTCCAGAGATAAGTCAAACTGTATTCAAATTCACTAAAGCACTACACATAATTACCAATCCCATATCATCAGCCAGTATTCCTCCAAGAACATTTTCTGGTCGTTCTTTTTCAGCGAAGTTTGTAAGTGTATTACAGTAGAAGTTATTTTTCTCTTCCCAAAACAGTGGCAACTCCTTACTGTTCTCACGTGAAACCATCCAAGCTAAAGCCTGCTTTTGGTGTGGAAGTAATGGTGTTCCAACAGCCTATAAGTCAAAAAAAGTAATGTTATACATCTTTCACATGAAATAACCCTTTTCCCTTTGGGAAGGGGGAGGGGAAATAACGTTTGATTAATTGCTCTCTTAAAACTTAAATTAACTGGTATTTAGGACAACTCATTATTCTAGCATGACACTGCTAAACTTTGAAGATATGTATAGATGTTTACATATGAAGTTTGTAACACAGAATTTAAGGCTTGATTTAAAAGCCTATGAAAGACTTTTTCAATAGAACAAATACCTCTGCTCCTTCCATTTCATGAGTTTTATCATCTTCTTTCAGATCTTCAAACAATTTGTCAAACTCACTTTTAAGCTGCAATGCATAAATACAGAAGTTGCAATTAAACTCAACTTCTACATTAAATAAATACTTGATGACATAACGGATGCCAGTCACATGGCCATATGGATACCCAGATCTCCAAATGACTCCTGGAGCCACTAGACTCTGTAAACTGCTGCTACTGGGGAGGGTAGGTAACAAAGAAAAAGCAGAAGTAGTGGGGAAATAGCCACATTCAGATCCCAACTTGGCACTAAAATGTGCATTATAAAATAGGGTGAGGTATACTGGCACAGCTATGTGAAAAAATCTTCACGGTGCTGAGTACACCTGGCCAAATTTAGACTTCAAATGGGTGCAATTCAAATTATATCTGTGAAACTCTTTAGCGTGAACCAAGGCTTTTCATGGCTTGATAATTTAAATGGACAAAGTCAAGTAAAAAACAATAGTGAGCAAAATATTGACAAATATCTAAGATTATTACACAATGTGTTTCTTTTAATTTTAATTTGCACATTTGACAGCACCTTGCGTCCAATTGGTTTCACTGTTGCTGTATGTAAAGCCCACTGAAACAAGGTATAGAAAAGACATTTAAGGAAATAGGAGAATGGCTTTAAAACCATAAAAACTGGCAAATGGACTCTGGGGCAGGTATAGTAGCTGAACCTATAATGGTTAAAACAAAAAACAAAACAAAAAAAGATTTCAAGTTGACTGTGCCC
Organism: Chrysemys picta bellii; assembly: GCF_011386835.1. Taxonomy (NCBI): domain Eukaryota; kingdom Metazoa; phylum Chordata; order Testudines; family Emydidae; genus Chrysemys; species Chrysemys picta. The sequence goes on along the minus strand of NC_088799.1, from coordinate 28,662,360 downwards.
TTTAAAAGATATTTGTTTCAGAGTGGAAAATTGTAAACAAAATACTTCAGTGCTCATGAAAAAGGACTAATCCTCACTTTCATGAGCACCAAGTTCACTTTTTTAAAAGTATATATTTTCAACATAACTAACTACCAAAAAAACCACCACACACCTGTTCTGTTGTCATCTGCACAGCACCATGCCCTGGAGCACTGTAGCTTGGTCCAGCTCTCCCAGAAACCCAGCTTGATCCAAAACCAAATTCTGAACCTGTGTTCCATTTAGAAAAAACACAAACACAGCAGTTAGAGACTTGGCTTGCTCAGATGACTGATAACAGGATATGGTGCCTTTTTCTCCCAGTTTGTTTTTTATTCAACTATGTGTGGTAGAAACCAAAAATTTTTACCAACTAATGGCTATTTGTGACATATGGGAAATGACTATGAGCATAGTTCCTTGTGAAGAGTCCTATTGCTTACCAGTTAGGCATTTTTATTCTTACATTTTGTAATGTTTTAGTAGTCTAACAATTCAATGCACAATTAGATCAACAACAAAAAGGAAAGTGCTGCATAAGGTTTTGCAAGTATAACATATCAAAGCATGACCTGTTGATTTCAAGAACCCTGGTACAAGGGGTTTCTGGGGAAAAAGAAATGTTGACATGATTACATTTCTGTTATAAGAGGGTTTGATTTTTCACCATGCAAAAAGATGAAACTCTGTTTCACTCACATTAAGATCAGGACTATAGTACAGTTTCTTTCATCTTTGTTTTAAATATATTAAAGCACTTAATTATATCTACATGCTCAACAATTTTACAAAAAACACAACTTTACTAATGTCAACATTGTATGTTCATCTACCTTTAAATTATACCAACTCTATGATCTAACCCAGTCAGGAATAAGGAAAAGAAATGGGCCTAATACTATGCCTAAAGCCAACACGCTCTCTTTTGCACACCTGCAGGAGAAGCAATATTTTGGGTCAACACTATGAAAAGAATTAGCATGAACACTTGACCCCCTTTCTTTCACAAGGAGGTTAGTGATACTAACACAATTTCCAGGTCATACCCAGGCTGAAAGACAGAAAAGGATAACAAAAAACAAAAACAAAAAAGATTCCAGAGAATAACAAATCTGCTTTGCCACAACCTTCAATCACTTTTCATGTCTACAAAGTCAAGGAAAAACCCACATTATAGCACAGATGGAGCACAACTGCACATTCACTATGAACCCGGATCTGGCCCGTTTGGGGCTGGTGATGTTGCCAATGAATCCACAGAAATATTACCATTGACTTCACCAGGAGCAGGATCAAGCCTTTAAAGTTTCTTCTAAAGACTGAGGATTTGCAAAGGTCATCTTTGAAATATTTTAAAGACAAAAACAAACAAATCTATAACTTACTTTTTGAAGGAGGAGCCAATTTAAATCCATGCATTTTCAATTCATCTAGAACAGCTTGCTTATTTTCTTCTTTTCCCCAAAAACTCATTTGTACAGGCATAGTAAAGGCATTCTTTGCTCCATAAGGGACAATCCTGAAGAATAAAGAAAAAAGGAACATACCTCTCACTTAAAAAGTAAAACATTTCATAGCAGACTCCAATGGAGAAAATATATAATTAATACTCCCATGAAATAAAGAACTTGTTATAGTCATTAGAACATAGAAACAGTAAATCACAAGTTCCACCAAGGAAGCAGACTCCTAAGAAAACTATCAGGCATTCATTTATATAGTAAGATTCCATTACTGGCATTCTGCATGTCATTATGAAACCCAGAATCTCCATCGTGTCAGTGTAAACGGTATGGAAACGGCTACAAGCATGGTTGAGAGTTTTTTGTTCAGACAATCATCAGGTTGAATCATCAATGGGATTTGTGATGTGTTACCAATTTGTTTTAAGTTCTCAGCCATTTTGACTTTATGAAGTATACCTATGTAACATACAGCTACAGTAAGTCAAGTATTTGTGCCATACCAAGAGTCTCCAGACCATCATGATATCAGAGAGAATTCAACCAATCATTGTTGTTCTACAACTAATTTTCATGCAACAATTTCAATTGGCTGTATGAGGCAAACTGCACAGATAATGGATTACTTGGCCCAAGTGCTATACCCATTCAACAGCCCAAGCTTTCAGCTTCTACTACAATATTAAAATATATAATGGGCCAGATTCACATTTGTACGAAAGCCTGTTTTACACCACTATGGCAGCATATAACTGTGCTTAAAGTAACTTTATGCTCATTTTAAACCCCTTTACCCTACCAGAATAGTGTGAAGTGCCCTTAGCATAAGTAAGAATAAGGCTCATAATACAGTATTTTTATATGATATTAATACATTAGAGATGGAGCAGAAAGTTACAGTTGCCTAACGTTTTCAATTATAAGATCCTGTTTTAGTTACTTATAACTTTTTGAAACTTTACCCACTCAGGTTGAAGTTTTCCATGCAAAATGTCTGCCTGGGGATGAATTTTTCTGGAAAGTTTCAGCAAACACAGTTCAACTGCTCCTCAAATTAGTTTAGGGGAAATAATGTATTATTTTGTTCATGTTAAAAAAAAAAAAATCTTACAAATATTTCATTGGGAAGCTCTAACACTTCCATGTTTTGGAGCAGGGACTTGAAATTTAGCAGGAAACAAAAAACACCAAGGTGCCAAGGACATAGCTAGAGAAATTTTTAAATCAATTTTTTTTTTTTTTTTGTGAGAGGGGAAAAAAAACTGCAGATTTGACAAAACCTTTCACAAATTCATATCAGTTCTGTCAAAGTTGGTCATGTGTAAAAAAAAAAAAAAAAAAAGAAACCCTAAAACTGAGAAAAAGTTAAAACAGTTTGTTATGACATTTTCTATGGGAAATGTTTCAAATTTTTTGGTTCAAAACAACTTTGTTTCAAAATTTCCTTTAGTTTTATAAAAATATCAAACATTCAAAATCACTTGAAATCAAAACAAAAAGTTCTGTTTTAGGTTGTCCTAAACATTTTATTTGACCCAACACATTCCCCCCCCCCCCCCACCCAGTTTTCTGGAATTGCCAGTCTACCAAAAAAACCAATCCATTGTTGGCACAGCTCTAGAAATGTTTCTTTTGCTGTCCCTCATGACAAAATGTCTAAGTGTAGCCAAGTCAGAAACCTACAAAAAATATCTCAGTTCCCACATGTTCAGTAGAGGTATATTAGAGGCTGGCAGCATTAGTAATAAGGTTTCCAGAGGATGCTATTCATGAAGGACAAAAACAAAAATGACACAAGATGAGTCTGCAAAGAGAATAAAGCTGCAAATATTGTTAAAAATAGTGCCGGAGTGGGAGCTGGAATGGGTGAGGAGAATGGAGAGCAATTGCTTGTACAGGACAATTTACACTTTAAGAGCTCAAAATCTGAAGACAATATCCAAATTTAATAAAAATCTAAAAAATGATTTAAATAGTTTCACAATTTTTCCACTCATCTCAGCATGTGTTCTGATTTTTGAATTCTTGGAGTTTGGCACTACAGTCACAGAAAGATGGGATTAGCAAGAGTTAGCCAGGACTGCCAAATTTTCATGACAATTTTACACCGGTTTAACATTATATAATTGCTACTTAACATAAAACATTTTTCTGATTGTTACTGTTTATCAAATCAGAATCAGAAACTGATTCACAGCCACCTATAATTAACATTTTGCAAAAAATCACAATTTTGCCTGTGTTACAAATTGTCATTTTCCAATAAGACAGTTGCTCAGAACTACCAATTTTATTGTATGTGCATGATGAGAACAACTTTTTGCCACATTCACTTTCAGGGGGAAAAAAAAAGAAATTTTCTTTTACAATAAGTCTGCATAATGTATTAGAATATAGATTAGTTCAAAATTTTCCTACAGAAGAAAAAATGTCAATGAAAATTTAATTTTTTGTTTTTGTTGAAATTTTCCATTGAAATATTTTAATTTTCTGAAAAGACTGAAAAATTTCAGCCAAAAACTTTCTGGTTTAGAACAAATATTTTGATGAATAAACAAAAGTTTTCCATGGAAATGAGACACTTTTGGGAGGAGGGGGAAATCATTTAGTCAAAAATCCAAATTTTCCATTAAAAACAGTTTCAAACAGAAAAATTTTCACCAGCCCTACTAGAATCCTTTAAAGGAGCCAAACCAATGAGTAAGAATTACAAAGTAATCTTTTGTCAATTCTACTCTCACAGATGCCTCTAGAATTTGTCATTTACAGAGGAAAATGAACTGCAATCTGGATGGTTCATAAAGGGAGCCTATAGCCTGTTATGGCAGCCATCAGTGTTACTGGCAGTAATCTCAGCTAAAGGAAATACACTTTCATTGTTGCTACATAAAATATACTAAAAATATTAAAATTGCCATTATCTTATAAAAATGAAGCTAAATATTTCATCTGCCCACTTACCCTTCAACTATTGCTAGCTTGTTGTCCATGATGTACGCCAAGGGCGCTGCAAGTTCTTTTTTGATGTGGCCTACCTGGTTTCCATTTACATTGTTTACTTTTACTGCATTTTTATCATAGAGGTTATTGGGCTCTCTCTGAAGTGAAACCATTTCATTATTGTTAACCTGCCAAAAAAAAAAAAAAAAAGCTCAGACTTGTTTAGTTACAAGTTATTTACAGAAATACCTAAATGTATAGCCATTCTGAAGCTAAATTTAAAGATTATTTTAGCATAATAGGCTGGTTTTACCTCTAATAATTCTTTATTCAAAATACTGAAGACTTTAGAAGTTAGGTAAGAGGTGGGCTTCAGAGCCCAAGCTCCATCCTGAGCAGCTACTTCAAAGTACCGTCTACACAGCTATTTTTAGAGCACTAGCACAAACCCTGCTAGGCCAAGTCTGTCAACCTGGATTGGTAGGTTCGCTGCCTGCGGGCTGGTTAGACATATCCTATAATACTTTGTACTTATTCAACACTTCTCATTTGTAGAATTCATGGCTCCTTACAGAAAGCTAGTAAATATCAGCATTCCCTTTTTACCAGTGGAGAAACTGAGGGATAGGTATGTTAAGTGACTTGCTTAAAATCACATGGGCCAGATATACAATCCATCTCTCCTGGCTTCCAGTTCTATTGAAGTGCTATATCATCAAAAGTCTCCTCCATCCACCAACACTATAAAGACTGTGGCTAGCAGGACTGAGCTAGCTACAAGGATCTTTGCACAGTTCTAAATGAGTGTACAACTTGAGAAAGCAGAAAGGGGAGGGCACTTTAAGGAAAACATCTTCCCTTCCACTACAGTCAACTTCCTGGGGGCTACTCTTATCTTATCTCCAGCCAGCTCCAGAGTAAATAACTAAAGCAGATCTAAAAGATACCTTAACAAATCCTGAAGTTTAAATTGCGGGTTTAGACTACTGAATTCTTCTCTTGGAACTGTATAGAATCTTAAATACACTGATACCAACAAATGAATGAGAAAACCTTAGGACTTGTCAGAAAATACTGAAAAGTTGTGAAATTTTAACAACAGAAAGGCAAAATGTTCAATTTTTTTCCCACTTTCCAACTACAACTGCTTAGTAGCACTTTATTATTCAAACTGCACTTACAACCCCTGTGTAATAACGTAATCCAACCACATTTCCTCGCAAGGTTCCAAATAAAACAGCTGAATCTGTATCTTCATCTGTCCCAGGAATGTCATCTGTACATAGAAAGTCTTCTAACCCAAACTGGGAATAAAAATCACGAGAGGTATAATGGGAATAGTTTCTATCTCCTCCAAGATGGGCAGATTGTAAGTATTTCCAGGCAGAATCTCTGCAGAAAGATAGAATAGAAGTTATTTGACATTATATTTAAAAAAGTAGTCTGAATGTTTCAATTACTCTTGATCCCCTTTTATAAATGTCTATTTAATTTTCCCTTTTATAGTGTGAATGTATATATTTCACATCTTTATGTAACCATTCTACCTTACCTGGCAATTTTCACCTAAATTATACCCTTAAAAAAAAAAAAAAAAAAAACTGTCTCCAAGACATTACAGACTCACACAAACAACACATTGTCAAATTATTTTTACTATTTAACTGACTAGAATATAATCTTCAAACACTAAGAAAAAGAGTCAACACTGTAGAGTAGGAGGTTTTGAATGCTTTTAGGGCAAGATTGAGCAGCAGAAGACTAAAAGGATCTTGGTTTTATTTCTTCAGAATTTTTTCTGCTGAGTGGGGGATCAAAGGAGCAAGGGGCAGAAGAGAGTAATGTTTCACACAACAGAGCACCAGAATACTGAGTTGGTCAGGGTTCCTCATGCTCAGAGGTTTATAATTTTCTGCTGAAAAAGGATACAGAGACTTTGCCATGGCAAAAATGCTTTCATTTCATTCTCCAGAAAGGGCTGGAAAAAGGGCAACACTGGCGTTTTTCAATAAAATACTGCCCTAAGCTTCACTGCCCCCCATATTCCTAACTTTGTCAAAAGTCAGAGAGAATACGCAAAAAGACTATGTTTTTCCAACCTTAATAAGAACATAAGAACGGCCGTACCGGGTCAGACCAAAGGTCCATCTAGCCCAGTATCCTGTCTATCGACAGTGGCCAATGCCAGGTGCCCCAGAGGGAGTGAATCTAACAGGCAATGATCAAGTGATCTTTCTCCTGCCATCCATCTCCATCCTCTGACAGACAGAGGTTAGGGACACCATTCCTTACCCATCCTGGCTAATAGCCATTAATGGACTTAACCACCATGAATTTATCCAGTTCTCTTTTAAACCCTGTTATAGTCCTAGCCTTCACAACCTCCTCGGGTAAGGAGTTCCACAAGTTGACTGTGTGCTGCGTGAAGAAGAACTTCCTTTTATTTGTTTTAAACCTGCTGCCTATTAATTTCATTTGGTGACCCCTAGTTCTTGTATTATGGGAATAAGTAAATAACTTTTCCTTATTCACTTTCTCCACACCATTCACGATTTGATATACCTCTATCATATCCCCCCCCCCCCGTCTCCTCTTTTCCAAGCTGAAGAGTCCTAGCCTCTTTAATCTCTCCTCATATGGGACCCATTCCAAACCCTTAATCATTTTAGTTGCCCTTTTCTGAACCTTTTCTAGTGCCAGTATATCTTTTTTGAGATGAGGCGACCACATCTGTACGCAGCATTCAAGATGTGGGCATACCATCGATTTATATAAGAGCAATAATATATTCTCAGTCTTATTCTCTCTCTCCTTTCTAATGATTTCTAACATCCTGTTTGCTTTTTTGACCGTCTCTCCACACTGCGTGGACATTTTCAGAGAACTATCCACGATGACTCCAAGATCTTTTTCCTGACTTGTTGTAGCTAGATTAGCCCCCATCGTATTGTATGTATAGTTGGGGTTATTTTTTCCAATGTGCATTACTTTACATTTATCCACATTAAATTTCATTTGCCATTTTGTTGCCCAATCACTTAGTTTTGTGAGATCTTTTTGAAGTTCTTCACAGTCTGCTTTGGTGTTAACTATCTTGAGCAGTTTAGTATCATCTGCAAACTTTGCCACCTCACTGTTTCCCCTTTTCTCCAGATCATTTATGAATAAGTTGAATAGGATTGGTCCGAGGACTGACCCTTGGGGAACACCACTAGTTATCCCTCTCCATTCTGAGAATTTACCATTAATTCCTACCCTTTGTTCCCTGTCTTTTAACCAGTTCTCAATCCATGAAAGGACCTTCCCTTTTATCCCATGACAGCTTAATTTACGTAAGAGCCTTTGGTGAGGGACCTTGTCAAAGACTTTCTGGAAATTTAAGTACACTATGTCCACTGGATCTCCCTTGTCCACATGTTTGCTGACCCCTTCAAAGAACTCTAATAGATTAGTAAGACAATTTCCCTTTACAGAAACCATGTTGACTATTGCTCAACAGTTTATGTTTTTCTATGTGTCTGACAATTTTATTCGTTACCATTGTTTTGACTAATTTGCCCGGTACTGACGTTAGACTTACCAGTCTATAATTGCCGGGATCACCTCTAGAGCCCTTTTTAAATATTGGTGTTACATTAGCTAACTTCCAGTCATTGGATACAGAAGCCGATTTAAAGGACAGGTTACAAACCTTAGTTAATAGTTCCGCAACTTCACATTTGAGATCTTTCAGAACTCTTGGGTGAATGCCATCTGGTCCCGGTGACTTGTTAATGTTAAGTTTATCAATTAATTCCAAAACCTCCTCTAGTGACACTTCAATCTGTGACAGTTCCTCAGATTTGTCACCTACAAAAGCCGGCTCAGGTTTGGGAATCTCCCTAACATCCTCAGCTGTGAAGACTGAAGCAAAGAATCCATTTAGGCTCTCCACAATGACTTTATCGTCTTTAAGCGCTCCTTTTGTATCTTGATCATCAAGGGGCCCCACTGGTTGTTTAGCAGGCTTCCCGCTTCTGATATACTTAAAAAACATTTTGTTATTACCTTTGGAGTTTTTGGCTAGCCGTTCTTCAAACTCCTCTTTGGCTTTTCTTATTACATTCTTGCACTTAATTTGGCAGCGTTTATGCTCCTTTCTATTTGCCTCATTAGGATCTGACACACTTTTTAAAGGAAGTCTTTTTATCTCTCACTGCTTCTTTTACATGGTTAAGTCACGGTGGCCCTTTTTTAGTTTTTTTTAGTTAATATAGTCCTATATAATAAGTGCTTTACAAACACTAGTTTATTTGGCATGGGTTCTCTCAAAGAGCAGAGTGGCTGTTCTCATTGATGATACCTGATCACTTCTGCCTGACATCACATTTATGGACTGTCAGAATCCACTAGAGACAGCAAGTGGGAAGTAATATAAACAAATTATTATCTGCATTAGCAATCTACACTTTTCAGGTGAGATACAATGAGGTACAAAGCCAAACTGTAATAAGTCACTTAAGTTGCTTTATTGAATACGGTACAGTTCAAGAAGTGAAATTATTACTTTTATAACATATTTATAACACTTCTGAGACAACTACTCAGTCCTGGCATATATAGTCATACTGGACACTCACAGTAAGAATCTTCACCAATGAGATGAAGATTCTTTCTTATACTCCTCCTTTCTTATTATAAAGAGAAATCCTCAATAACTCCTCAGTATATTGTACTTTTTGGCTAACTCATAAAAACATCTGTGACCATGTATGTCAAATACATGTATTCATATCAATGCAAAGAAAAGCACTAACACTTGCTGATCTTTACAAAAGCAACACAAAAATGAATGCTCAGTGCTTTGGAAGGCTGTTAACAGTTAACAGCATAGCACATCATAACTGCACAGCAAGACCTTCCTGCACAGTCATATTATTTACTTAAATTATCTTAAACTACTGTCAGTGTGACTAGGCTTCCAAATGCTGTGTATTTGGAGCATTGTCTGGATCAACTTTGGTTTCTTTTGCACAATATCACTCTAATTTTAGAGCAGGGATAGGCAACCTGCGGCACGCGAGCTAATTTTCAGTGGCACTCACACTGCTGGGGTCCTGGCCACCGGTCCGGAGGGCTCTGCATTTTAATTTAATTTTAAATTAAGCTTCTTAAACATTTTAAAAACCTTATTTATTTTACATACAACAATAGTTTAGTTGTATATTATAGACTTATAGAAAGAGACCTTCTAAAACGTTAAAATGTATTACCGGCATGCGAAACCTTAAATTAGAGTGAATAAATGAAAACTCGGCACACCACTTCTGAAAGGCTGCCGTCCCCCGTTTTAGAGTAATCCATGGTTGAGTAAGAACCATGGAATCAAACCCACAATTTAGCCAGGGTTTACCACAAACTCATCTAAGCTTTGCCCACCTGAGGGCTATACTAGCAACCTGTCAATTCGAAAGCCACATATATGTTGTGCCACATACCTCTTATGTTCTAATAGGACTAAACTGGCATTACATGGGTGTGTGACGGGGAAAGTGAAATACGCAATCAACTCCACCAGCTACTGGCTTGACATGGAAGGGAACACATACCATACCCGTATAAAGGGTGGCTGAGCAACTGGTTCAAGGTGTATTTGCTTCCTGTGGAACTCCAGGTGAATCATCCATAATTCCCCTGGGACTCCTGAGGCAGCACTTTCCTCTCTATATACTAATTCAAGTAAGATGTGCTTTAAAGGCACAATCCTGCCCTGATTTTGGAAATGTGGTGGTAGCAGAGAATAATGACTTAAATGCATTAATGTAACATGTATAACTGAAGTGGGAATGCCAAGATTTAAGGAGCACTAGAGCCCAGCTAAGGAGAAACAACAGCGCTCACAGGATGGGTAAGGGAGGATGGAAGAGACAGGCATCTCACACCAATGAGAACTGGTCACTCTCTTTCCATTATAACTGTCACATCCTCTCAACACTACAAATGATAACTGTCTCCATAATAGGCCCCCTAACCCCCCGGCCCAGGGTGCCCAGCTCCACCAGCCATCCCGGCCCAAGGCACCCAGCCCCAACCCACCCCCTCAGCTCCACCAGCCCAGGACACCCAGCTCCAACCCACCCCCTCAGCTCCACCAGCCCCCCCCCCCCCCCCCCAGCCCAGGACACCCAGCTCCAACCCACCCCCTCAGCTCCACCAGCCCACCGCCCCCAGCCCAGGACACCCAGCCCCAGCCCACCCCCTCAGCTCCACCAGCGCGCCCCCCCCCCCCCAGCCCAGGGCACCCAGCCCCAGCCCACCCCCTCAGCTCCACCAGCCCAGGACACCCAGCTCCAACCCACCCCCTCAGCTCCACCAGCCCACCGCCCCCAGCCCAGGACACCCAGCCCCAGCCCACCCCCTCAGCTCCACCAGCGCGCCCCCCCCCCAGCCCAGGGCACCCAGCCCCAGCCCACCCCCTCAGCTCCACCAGCCCAAGGCACCCAGCTCCAACCCACCCCCTCAGCTCCCCCAGCCCAGGACACCCAGCTCCAACCCACCCCCTCAGCTCCACCAGCCCCCCCGCCCCCAGCCCAGGACACCCAGCCCCAACCCACCCCCTCAGCTCCACCAGCCCAAGGCATCCAGCTCCAACCCACCCCCTCAGCTCCACCAGCCCCCCGCCCAGCCCAGGACACCCAGCTCCAACCCACCCCCTCAGCTCCACCAGCCCCCCCGCCCCCAGCCCAGGACACCCAGCCCCAGCCCACCCCCTCAGCTCCACCAGCCCCCATCCCCAGCCCAGGACACCCAGCCCCAGCCCATCCCCTCAGCTCCACCAGCCCAAGGCACCCAGCTCCAACCCACCCCCTCCACCAGCCCCTTCCCCCAGCAACCGGCCACGCTGACCGCAGTTACACGAAACCTGCCCCCGGCCCCACCCCAGCCCTCACCTCATGCACATCCAAGCCATGGTGCTGCCGGGGGCCGCCGCACGGCGAGGGTGACAGAAGAGCAGGCCCAGCGCCCGACAAGGGACCGGAAGACGCGCAGCCCACCAGCGATTTCGGTCCCAAGCCCGCCGCCGTCAGTGCAGCGAAGCGCTACCAGCCTGACTGACAACAACAGCACCAATCCCATCCAGGGTTTCACAGTCCTCAGCCAATGAGAACAGTGCTGTGGAAAAGGGCGGGACTTTCTCTATGCGTTCTCTGTGCGACGAGGACAGAGCCGACGAAGAGCCGCCAAACCCTCCGTCAGCCTCCGCAGTGTCCCTCCGCCTCCCTTGCACCACCCCTGCGAGTGGGCTGCAGACGGGCTGGTTGCAAATTAATCCCCCCTCACCGTAAGCGGCCACCCTGCTACTGATAGCTCTGTCCGAGGTGGTCTTCGGCGGGCTCAGTGTCCAGACACAACACTCATGTTGCAAAGCGTGCAGAGAAGAGATGCAAGCAGGGGTCAAGGTCGTCTGGCTCACCTGCCTCCTAGTAAATCAACAAGGAGTCCGATGGCACCTTAAAGACTAACAGATTTATTTGGGCATAAGCTTTTGTGGGTAAAAAACCCACTGTTCAGATGCATGGAGTGAAAATTACAGACGCAGGCATTGTTATACTGACACAGGGAGAGAAGGGAGTTACCTCACAAGTGGAGAACCAGTGTTGGCAGGGCCAATTCAGTCAGGGTGGATGTGGTCCACTCCCAATAATTGATGAGGAGGTGTTAATACCAAGAGAGGGGAAATTGCTTTTGTAGTGAGCCAGCCACTCCCAGTCCCTATTCAAGCCCAAATTAATGGTGTTAAATTTGCAAATGAATTTTAGTTCTGCAGTTTCTCTTTAAAGTCTGTTTCTGAAGGTTTTTTTGTTCAAGTATAGCTACTTTTAAATCTGTTACAGAATGTCCAGGGAGTTTGAAGTGTTCTTCTACTGGCTTTTGTATGTTATCATTCCTGGTGTCTGATCTGTGTCCCTTTATTCTTTTGCATAGAGACTGTCCGGTTTGGTCAATGTACATGACAGAGGGGTATTGCTGACACGTGGTGGCATATATAACATTAGTAGATGTGCAAGTGAATGAGTCCCTGAGGGTGCAGCTGATGTGGTTGGGCCCTCTGCAGAGCTGGCTCTGGCTTTTTTGCCACCCCAAGCAAAAAACGCCGGGCCAGCCAGAGCAGCAAAGGGGGGGACAAACCAGCCGGCTGGAGCGGTGAAGGAAAGGAAAAACAGAAACAAAATACCCGCGGGGCAGCCCCCGGGCAGCGGAGTGCGCACCCCGGCTAGCAGGGGGAGAGAGAGAAGGGGGGCCCCCAGGGCTTCCTTAAGCGGGGCGCTTCCACGCGGCCCTTCCGCGCACGCCGCCTGCCAGGAGGGCTCTGCGTCACTCTGGTTGGCAGGCAGGGAAGGAAGTGGGCTGCCCTCTTCAGCGTTCTGTACGGCTGAAACTAACCCAGGAACCAATCCCTGTAACAAACCTTGTTGCCTACTCTGTCCCCATATCTACTCTAGCAAAACCATCAGAGGACCCAACCACATCAGCTGCACCCTCAGGGACTCATTCACCTGCACATCTACCAATGTTATAGATGCCATCATGTTTCAGCAATGCCCCTCTGTCATGTACTTTGGCCAAAAGGGACAGTCTTTATGTAAAAGAATAAATGGACACAAATCGGACACCAGGAATGGTAACATACAAAAGCCAGTAGGAGAACACTTCAATCTCCCTGGACATTCTGTAACAGATTTAAAAGTAGCTATACTTGAACAAAAAAACTTCAGAAACAGACTTCAAAGAGAAACTGCAGAACTAAAATTCATTTGCAAATTTAACACCATTAATTTGGGCTTGAATAGGGACTGGGAGTGGCTGGATCACTACAAAAGCAACTTTGCCTCTCCTGGAATTGACCGCTCCTCATCAATTATTGGGAGTGGACCACATCAACCCTGACTGAATTGGCCCTGCCAACACTGGTTCTCCATTTGTGACGTAACTCCTTTCTCTCCATGTGTCAGTATAATAATGCCTGCATCTGTAATTTTCACTCCATGCATCTGAAGAAGTGGGTTTTTTACCCGCGAAAGCTTATGCCCAAATAAATCTGTTAGTCTTTAAGGTGCCACCGGATTCCTTGTTGTTTTTGTGGATACAGACTAACACATTTACCCCCTCATACCTGCCTCCTAGTGATATTTAAACAGCTCCAGCTACTTGGTTTATCAAAGAGCAGGTTAAGAGCTGGCTTAACTTCATCGTGGTCTATAGCTACCTGTATGGGAAAGAGATTTCAGAGTTTAGATGGGTCTTTAATTTAGCAGAGAAAAGCATCAAAATGAGGCAATTTTAAACTGGTTGGGTAATTAACCATTGCAATAATAACTCACCTGCAGAGGTGGTGACTTCTCTAGCACTTGCAGTCTTTAAATCTGGACTGGATATCTTTCTAAAAGATATGCTATAACTCAGGGGTAGGCAACCTTTGGCACGCGGCTCACCAGGCTAAGCACCCTGGCGGGCCGGGCCAGTTTGTTTACCTGCCGCGTCTGTAGGTTCGGTTGATCGTGGCTCCCACTGGCTGTGGTTCGCTGCTCCAGGCCAATGGGGGCGACGGGAAGTGGCCCGGGCCAAAGGATGTGCTGGCCACCGCTTCCTGCCGCCCCCATTGGCCTGGGACGGCGAACTGTAATTGCCCTGTTCCGTTTATTCCCTCTGAAGCATCTGGCACCAGCCCATAGGCACCAACTCCGTGGGTGCTACGGGGCTGGAGCACCCACTGGGAAAAATTAGCAGGTGCTCCACACCCAGTGGCAGCCAAGCTCCCTCCACCATCTCCTCGCCTCCTCCTCCCTCAAGCTCGCCACATCCCTGCTCCTTCCCCTCCCAGTCCTTCCCACCCGCCTCCTAACAGATGTTTGACAGCACTTAGGACTTTCCGGGAGGGAGAGGGAGGAGTGGGGATGCAGCGTGCTCGTGCTCGGGAGAGGAGGCAGTAAAGAGGCGGGGCAGGGGTGGGGACTTGGGGGAAGTGGTGAAATTGGGGCAGGGTAAGGGTGGTGTAGGGGTGGGCAGGGACAGGGCAAGAGGCCGGGGGGGGTGTCAAGCACCCATGTGGCAGAAGAGAAGTCGGCGCCTATGCACCAGCCTTTGTTAGAAGACAGGATACTGGACTAGATGGATCATTGGTCTGACCCCGTATGGCCATTTTTATGGTCTAAAGTACTTGTCTCTTGCAGGATTGGGCCTGTTGACAATAGTTTAGTTATGGGTGCTCCCAGAAGTGAAACTGAACTGAAGCTGGCTACCACTGCTGCCACAGCTGTAACTGAATGAGCTGTAATTTGATTCTAAAAGCTATCACTGTAGTTGATTAATGATGAGAAGAATGCAGACACAACCAGTTTTTTGTTTCGCAACACAAGACTAATGCAAAATAAAAAAAAAAGGAAAGGAGGGAGAGTGGACTTTTTAAAAGCTTTTTTGGCTGCATACTATATAATACCCCCACCATTCAAGAATACATGAGATTTCAATAAAGAAACTCAAAGGATGCTTTCTGAGGTCATTAAGGAAATAATGCTATTTAGTGAAACAGTGGGTCTTTTGGAAGGGGGATCTATAATGTAACTGTCACTGATAAATCTTCCTGCTAGCTAGGAGAAAGTCACAAATACAAAATTGTGTTTTTTCAGCTGTTTATCCATTAAAGTGTTCCACTGTTCATGTAAGGATTATCAATTGGACAAGCATTCTAAGTAGTGAAATTAATACATCAGAATTTGTTGACTGTATAAGGTTTTCCACAATAACTTCAGTTCTCTGTTACAGCCAAAAGAAACATTGACAACTAAAGTCAGACTTTTTTTTTAAACTAAAAACTATTCATGCAGTGAATGGCTTAAACAGCAACTCTCAGGAAGGACAGTTTGAAAACTGAACTACTCTGCCTTTTAGAAGCCAATTTAGATGAATCAGGGAGCACACTGATGTTTCAAATAAGAAGGTTGCTTTCTGGACATAATCCTGTTCCCACTGAAGTTAATGGCAAAATTCCCATTCATTTAATGGTATAGCATCAGGGTCTTCAAATGCATCTCCACTTCGTTGATTATAAATTTTCAGGTCGTGGATACTCCAGCAAATTTCAACTTGCATTTGTGCCTAGATGCATGCAAGAAAAGGTACATCCAGTTGGGAGATCATAAGTATGTCTGCATATTTGTCACAGACTTTTTAATAAAAAATCACAAAGCTGTCACAGTAAATTTAGTAAAAGTCAAAGGTTACTAATTTTACCATAACTGCTACCTGAGTGTTGATAAAAATTACCCTCCTCCTCACCCAACGAGGGGGCTGGTCACCTGCAGCAGCACCCTTTACCACTGGCTCCACAACCTTCATCCTGGCCTCGTGCAGAGGGGAAGCCCCAGACATATGCAGAGGGATGGCTAGTGTCCTGTGGGGCTAAGCTCAGCACCCCACACTTACCCAAACTGGCAACTCCTGTGGCACCCGTGTGGGCTGGGCCCAGTGACCTGCCCTGGGCATTGCAACCTGGCTCGCAGGGTTACAGTGTTGCTTAGGTTTGGCCCACCCCCATCATAAGGGAGGGTGGGTCAAGCCTCAACAGTTCTGTGAGCAGAGAGCTGGCCCCATCCCTATTGGACAGGAGCAGCAAGAGCCACTACTTTGGGGTGAATCACACACACAGAAAAAAGTCAGACAAATGGGAAAATCACATTTTCCATGACTCTCCCCCCTGCATACCCCTGTGACAAATCTGCAGCCCTAATGAGGCTGCTTATCAGAGATGGTCAGAAACATTCTGATAAAAACATTTTTTCCATAGGAATTTGCTGATTTGTCAAAATCGGAACATTCTGTGGAGATGGTGTCAACAAAGTTTCAATGGAACCCAGGCAGGGTCTGACAAAACCCTGCCGCCCAGGTGGGGCCTGCCAGGCAGGCAGGTTTCTGTCACAAACCTGCCTGGTTTCCTGCCAGTTCACCAGCCTCCTCAGTGGCTCTCCTGACAAAGTGTGGGAGAGCCTAGGCTTTCTGCCTCCTTAACAGCCCACCTCGGAGACTGATGGGGAGTCAAAAGGGAACCCTCGGTTCTTGGCCAATCCCAGTCTCTCCGGTGGTAGGGAAGAGGAAAAGAGGAGCCCTGGAGAGGGGGCAGTAGCCCCCAGGACCTGGCTTTCCACTTCCCAGAACCCTGGGCCACCATCTCCTCATGCCATCTCCTTCCCCACTTTCATTTCCAGGAGCACTTCAGGAGAGATGGCAATTTGGTGAGAACATGGCAGGTAACCTGGGCCCCCTCATTGGGATACTTCTGGTTGTGGCTTTGCCAGGATCCCAGGGCTTATTGGGAATTGGAGTTACCTTTCTCTACCCTTCTCCACTGCTTATCATGCTAATTATGATTACCTTGTGCTCTCCCCATATGCTTGTTGTAGCCACCTGTTGTGGTTCCTCTCACAACCTCATCTTGTAAACTCTTTGTGGCAGGGAATTTATTTTTAGTACATATTTGTATGGTGCCCCTGGCCCAACAGGACTGGGGCCTCTAGATGCTGTTGTGATACAAATAATAATAATAACAAGACAGTAGCACAGGCACTGACTTTTGTTTTCCTGGTGGGTATTCCACCCCAACTCCACCCCAAGACCCTGCCCCCACTCCTCCCCTTCCATCGAGGCCCTACTCTTGCTCCACCTCATCCACCCCGCTCCGCCCCGCCCAAGGCCCCTCCCTCGCTCCACCTCTTCCCATCCCCCAATCCGCCTCCTCCTCCGATGCCCCCCTCCCGTGTGCCGCTCTCTTCTCTCAGGCCTCTCCCGCAAGGCCTCCCCACCCGCCCGCTACTTGCTCCTCTCTGCACTCCCCTGAACGCCTCCCACGAGCAGAACAGCTGGGCGGCCCGCCAAACAGTTGATCATCTGCTATCCCTGGGGCCCGCCCAAACAACCGATCGGCAGCCAGCCCCAGGGCCTGCCCGAACAGCTGATCGGCGGCTACGGTTGCCAGGCATCTGGTTGAAAAGGGACCCTGGCAGCTCCAGTCAGCACTGCCGATCAGGCCGTTAAAAGTCCGGTCAGCAGCGCAGCAGGGGCTGAAGCTAAGGCAGCTCCCTGCCTGCCCTAGCTCCGCATGGCTCCTGGAAGCAGCTACCAGGTCCTTGCAACCCCTAGGTGCATGGGCGGCCAAGGAGGCTCCACGCACTGCCGCTGATCCTATTGCCGGCTCTGCAGCTCCCATTGGCCAGGAACCTTGACCAATGGGAGCTGTGGGGGCAGCAACTGTGGGCACAAGGGCAGTGCACGTAGCCTCCCTAGCTGCCCATGTGCCTAGGGGCTGCACTGCAGGGACTGGCGGCCTGCTTCCTGAGAGCTGTGGTAGGCGCTGCCGGAACCCCGCACTGTTAGATTAGATTCCGTTCTGTTGTGTTTCCCTCAGTTGCCATTTTGGGTTTATAAAAGAACAACTAGTCCTCCATATTGGGAACCCTCCTTCATGGAGCATTTGGCGCCTTTTTCCAAAGAGTGGGAAAGGTAGGGTCATGTGACAGCCTAAGTCTGCCCAGCAACTGCAGACTACTTAAGGGTGGTGCGCCCATCACTCCGGGCTGTCCATCAGAGTGGCAGTCAGTCTCCCACACACACAGCCTGCTGTTATCAGCCCCAGAGCAGACCAGGATTTGGATGAACCCCCTGCCCCAGCCCGGAGCTCTCTCCCACACCTCAAACCCCTCATCCCCGGCCCCACCTCAAAGCCCACACTCCAGCTGGAGCCCTCAACCCCCCTCATGCACCCTAACCCCCTGCCCCAGCCCAGTGAAAGTGAGTGAGTGTGGGAGAGAGTGAGTGACAGAGAGAGGGGGGATGAAGTGAGTGGGGGCAGGGCCTTGGAGAAGGGATGGGGCAGGGGTGGGTCTCAGGCAGGGGGCAGGGCAGAGGTGTTTGCTTTTGTGCGATTAGAAAGTTGACAACCCTACCAAGGGCCCGCCCAAACAGCTGTGGCTGGTTGGTGCTGAGCATCTGCTATTTTTTTCCCAGTTAGTGCTTGAGCCCCGGATCACCCACAGAGTCGGCACTTATGGACAGTAGGACTGTAAGACCAAGCCCCCCAGCTGGAATGACCAATGTGACTGGGTGCAACACACAGGAGTGCACCCTGCACCCTGTAAAGGGGTGTAGTAGATTTCACAGCTGTTTAGATCCATCCAATGCTCTGAGGCATTGTACTTGTCATTGTGCAATGAATGAACTGTAGCACACCAGTAGACCCATATAAGAATAAAGGATAAGGATGCAGGGATCCAGAGTCATTGTCAGCTCTATTGTTTTTAGTAAAGTTTTATTGACACTTCCTTTGGAAAATATATGAAAGCAACTGAAGCATCAGTTGCAAGCTTGCTCCCCAGCTACAGCCGGTATGTTGAAAACTCTCTCAGTCAGACTCATTTGCAAAAAATTGAAGTAAAGTAATGGTGGACAAGGACCAAATTATCATTATTTAGGCCAAAGAATTTATATTTTTGAGTGAGAGGTGAGAGGGGAAGCAAAATCAGGACTTAGGTAAATTTACTTTCAAGTTTTAATAAATGAAAAATATCTCCTCTCTCTCCTTGGTTAATCCAGTCCATTTCATACACTTAATTCCCACAAGATGGCACTGCTGTGTACTTTTTCCTTCTACCAATGCATTTATCGCCTAAAATCTGTAATTACTTTGTCTTTGATCCCAGTGGAGAGATACCTCTAAGCAGTTCCTTAAACCAGATTTCTTTTCTTATTTTATCATTAGCATATACTGTCTTATTTCTGTTTGATCAGTGAATGTGTCCCCATGCTAATAAGTGCCTTGTAGTGATTAGATCAGATCTTCTCAACAAGCATGACTGCAGCAGCAGACAAATGGAATAATACTGCACTCCAGTTCTCTTTACTTCCAAATCAATATACGTGATACTAGTAAGAGCATTTCATAGTAAGCGTATCTCTTCAACATCTCTCTCTCTCTCAAATAGAGAGTGAAACTCTGCTAGGCAGGTGTAATATTAGGAAAACGGAAGAAACTTTCCAGATAGTAACGATTCAAGAAATTTCTACGTTACTGAAACTGACACTTACGTTGATATAATTAGAAAGAAGGCCTGTCTCAAAGTTAATTAACTTTATCTGAGGGTTCTCTCTCTTTCTGAATTCACTTTACTTGCTTTGGGTAGAATGAGACTGATTTGGGCATTAGGTAAATATGAAGTTTGCAACTGGACAGCTACCACTAACTATCCAAACTTTGTATTTTATTTCTTCAAAATCTCTGTTCCATCCCTGTCCTGTAGTTACTAATTTGGACTAGATTTCCTATTCCTTGTGATGGGCTTGATCCCAAGAAGTTTGAGCAGTGGGAATTCATGGGGAGTTGCAGGTGCTTAGTACATCTGGAGGTCAGGCCAAGTTTCAGCACCCCAGTTTGAAAATACTGGCCTCACTGACTGGTCTCTGAATACAGTAGTGCCAACAGCTTGATGAGAACTCAGGAATGTCAGCTTCCAGCCGCACACTGAGTCCACAGGACCAGGCTGCCTTTTAATTTCTGGTACTAACACTCAGCTGAAATATACTACAATTTGAAAACAATAATAATGTATTGCCAATACTACTGGGATACCAAGACAATTTTCCTTTAAAACTCACTGGTATTTTGGTGAGAATTATGTTTACACTTCGATTGTCAAACAAATAAATAATGCAAAATAATTCAGAATCTTATAATTTAGGAATTCACTGCTTCTTCCTTATTTGAAGTTATGGAGATCATGTGGAGGCACAGTGGGAACTCCAAGAGGCAATGTGCTGGGAACAAGCATAATGCCTACTAGAGTAACATGTAGCATGGCCATTTCAACATCCTGGGACAGTATACAATACGGGTTGTCCTGGAATGGAGTTGAGAGTAATGGATTGTGGCCCTCCCCTTAAGGCTAACATCAGGTCAAAGGTATCAAACCTGGCTGATAACTTTGTCCATGCTCCTCTGCTCTATTACACTGAGAGTTCCCTCTCGAAAGGTATAAACTAAGAAAGGTTACTGTATGGGTTTCATCGAGATCCTGTTCCATTTGCATATAGATTGGCATAGCAGCTGGTGACCTGCTGCACCAGCAGTTCTAGGTCTTTTTGTAGAAAATTAGACTTCTCCCCTCCTCTTAGGTTTAGAAGTTGTATTTGCTCCTGGAATTTCTCTAGATTCTAGGGCCAGCCTCAGAAGACATGTAAATCCCAGCAACCTCCAAATCAGCAGAAGACTTATTTGCTGCCACAAAAATAGAGTTGTAGACAGTTTCCATGAGAGTTCTCCTCTTGTGTGACAGAATCCTATGGAAGCATTCCAGCTTGTCTTTGCATCTGAATAAAAATGTGCATATGCCTTTCCTTTAATTAGGTGAAAACCAACTGCTGACGCAATTTTGAAAGTGAAATCGATCGTTTTCCTAAATTCCTCTTAGATGGCCTTATGCAGTGGCACATTGTAGATATCAAGAGAGCAAAGTACCATCCCAAGTGCATATCCCCTCTCAATGCATTGGACTGGAAAAATGCATGGGAAAGCTGAGAAGAGTAAAATAAGGACATTAGCTTTTACTACATTAATCCATGTTGGAAATAAGTTTGAAAATGCTGAATTTAGCACTGTGGAATTTAATGACAGTGTATTGGGTATTTTGACCAATTTTTATTAATTATTTACAGTAGCTCTCATAATGTGCTAGATGCCTTCCAAATACTCATGAAGGAGGGTCTCTGTTCCAAGGATCACACAAACTAAAAACAGATTGACAAGGAGACAGATTAGAGGAAAGGGAGCAATAGGCAGTTCATGTATAATTCAGTTCTGTTCACTGAAGGCCACAGATCAAAAGAGGGGCTTTAAACAGGATAATGGCCTTGTGGCTGAGTATCAGAAGGTTGTACCACACATTGGATAGCATCACACTTCTGCATGGAAGCCATTATGGAGGTGTGTCATAGAAGGTGTCTCTTCAGCACACCCCTTTATGTCCTCTCATGACTCTGCAGGTGCATTGCACTCAGCCCCACTTGGGCCTTTTCAGACAATTACCCAGATCAGATTAGTTCAACCCCTCTTTGTGGGGGCTGGTTTATTCACTCATTCTACAGAGAGTAACTCACTTATTTAGCCACTCAAGTTCATACTCACTGAGTCCATGTAGGAATCCTGGTCAGTTTGCACCTCTGTTCAAGAGGTCCCAGCCCTCCTGCTAGAGCTGAGCTGTATTTCAGATAATCCCTTTGTCCCTGGGGGGACTGACCAGTAAGCAGTACTGCCCTTAACAGGCTGACTACCCCCATACAGGTGATTGTGCAAAAAGCTGAGAACCAGGAATACAAGGCTGGAAACACTGGCAGAGTGGAAGAGACATGGATAATTCAAAGCCTGACAAAGGAGGATAAATAGGGAGATGCAGAGCCACAAAGAGCTTTGAAGGTTGTGACCAGACCCTTGCATGTTATGTGATAGCAGAACTGGACCCAGTGGAAGAAGCTGATCATATCAGTAGATGAAAAGGGAAGGAAGCTCATAAACTTTTATTTCTCATTTATTTCTTTATTCTCTTGTCTCAGAGATGGAAAGACCTTTTGTATATTGCCAGAGATACAGAGAGAGAGAGAGAGAGAGAGAGAGAGAGAGAGAGAGAGATGGTAAAATATCAGGACCCAATTCTGCTCTCAGTTATACTGAAAGAGGTCTTTTTAATTTATAATTGAGAGTAGAAATCAGCCACAAAAGAAGTAAAGAGTCAAAGAAAAATTAACAGTACAAATATCAAATGATCCTCAGCTGATATATATCAAGGTAGCTTCATTGATCTCAAAGGCACTATGTTGATTTATACCAGATGAGGATCTGGCCCTAGTGTTTAGTTGTTAATTTTGATGGAATAATGGAAATGGAGGGAAAAAGTCTATTATGCTTTCATCAGAATTTGCAATGTATGAGGATGATAATGGCCTATGAAAATGAGATACTGTAGGCCTTTCTGATATGGGCATATTGTAGAACATTTAGCACATATTGGACCTGATCATCCATTCTGTTATACCAATTTTATACCATTAATTTAAATGGAGTTACACTGCTGTAAACATGTACCTAAATGGAGGTCAGACCCATCCTATTTACTTCGCAATGTGATATTTTAAACAAAGGGAGTCTGAAAGGCTTAGAACAGAGGTCTTTTAGGGGATACATCAACTCATCTAGATATTTGCCTAGTTTTACCACAGGCGACATAAAAAGCACTAGTGAAGTCAGTATAAACTAAAATTTCATACAAAGACTTGTTTATACTGCTCAAGATACTATACCCTGAAATATAAGTACAATATTTATATTCCAATCAATTTATTTTTTATAATTTTATGGTAAAAATGAGAAAGTAAGGAATTTTTCAATAATAATGTGCTGTGACACTTTTGTATTTTTATGTCTGATTTTGTAAGCAAGTAGGTTGTAAGTGAGGTGAAACTTGGGGTATGCAAGACAAATCAGATTCCTGAAAGGAGTACAATAGTCTGGAAAGGTTGAGAACTGCTGGCTTAGAAGATTGTTAATGAGATATGAAGCCTTTTACCTTTTGATCCCAGATTTATATCCAGCGCACATATATAGTGACTATAAATTGTTGTCAGCTGATGGCTGTAAAATTAGCTGGTATTTTCATCCAAATCTTAGTGGACTGGATTTCACACCACTAAACTATCATTTAATTTGGTACTTGGACGATATATCAAGCATTATTTCTTTATGAAATAAAGAACTTTATATACTGTAATAGGTAATTTAAACAAACAACCTCAATATGTTTCCCTTTCAAGATGACTACTGAAAGGTTAGATCCTGGTTCGTCTCCTAGAATAGACTACAAAGACTGTACCAGTTTTGGTATGGATAAGTATGCTATGGACCTGAATCATCAGTACACTCTGGATACTTTGAGCCACTATAGTGATACAAAGCAGCCACAAACCCAGATAAATTGACTGGCCATCAGAGCAGCACAAACTAGCTGTAGTGTATTGGTGAGCTGGACCCAATGTACATGTGATTTATCTATATGTGTGCACCCCCAATTTTAAAAATGTCCACATTAGAAGATTGAAAAGCAAGCAGGTTAATAAGCAAGTTCTATATTAACAATATAGAACAATAACAAGGTGACACTTTGTCTTTAGATGCCCTGCATCCGTATAGTGCCTTAATAAGAAACAATGGGCCAGATTCTGAGTTAGTTTTAATCAGCATTGCAGCTTCTATGGACTTCAGTGGAACTTTCTAGTGACTTCAATGGATTATGACAACTTCAGTTGTGGCCAGTGCTTACTGGAAACAGCTAAGGATTTATCTTCACTTGTTTGTTAAAGCAACATGAGAGGTAAACTGCAATATAGCAAATATTCTGTGTTATGTTGTTGTTTTTTCCGAATAGGATGTGGTGGACCAATGTCTTTAGGCAGATGATTCTGATGTAAGGGTGTTTGTGACTGATTTACTCTATAAACTAAGCTCATCTGAAGCAGTCCCTTCAAATTTGCTAGCTGAAAATTAAGGTAAAGTAATTAATATTTTAATTCATGTTTAATTTTAAAGAGTTTAACAAGAACATTAAAATTAGCAGAGCACTAATTTTAACCTAGTCTGATGAGTAGTTCTGCTAAAAATAAATAGAAAAGATCAAATGCAATGTACTATTTGTCTTATAACAGAAGACATACTTCTGGGATTTAGTGATGAATATAAATAAATATGATGATCAAATTATTAACACCTTAGTATAGAAGGAAAAATATGTAAATATTGTTTAATTACATGAAAACTACATGGGACTTTTGTTAATTGTTGTGCTGAATAACTCCATTCTCCTGTTGACTACCTGTAGTACATCCAAAAATAGTGTCCCTGCATCATGGATAATGATCTAGAAAACAGAAATAAATAAATTCTACTTAATAGCAGAAATGAACAATACTTAGTGTCATGTTTTAACTATAAGGGGAATCTATCTATCATAAAGAGCCAAATTCTGCTCTCCATTATACTGATGTAATGCTGGTGTTAGTTGTGAGCAGAATTTGCCCTGTTACTGTATTGCAAAAATTGCTATATAATTATTGCAATTAAGTTAATATGCCTGGGCACTTGTGTTTAGTTGTCATCAGTTAACCTTTAGTTTCCTTTCTATTTAAAACTGCACCTACACTTTGCATCAAAATGTAGATTATATGGTAAGAGAGTTTAATATGCGCAAACTGATTCTGAATCAGTAGTTTCCATTTATTATTAGTGCTCAGATTTGTAGGGGGTCCACAGTACCACCAGATCAGCTCCAATTTTAGCTTCATAAAGGAACACATGCACATAGTCTATATTTCACACTGGTAACCATCAAAAACATGATGTTTCCTGGTTTACTGTAATTGACTTTATTAATGACATTTGTGGTATTCTCTCTACTTGAAGGGCTAGACAGTGGCTTTTAAGCCACATCTCTGCTTACAGAGCTGTGCAGAGCCAAAATGCCCCGAAGGAGCATTGGAAAGGATTGGTGGGTGGTGCAGATTAGCCCCCTTGGGTATTGTGGGTGATGCAGAGGGGACTGGGCCACTGGAACTCCTTACTTGCATACAATCTAGCACAGGATGGAGAATATTATGACCATGGTAATATTAATTATAGTAAAACAGTAAATGTCACACATTTTTGCCTTCTTTCTCTTTGTGAATTGTCTACGATTTTTGCAAATGTATTCATAAATCAAAAATTAGTTTCCAAATACCTGTGGTAAATAATGTTTGCTCTGTAAGGAAGCTGCAGTAAATATTCAATTATGATATTCGAAGTCTGAGAGGTGCTGATCATTTTTGATTGGAGGGATAAGTCACAAGTAGTATCTTGTCCTGAGCTTTTGTCAAAATGAGTGAGATAAGAGATTGATGGAGTGATAAGGGTGATTGTGTCACCAAACATGTTACCTGCTATGATGATATCTCAGAAATGACGTTATGACCTAAACTTTTGCATTTCCAGGGTCTGGCCTTACCCCTTACATCACCTGACCCACAACCCAAAGGCCCACCTTACCTAGTGAGGGAAACCAATAGGATTTTCTTTATGGCCCCAAATCCCTAAACCATTGTCTGATATGTTGCACCACCTATAGAAATAACAGACAGCTAAAACAGTGACAAAGCTAAAATAAAAAGAGAGAGGTTTAAAATATATGAAAAGAAACACCCATCTGTACTACCTGCACACATTCATATGTGATGTTATAGCAATTTCAGAGAAATAAAAAGAAATGTTATCATATCCCCATACATACATGCAAAGCCTATATACACTGTCCTGCATGTATACAGGACATGCGGAAGACATACCCCAAAGTACAGAGACAGGCATATTTGTTTTCAGTATTTTTTTAGAGAAAAAAAAACAAATGTGCTAGCTTAAAAGAACTGTATGTGAGAAATATATGTTTTTGCTTATTTTCTGATTTGATATCAGAGCTACACATTATCTAACTTTAGACTAAAGCTGAGTAATGATGCAAAATGCAGAATTTTGTTTAAACTTTTCTCTGTAAAAGAGGTGATAACATTTTTGACTGTTCTTACCAAATACAGTCCCCATTTTGTAAATTAAACCTGTAATTCTGCCATAATTTAAGTTACCCATAGACAGAAATACACGCAGGCATCTTATTTTATTGTGTTTTCAAATAATAGAATGTAATTTTACATATTTTGCATTATGAATGTATTTGGTTCATTTAGCAAAATACAAATTAAAAATCTAAAACACGAGCCCCATAGGTACAAACTTCTCACAACACATATCTCACATGAAAATACATACTGGCAGATAATTTGTTTAAAAGGAAAACTGTGAATACCAGGAGGCCAGACTGCTTACAAGAAAAAACTGGCTTTCTTTCTGACTTCTTCAGAGTTGTCAAAAGACCTCATTGCAAGGCTATATCTAGCCTAATACTTCTTGTCTACAGACATTGAGTCAGTGTGGGATTAAGTTTTGGGCCCATAAACTGTGAGCAATGCACACAGGTTTACAGACTATCTTCCTCTGCTCACCCCCTCTCTTTATACAAAGGTCTCATTGGATTAACATTTCAGAAATACGGGGGAAACTGCACACCAGTTTTTGTGCAAAAGTTAATGCATATACAGATTTACTTAACAGAGTGGCTTTACCAATTTTGCAAAGACATACAGGGCTCATATGAACACCAAGAGCAAACCAGTACAAGTACACCCAGACAGAAACACAGGAAGTTAAGTTAGACATAAACATCCACAGGAGTACAAAAATGCCACTTGTAGATATACAGGGTTTTATAACAATGATTTCAGAAAAATAATGAATTTACACAAATTAATTTAAAAACAGTTGCACCAAACCCTTAAATGAAGAACACTTAATATCTACAATAAGGAAGTTAGGTGCCTATGCTCTTTGAAAATCCCACGAGGCATCTAACTACATTTAAGCACCTAACTACATTTAAAAATCTGGCCCTAAGTCCCATTTTCAAACATTAATGAGACTGGGGCATTTAATATGCTACAGCAGCACACTGCAGTGCTGCAACTGTACCACTATAGGGCTTCAGTGTAGATATACACTACAGCGATGGGAGAGGTTTTTCCGTCACTGTAGTTAATCCACCTACCTGAGAGGCAGTAGCTAAGTTGACATAAGAATTCTTTTGTCAACCTAGTGCTGTCTACACCGGGGTTAGGGCAGCATAGCTACATCTCTCAGGGGTGTGAATTTTTCAAACCCTTCATAGATGTAGCTATGCTGATGTAAGTTTTCAGTGCAGACCAGCCCTTAGGCACCTAAGTCGTTTTTGAAAGTGACACTTACCCTTTAATATGTTATCTATTTGGAATATAGGAATATAGTGTTGTTTAATCTTCTCTGTATGTTTTAGAAGATAAATGAATGCCAGCAACTTCAGCGAGGAATGCGTCTTTGAGCAAGTTGATACCATAATGAAATATCTCCAGCTGGCGATCTACATACCTACTTTCATTCTTGGTTTGATTCTCAATTTGCTAGCCTTGTGGGTTTTCTGCTGCTTTTGGAAGAAATGGACAGAATCATCAATCTACATGATAAACCTTGCTCTTATGGATCTTCTTCTTCTTTTCTCTCTTCCTTTCAAGATGTACTACTCCATACAAGAGGGGCAGTGGGTCTTGTGCACATTTATGGAATCTCTCTATTTTGTCAATATGTATGGAAGTATTTTCCTCATTGCCTGTATTAGCTTGGACAGATATATTGCTATCAGGCACCCTTTAAAAGCTAGGCTTTTCCGATCACCTAGGAGGGCAGGCATGATATGCTGCTGCATTTGGGTTATAGTTTGGCTTGGCAGCATCCCCATACATAACTTTAAAAACAGTGACAAGGTCAGCTGCTTCCACAATATGTCAGAACAGACATGGAGCATGTCAGTCATCCTTTCTGTTGAAATCTTTGGATTTCTCATCCCATTTACTGTGATGGTTTATTGTTCTGTTAAGATCATCCAGACTCTTCTAAAATATAACAACCGACAAGAAAAGAAGGCTGAGCAAGTTACCAGTGTATGGATCATTGCAGCCAATCTCATCGTGTTCATGGTTTGCTTCACACCAGTCCATCTGGGGATCTTTCTACAGTTCCTGGTAAAGCGGAACATCATTGTGGACTGCAGTGTGAAACAAAGTATTAGCCTCTTCATTCAGCTGGCGATGTGTTTAGCCAATGTCAACTGCTGTCTGGATGCCATCTGTTACTACTTTGCTGCAAAAGAATTTCACAAGAAAATTTACTTCAGGGATTTAGCAAAACCATTTTCTGTCTCTCAGACTAGTGCTGGATGATTGAACTTCATGCTAGAGAATAATGTCGTTTCCTCAGATAAAGCTTGTCTAATAGATTTCTGACAAAACTTAAGTTTATTGCTTTAAAGTAAGATTACCCCAGTAATCTTGTATGTGTGCATGCATGTATTTGGGGGGAGTGACAGAATGTGGGCATGCATGCAAATGTGTGTTAGAGTGCATATGCACATAGAAAAATATTGTAAGCATTGTAAAACTGAACATCTTTCTTTTCTTTGAAACAAAACAAAAAGAAAATGTAAAAATAAAGAACAAAAACAAGATGGGAGAAATAAACTTGCTAAAGTAGAAGAATCCTTGTAGTACAAGTGTCCACTGAAATCACTCATTCACCCCAAATCTACCCTTTCTAAAATAAACAAAAACTGTTAGGGATGGATCAAAAGCAGAACTATTTATCTGAAGGTCTTCTCCATCTTTGGAGGTAACTGTGCACACAAATTAGGCATGCATTTTGAGTGTGCAGTTGTGCAATTGGCTTATTAAAAAACAACAACTTAAGAGTCCAGTCAAAATGTAGTCATCATGACCACTATAAGTTATCTGGTCCTGGCTTCCTATAGTGACGATTTTCAGAATATCCAACAGGACTAGGGTGACCAGATCACCCAAGTCAAATATCGGGACGCGGGGGGGTGGGGGGAGGGTGACGCATGGGGGGGGGGGCGTGCGGGGGGGGGGCCAAAAAAACCCCTTCCTCCGCAAGCGCTGGAGGGAGGCCCGGGAGACTCAGGGGAAGCGAGACTCAGGGGAAGCGCGGGGCCGGGGTGAGTAAGAGTCCGGCCTGGCCCCGAGCAGGCAGGACTCAGTTGGGTGGTAGGGAGAGGAAGGGGTCGGCCCACGGTGCCAGGCGGCGGCTGTTCTTCCCCCCGGGCAGCGGGACTCGGGAGCAGCTGCTGCTGCAGCTCCCACTGCCGCGGGGGAAGGAAGCGGCCATGGCGCTTGGCGGCTGCGGCTCTGGCGCCCCCGAACCCGGGCCTGCTGCGGGGACCCAGTAGCGCGCACGCTGCGCCCAGCCCAGCCCCTGGCCAGTCGCGTCTGGGCTGCTGCCCAGCTGGTGCTATCGTGCGGTAGGGTTACCATACGTCCGGATTTTCCCGGACATGTCCGGCTTTTGGGGGCTCAAATCCCCGTCCGGGGGGAAATCCCCAAAAGCCGGGCATGTCCGGGAATATCGGGAGGGCTCGGCCGGGGCCTCTTTGTCTGGGGTCGGCAGTGCGGGGCCGGGGCCGGTGCGGGGCCGGGGGCATGGTGCCGGGCCGGGAGCCGGGCCGGGCGCGCGGTGCCGGGCCGGTGTCCAGGGGCGCAGTGCCGGGCCGGGGGCCAGGCCGGGCCAGGGTCGCAGTGCCAGGCCGGGCTGGGCGCGAGGCCGGGGAGCCGGGCCCGCGGGGCCGGGAGCCGGGGGGCGGGGCCGGGAGCCGGTCCGGGGTCGCGGGGCCGGGAGCCGGTCCGGGGTCGCGGGGTCGCTGGGGTCGCGGGGCCGGGAGCCGGGGGGTGCGCCGGGCCGCCGGGGGGGTGCGCCGAGCCGCCGGGGGCCGGCAGTGCTGGGCGGGCCGGGGGTGGTCGGCCGGGGGCCGGGGCCGGCACCCCAGGGCCCGAGCCGACCCAGGCTGGAGCCGCCGGGGGGCCAGCCTGGGCCGCGCCTCCTCCCCCCACACCTCCCCTTACCTGCTTCAGGCTTCCCGCGAATCAAATGTTCGCGGGAAGCAGGGGAGGGGGCGGAGACTTTGGGGAGGGGGCGGAGTTGGGGCGGGGCTGGGGGCGGGGCCCCGTGGAGTGTCCTCCATTTGGAGGCACAAAATATGGTAACCCTATCGTGCGGCGGCCACGGAGTGGGGGCAGCAGGCCCCAGCCCCCCCGTCCCGCTCGGTCCCGCAGGGGAACGAACGGGGCTGGGCTGCCGATGCCTCCACCCCGGGGCCGCCGCGCGATAGCACCAGCTGGGCAGCAGCCCAGACACGACTGGCCAGGGGCTGGGCCCAGCGTGCGCGCTGCTGGGTCTCCGCAGCAGGCCCGGGGGGTTCGGGGGCGCCAGAGCCGCAGCCGCCGAGCGCCATGGCCGCTTCCTCCCCTGCGGCAGTGGGAGCTGCAGCAGCGGCTGCTCCTGAGTCCCGCTGCCCGGCGGGGAGAACAGCTGCCGCCTGGCCCCGTGGGCCGCCCCCCTCCTCTCCCTACCACCCAACTGAGTCCTGCCTGCTCGGGGCCAGGCCGGACTCTTACTCACCCCGGCCCCGCGCTTCCCCTGAGTTTCCCGGGCCTCCCTCCAGCGCTTGTGGAGGGAGGAGGAATGGTGAGCCCGGGGAAGAGGCGGGGATTCGTGGAGGGAGCCAATCGGGGGAGGAGGGGGTGGAGTCGGGGCCGGGGGGGGGGGGGGCGCGAGCACTTCCGGGCTCCAGGCTCTGGCGCATTTCCTTGTTTGTCCAGTGTCCCGACCGCACGTCGGTCGGGACGCGGGACAAACAAGGAAATATCGGGACAGTCCCGATAAAATCGGGACGTCTGGTCACCCTAAACAGGACCAACTCTAGTTTGGGATTTGTGAATGTTTCCTTATCAGAACTTTTCAAATCAGCATGGGATGTTTTTGCAATTATGGCATGAATTGTCCATGTGAAAAAATGAGACTAGTGCTCTTATTGACACACCATATAAAAGGAATTGTGGTGTAATCTAGCGTATTTATACTTAAGGCAAAGATATAGAACAATACATACAAGAAATTTGCTGCCTTCCTTTGCATTGTTTAACTTTGATAAGAATATTATAAAGGCATATGAATCATGCTGCTATAATCAAAGAGACTTTCAGTGTTTCAGTTATGGAATTTATTTTTCATGACCTTTTAACCCCATCATAACAATTTGCTCTTCCTGAGTATTCACATAAGAAGTTTCTAGTCCTTGGAGTAAATCAGTTTTTTTCAAATTTGAAAAGAAATTGATTTCCCTAAAAGGGCACAATTGTGCTGCTTTTAAAAGAAAATTGTATAGGCAGTTGATCAGTTGTATTGACTAACTGCATGCGTGCTGCAGCTGTGTATATTTATGCCTGTATCAGATGCATATATGTTTGACCTAAGATGTGTTAGCCAATACTAGGAGAATGACTATAACTAATAGGTACAAAGAGCTCTATTGCACACAAATGGCTCTATTGTAACTTGTAATTGGGGCAGACGGGAGAGCTTCTCTGCAGTGGTGGATCCCAGAGACAAAATGTGGCTTTCTTAGTGCTGCAGTTTCAGAAACTCATATTCTTGAGGATATTATGAGTCATTTCTGCCTGCATCAGCCATGTTACTTAGCAAATTGTCAGCTAAAGATTTTTGTGAGCAATAGGGTATTCTTATTTTTTTTTAATTAATACATATTTTTATTTTAATTATAGATTAGAAAACCATATCTTCTTTGAATTTCTTGGGATGACTCTCCAATGTCATAACACTTG
This sequence comes from Chrysemys picta bellii, assembly GCF_011386835.1. Classification (NCBI taxonomy): domain Eukaryota; kingdom Metazoa; phylum Chordata; order Testudines; family Emydidae; genus Chrysemys; species Chrysemys picta. The sequence goes on along the minus strand of NC_088799.1, from coordinate 28,630,510 downwards.
TGGGCTCATTTGCATCCTTCAGACTGAATTACTGCTTTCAATGCCTGTATTGGACATTTTCTTTTGAAAACAGTTATAAAAATTAGTCAAATTGCATTCTCCAGGATGATAATGGGGACTCACAATTGTGGCAGTAGAACACAATTGAATCGTCAGAAATAAACTCACAAGAAGGTAAGAAGAGGCCACCAACTCCACAAATTTCAGACAACTAAAAAAAGAATGGAAAATAATTTCTAACTCTATAATTTTCTTCACCCTATCCACTTTATTCCCTGAGAAATCCCATGAGTTCCATCACTCCTCTTTCATACTATGTAATTATCTGACAACTTATATTTAAATTTAAATAATTTAGCACTCTTTTAAAATAAAACATAACATTTTAAAAGTTACAGTCATAGAATAATATTGATCCTTCTTTAAAAAGTTTTGTTTATTTTGAAAATTAAATTGAGAACCATCCGTATGAAAATTCATTTATTTATTTTTTTGCTTCAAGAAGATCCTTCCTAAGTGTTGCTGATGTAAGTAGCAAAGATACTGGAGGCTCTTTGTAACTAGGAGCAGCAAAACTGAAGAAATCCAGTGTTTCTCAGGCTAAATAAATAAATAAAATCCTCTGGCAGTCATGAAGGACAATCTCTGACCCAAGGCCACTGATCAGAGCTACTGCATCTGGTGTCAGAGCCATTGCAGAAGGGTTCTGGTTAGTAAATTATTTTTTTTTACTTCTCACCAGAGTAGCAATACCTGTTAGGTTTAAGGGGGATAGGTGCACAGATTCAGCAGGCAAAGGAAGGAAATATTTGGTTGTTCTCACAGTTACAGGGAGAATCTTAATTTCCAGAGCCTGCCAACACCAGAAAGAGGACAGGCTGGACATCCATATATTCATACCACTGGCCAGAGAGTCCAGGTTGCACTCCGTCCCTCAAATGCAGATGGAAGTATGCATGAATTGCAGAAGTCCATAATCAGAGGAGCCTCTTGAGGAGATTAAGAGAACTCTATGTACAGATGTGCAAGGATTGTGGTTCTATCTGTAGTGAGAATTCAATTTAATTTTTAAAATTAAAAAAATTGTGGTCTACCTCAGAAAATTGGCAGTAAAAATAGCATCATGGGATTGTGTCTGAATGTTTTGCTGATCAGATTTGCTCTATTTATGAATAAAAATATAGTTTTCCTAATTGCTAGCTCTACAATTTCAGAGCAAGATCTGAAAGTCAGGCTGGGTTATTTCTTTGTTATTCTTGGTCATCACCAATAAGAAAGATTTTGCTGACCCAACATACTTTTATATAACTCCCTTGTCTTCAAATTATGTCTTCAGTCACACATGTAGATGAAAGCAGAATGTGGCCTGGATTTATTCAGAAATTCATAGCAGTGCTGAGTATTTATGACCAATAGGAGTTTAGAATAGTCAAATCTTTTCATCACTAACTTAAGCAGATCTGGTAGTAATATTCAGCAAAAAGATGCCATTTTTGCATCATCACTTTTCAGAGATGAACTGCACTTTTAGAAAAATAAAATCAAGATCAGTCTTTGTAGCTAAACTTTCAATTTTTTAGTTATTATTCTGAGTATAGCTTTCTTTAATATAAATTGTTGTTAATTGTTGAAAATCTTATGAAAAAATAAAATAGAGAAGCTCCAACCTCTGAAATCTACAACTACTATTTGTAAAGTTTTGTAGTTGTATGTGAGGTTTTTTTTCTTTTCTGCTTGAAGCCCAGACACACCATTTCCCATTTTGCAGACAGAGACAAACGGAACTGGCTGCCCACAGTAACCGTCTGAGATCAAGACTCAGAGGCAGACTAAAGTAGAAGAACACCTCTTTTGCTCAGCTCAGCAGTCTGAAAATTCATAAGAAACACTTTTGAATAAACTTTGACATTAAAAACAAAAAAACACATTGGTCTTTCTGAGTCAATGCTTTTTGCCATTTGAACTTTCTGGTTGCTCTGAGCAAAATGAGAAGAGCTTTCCCCTCTAATGTTTATTCCTAACACATTCTACCATATATAGTCACACTAGGAGCCTGAAATTCTTGCACAACAGAAACTCCCACTATGGTCCGTGCCAGCCGTATTAAGATGTTAATGAAGTATCATCCAGATGAAAAAATCAGGTGATGACAGAAAAAAAGTAAGGACCCATTTAAAATTTCACATTTTCAACTCTGCTTTCCTCTGCAATCTTGAATAAAAGTTGATTCAAATAACTAAACACTTTAATAACAGTCTGTATTTGATCTGAATTCTTTTGAACGAGATACTAGGTGCTTGTGTTCAGTTGGTTATCTGTCATGATCCAACCCCCCTCAAGTCCTTTTCAGTGTCACTGCATTCCAAGATACAGTCCCCCCATCTTGTAAGCGTGACCTACATTCTTTGTTCCTAGATGTATGATTGTAGCATTTGGCTGTAAAACATATGTTGTAAAAATGAGCCCACCTTTCTCAGTTTTCCAGATTGGTCCATCTCACTGACCTGTCCCCAGCATTATTTACCACTTCACCAGTTTGTTTCATCTACACATTTTACCAGCAATGATTTTATATTTTCTTCCAAGTCATTGATAAAGATATTGAATAGCATAGGATCAAGAACAGATCCCTGCGGGACCCCACTGGAAACACCCCGAATGGATGTTGAGTCCCCATTTACAATTACTTTTTGTGATCTATCAGTTAATCAGTTTTTAATCCATTTAAGATGGACCATATTGATTTTGTATGGTGCTAATTTTTTATATTATAATGTCATGTGGGAATAAGTCAAACGCCTTACATAGGTCTATTATATTAACACAGTTACCTTTATTAACCAAATTTGTGATCCTGACTACCTAATCTCCTCTCCACCCATGTGCCATTCAACTGAGACACTTTTGCTGACTACTGCTAGATTTGATAATCTGGTGGCAAGGTATTCTCAGTGGAGGTTCCCTGACTCTAGAACTCACTTCATCAACTGGTCAAATGAGCCAAAGACTATTGATCTTCAGAACACAGTGAAAGGACCATCTATTTTCTCAGGTATTTCTGTCTGAGGTTGCTTATTGTGTTGAAGATATATAGTTAATGGTGGATGACTTCCAATATTGACAGTAGTTAACAAGTATTTTTGTGATGGGTGCTTTTATAAGGTAAATAAATATGTATAATGAAAAGGGGCACTGTAGAGTACTTTAGGCCCAAACAAGGGTTTATTTTATGTGTAATGTTTTTATATTGCTACATTCCTCTCTTCTGTTCCTTAGGCATGCAAGTTACGTTAGCTTAATTCTTAAACTCCCTGCCCGATTCACCTCTGTATTCATGACGATATAACTGACTTAATTCCACTATGCCACCCATGTGGTGAAACAGTGCTTTAAGGGAGGCTCTAAGTTTGGGTCAAAGTGTTGGTGTCACTAGGCATCACCCTAGGTAACTCGGGGGGGTTGGAAGACCCGAGAGTCGATGAAGCCCCCCCGCTCTAGGACAAAGTGAATCAAAGCCCCTGCATGTTAAACTTTACTAACCTCACAGGCCAGCAGCTGGGAAGCAGTAGTGATAAGGGAAACCTACATGCTTCTAGCTAAAGGACAAGATTACTTGCAGAAAGAAACAGTGAGAACAAGCTGCACAGCCAAGGTCGTGTAATGTAACCAGAGGGAAAAAGGGGCAGAGGTGGGAATGGAGGAGGGGGGGAGAGAAAGGGCGGGGAAAGAAGGGAAAGGCTTAGCTGCAAAATGTATAAAGGATAAAGGCCGCTTATGTTGGTGTGCTTGATTTGAGACGTGCCTATCTCCTTGCTCCACTTTGAGATCTCAAATAAACTTTGTTTGCTTCTCCACCCTGGTGTGTTCATTGGCGCGAAGCACACCGGGCAACGGACCCCGCTGTTGCTGTCCTCGGGCACTCTGTGCCGGCAACAAAAGGATGGATATCTTTTCCCTACCTAGTAGCTTTCAAGCTGAAAGTTGCTGTTACAAAGAGAGGGCAGAAACCTTTCTGTTGTCTTTGCTCTTTACACAACAATATGAGGAAACCACAGGCACACAGATAGGTTCCAAATAACCCTGTTTATTAACTCTATACAAACATGCAAGGCCTAGTTATGTGTTTAAGTAATGTGCTCCTTGGCAACCTTCCAGTAACTTTTGAAATACAGAGTACAGTTAGTGCCAGTAGAAGGTTCACAGCTATTTAAAGGTATACTACCCTGTTCCTATAGGCTTCAGCCATTAGTGTGAGAACTGTGGGAAACCTCCCTTGGGGAAGGGAAATGTCACCATTACAGAAAACTTGAAAGCGGCTATTATAGAGTGAGGTGAAGAGAGGCTATTGTTACACAGAAAGGGAAAGTGGCCATTACAGTTTGCTGATGGCGTCTCCTAGAGCCCAAGGCCTGCAAGGTCACACTATTGCCAACTCTTGCCATTTTGGGTAGAGTGGTTGGATGTCAGAGCGTCTCAGAGCACTTCTGGCAAAGTTCAGCCACGCTAGAAGCTTGCTGAGTCTCTCCCCTCCACTGGCCACTCTCACAGGAGGGTTGGGGAGAGGAGTGAGTAAAGGGACCTGCAGCTCAGCACAATTTCACTCCTTCCTCCCTTCCTATGAGAAAAACTGACAGGCTGTCACCCCTGCAGCACCCAGCCTGGGGAGAGCCAGAGGGGGTGAAGCGCTTCTACTGGAGAAGCCCCTCCCAGCCTGGGAAAGTGGAGATGGGACCTTGCTGCGGACCCCAGGTCTGGGAGAGGGGGCTGGAGAACTCCAGAGGTGAGGCTGGGAGAAGGCTGAATTGAGGGGGGAGCAGAGGGGTCAGACCTGAGAGGGGGTGAAGTGATGGGAGCACAGAGAGGCTGAACTGAGTGGAATGGGAAGGGGGGGCAGCTGAACAGATGGGGGGGCAGGATTAATACACCTAACCAGCACACGTGGGACAGTGCGTAGATCTAATTAGAGCGGGCAAGGGCTCTTCAAGAATCAAAAGGGAAAGACCAAAAACACAACACAGGATTGTTGTATTAAAAACAAAAAAAACCTCATCACGTTTGGGCCAACGTTCATTCTGTGACATGCCACCAACTGTCTCAGCCCCTCGTGGCAGAGGAACGCGCCTAGCCAATGAATGGGTAGGGGGCAGAGCGCGAGAGGCTGGCCGCCAACCAATGGGGTGATACCGCGTGGAGACAGAAAGCGCGAGGCGAGGGGCAGCGGCGGTTAGCTGTTCACAGTTGGCGCGTCTAGCAGGCAGAGGCGGACGTAGACTCGCGATTTTGAGGCGTTCCCCCGTTCACGAGGCACCATGGTGGGGAGCGGGAGCCGCAGGGACGCGGGGTTTGAACTATAGGGTGCCGCTGGGGGAAGGAAACCAGGCAGCAGATTGGAGGGAGCTGCAGGCGGGGTTGAGGGGATGCACTGCGGTGAGGGAGCCGCGGCGGCCGTTAGGTAGAGCGAGAATGGGAAGGGGAGCAGCTTCCGCGGGCGTGAAGCGCTTGAGCGGAAAGTGAGGTGGAAATCGGGGGAACGTGGGCAGTCAGTGGAACTGTAGCAGCGTACGCAGCCGCGAGGGGAGTTTGTTGGCCTTTGGTGGTTGGCCCCTCGCCCAGGCAGAGGCGGACAGGGAGTCTGGGTTGTGTAGCGCGCTGCAGCGTGGTAAGGGAGGATTGAGGCCGAAGGGGAGCACATGGGGAGGCTGCGGAGGGGAAAGCGCGCGCGCGCGTGGATATTTGCGCGCCAACCATGCCCCAGTATTCTGTGCTTCGGGAAAGTGCCCCCTTTTCCCTATGTGGAAAGGAGCGCGCGCGCAGCCAATCGGGGGGTGGGAGTCTGTCCGGCAGCCAATGGAGTTGTACCACGTGTGGCCTAGAGGCGGTTGGCGGGCACAGTCCTGGAGCAGATTCGATCTTTTGAGATGGAGTTTTTCGCGCCATGGTGGGGAGCCATTAGGGCAGAGGTCGCGAGGACTTGAAGCTGGGCCAATGGTGTTGGAAAGGGGCCTGGAATAGAATAGTGAGGGGAGCATTTGAGCATGAAAGTTCTCGGGGAGATAAGGGATCTGGAGTGAATGAGGTGGCAACTGGGGTGAAATCAAGGAGAATTTGAAGAGACAAGGAAGCTATGGTGCGACCAGGTGGAGAAGAGGGGGTGCAGGCACAATGGAGCCCATTTTTTCTCCCTCCCCCAACCTATTTACTCCCTGATACAGGGTCCGGGGGCCATTTAGCTGATGGAGGAGGCTGATTTAAAGGTGCATGGGTGTGTGGTACAGAAGTGAGTTATGGGATGATAATTGTAGGATTAAAGGGTGCTCCTGAGCAGGTAAAGTGACATTCAGGGAGCTGAAGGATGACATTTCTAGATAGGCATCTGAAGAAGTGGGCTGTAGCCCACGAAAGCTTATGCTCTAATTAATTTGTTAGTCTCTAAGGTGCCACAAGTACTTCTGTTCTTATTTCTAGATAGAGTAAGAGAAGGAGATTTGCTGCCCGGTGGGGAGGGGGGAATATTGCTGAATAAGTAGTGGTAAACGTACTTGAGATCTGTTTAGATTCATCAGGGAAAGTTAAAGGCAGATTAGGAGATTTGGTTCTGGACCCTCAAAGGATCCAATAGTGGAGCCACAGAATAAAGAATTGCCAGGCAGATGACCAGAAGTAGATTTAGTGTTAGAGCACCTCACCCTCCCTGATTGAACTAACCTCGTTATCTCCATACTGATTTATACCTGCCTCTGGAAATTTCCCATTACTTGCATCTGAAGAAGTGAGGTTCTTACCCACGAAAGCTTATGCTCCCAATACTTCTGTTAGTATTAAAGGTGCCACAGGACCCTCTGTTGCTTTTTTGATTAAGCTAAGAAAGGATAACTTGTTGGGTAGATTCTGATACCCTTTATCTAATGCATCATTAGACAAGAGATTGGAGGTTTTGGGGATCATTAATATAGACATTTCTGCCCTGAGTATATAATATTATTCAATGAAAAATAACATGCAAATTAAAGAAAGGTGTAAAGGAAGCTAACAGGAACACTTATCAACGATAATATGTATGCAGCATGCTGGAAGGGAAAGATGAGATAATATAATACTTGTACAACTAATTTCATTCATAAGGGTTAAAACTGGAAGATGGAGGAAATTTTGCACAGTACTTTATTATTTAACCGTTGGAACAATTTACCAAGTTTCATGGTGGATTCTCCATCACTGACAATTTTAATATCAAGATTGGATGTTCTTTCTAAAATATATATTTTGGGAATTATTTTGGGGAAGGTCTTTAGCCTGTGCTGTACTGGAGGTCAGATTAGGTGATCACAGTGGTTCCTTCTGGGCCTAGAGTCTATGAAATGAATCTGTTTGTTCTCCGTTTTGTCCTCCTTTACAGCGTGAATGTATCTCTATCCATGTTGGTCAGGCTGGTGTTCAGATTGGTAATGCATGCTGGGAATTATATTGTCTTGAACATGGAATCCAGCCTGATGGTCAGATGCCCAGTGACAAAACCATTGGAGGTGGAGATGATTCATTCAATACTTTCTTCAGTGAGACAGGGGCTGGTAAACATGTGCCCAGAGCTGTATTTGTGGACCTCGAACCAACTGTGGTTGGTATGTATACAGTATGAAGTTAAGAGATCTCTTACTTAAGAATACTTCACTATAATTTGTTTTTCCATTTAGTTTTTCAAATGAAATGGGAACAGGCCACCTTTTAGATTGTGATAGTCTTAAATGGACACTGTAAACTTAAAAATACATTTCTGTCTACATATTTTTACTGTTAAGTTAATAAGACTATTGTATTTAAAGGAGGCTGAAATGTTTTCCCTTTTGTGTGGATAGCAAAGATAAGAAAACACATTTCAAAAAAAAAAAAAAGGAAAATAGAAAATCCACAAAATATTGGTTGGGGGTTCAGGGGCAGGTATTGTACTGGAAATTTTATTGACTGACCGTTAAAGTACTTCCAACTCATGTAGTAAAAAAAACATGTTTGAAATGCTGTTCTTCTGTATTTTTTAGAAACCATATGTCCTAAAATGCTTTTGCTGCAATGAGTGTTTGCAGTTTATTTTGTCTCAAACATAACTGGGAAGATACACAGTTGGTAAAGACCTTTCATGAATAAGGTCATTTGAAGTGCACTGGTGGCATATGAGGAGCATGTAAATGATATCTTGTTTATCTGAAGGTGATTACTACAGTGCAGTGGTCTCCAACCTTTTTACACCCAAGATCACTTTTTGAATTTAAGGGCAACCCAGGATCTGCCCCACCCCACTCACTCCATCCCCCACCCTCACTTACTTTCACCGGGCTGAGGTAGGGGTTTGGGAGGGGGTGCGGGCTCTGGGCTGAGGGGTTCGCAGTGTGGGAGGTGGCTCTGGGCTGAGCCTGGGGTAGGGGTGCAGGAGTGGGTGAGAGGTGCAAGCTCTGGAAGGGAGTTTGGGTGCGGGAGGGGGCTCCAGGCTGGGGCAGAGTGTTGGGGTGCAGGACGGGGTGCAGTGTGTGGGCTCAGAGTGAGTTTGGGTGCAGGAGGGAGTAAAGGGGGTTGGGCTGCGGGAGGTGGTACAGGGTGCTGGCTCTGGGAGGGGGGTCAGGGCTGGGACAAAGTGTTGGGGTGCAGGATGGGGTGGGGTGCTGGCTCTGGGAGGGGGTCAGGGCTGGGGTTTGGGGTGCATGAGGGGATATGGGGTGCTGGATCCAGGAGGGGGCTCAGGCCTGGTTTGGGGTACAGGCTCTGGGAGGGGGAACAGGGCTGGTTGGGGAGCGGCCTCCCACTGGGCAGCACTTACCTCCGGCAACTCCCAGTTGGTGGCGCAGCGTGGCTCCCGCTAAGGCAGGCTCCTTGCCTACCCTGGCCCCACCCCACTCTTGGGAAGGGGCCAACGCGCCGGGTGGCATGAGGCTCCTCGCGTGCTGCCCCTCTCTGCAAGCACCACCCCCGCAGCTCCCAGTGGCCACAGCTCCCAGTTCCTGGCCAATGGGAGCTGTAGGGACGGTGCTTGCAGGCAGGAGCAGTGTGTGGAGGGAGACCTCTCCAAACACGGTACCGTGCTGACCACTTCCGGGAGTGGCATGGGGCCAGGGCAGGCAGGGAGCCTGTCCTAGTGGCAGCCCAGCTTTGCCGGCGGAGATCGCGATTGACCGGTTGGTGACCGCTGCTATAGTGGCTAATGGACCAATTAGCAGACCAGATTGTAACTTGAAATAGAAACCGTTTGTATTTCTAACGCATGTTTCATTTGAGGATTTCAGGTAACTTTACCAAAGTGGGTAAGTAGTGTAATCTCCATTTTATAGAAGGCTTTCCATCTAAGGCAGGGGTGGGCAAACATTTTGGCCTGAGGGCCACATCTGGGAATAGAAATTTTGTGGTGGGCCATGAATGCTCACAAAATTGGGGTTGGGGTGTGGGAGGGGCTGAGGGCCCTGGGATGGGGCCAAAAATAATGAGTTCAGGGTGCAGGAGGGGGCGGGGGAGTGGGGTGTGGGGAGGGTAAGAGTTCCAGCTGTAGGTGCAGGCTCTGGGGTGGGATGTAGATGAGGAGTTTGGGTGTAGGAGGGGGCTCTGGGCAAGGACTGGGGGGTTTGGAGGGTGGGAGGGGGATCATGGTTGGGGTGTGGGAAGGGGTGTGGGCTCTGGGGTGGGGCTGAGGATGAGGTGTTTGGGGTGCAGGAGGATGCTGCAGGCTGGGATCGAGGGGTTTGGAGGGCAGGATGGGGATCGGGTGCAGGCTCCAGGCAGCGCTTACCTCAAGCGGCTCCCAGAAGCAGCAGCATGGCCCTGCTCCAGCTCCTCTGCATAGGGGCAGCCGGGGGGCTCCGCTTTGCACACTGCCCCCTCCCCAAGTGCCACCCCTGCAGCTCCCATTGGCCGCTGCTTCCAGGAGCCGCGTGGAGTGGCCCCCGAGCCTGCTCCCCAGCGGGAGCTCAAGGGCCAGATTAAAACGGCTGGCGGGCCGGATCCGGGCCATAGTTTTCCCACCCCTCATCTAAGGCATAGAAAGGGGAAGTGACTTGATTAGGGTCGGACACCGTTAATGGCTAAATAGGTAGAACTTGTGTGTCACAGGAATGTTAGGACCCAATGCCTTCAGCCTCCTGGGAAGCACATCCTCATCTGGGTTATTTCTCTTGAGCTTGGCTTCCTAATTTTTTTTTTTTTTTTTTTTTTTTCAATGAAAAAATATTTTTAAAGATCTTTATGGAACACATCCTTTGAAAAAACAGCTCCTTAGAGCTTTACTGATACAGGAAGCATTGATTTCCTTTTGAAATGTCACTGCTGTTGTTTCTCCTTGCCATAAGATGGAAATCACCACTTCTTAGCTCTTCCATGGTTCCCTACCCAGCATCAATGCAGTAGTGTTGTACTTAAAGTACTGCACAGGATCTTTTCAGGGGGAATAAGGCAGAACGCCACATTTATTAGTAATACATGTATTCATTAACACTGTATTATATGCATATAATATATTACACTTACACACACACACAAACACACTCCGTCTTGTTGTTACCAATTAGTTGCTCCCCTTAACTTCACTGGCCAGGTGAGTTAGATGGGGGAGGGGGTGGAGCCGGGCTTCTGCCGATCCGGATCGATGCTCCCATGTTGACAAGACGAGACCCGGGGTCCTCTGCAAGACACCTCACTTTTATAGCAGCTTCCCTCTCATGAAAATCTATACCGGATTCAAACTCTGTGTTTGTGTCCATTGGTCCTTTGTGCTGCTTTCTTTTGAGTGTTGTCCCAATGCTGCAAAGAGGGTGTTTCCAAAAGAAGGTGCTTGCTTCTAACCCCCGAGGCCCTCAGTATGTCTGCTTGTCTTTTATGAGCCCACTTGACACGTTTTATTGTCCTAGCCCCTCTCCAACAGTTGAGGCTGTCTGGAGGTGCTGCCTTCCATGCCTTGCTCATCCACACCTCATTCATTCAACTGGGCAATTGATTAAGAGTGTGGGGTGGGGGAGAGCTCTTGTTTTACTGCTAGCAAAAAGAATTTTTTCTTCTATCTTATTCTATTCTTAGGGGCTATAATATTATACCAAGGGCAATGCAAAGTTTCTAAATGAGGCTTTGATACAAAGTTCCATGAAAACAGAGGTCACACGTGGGTAGACCCACCACAAGGTTATATGAAGAGGCACAATGTAAAGTCATATGAAAATTATCAGAGATTGATCTACAGTAGTAATATGTTGCTTTTAAAATCAGACTGAAATATAGCATTGGGAGCTGTTATAGGAATCCCAGTTTGCCTTCCTCAGTTATGAAGATTAAGTACAGTGGCCCGGATGAGAGGCAGATGCACAAGTAGTGAGACAAGTATAGGAGCAAATATAATTACCAGTTTTGGATCCCCTTGCTTCTATGAATCTTCTAAGATTATCACTTAAAGAAGAAGAAATATAAAAATCTTCTTTTCCCCTTACCCAAATTACTTCCATCCTTTAAAATAATGTGATTTTTTTAAATTGTTTTACTGTTGTCACAGCATTGTATTTCCATGGTTTAATGTATATTTAACCGACTCAATCGCTTAGCATAACTATTGTCCTGCATGCTCTCTCAAACCATTACATACTGTTTGAGCCACTTACAAAGTAATAAAAAAACCTCCTATTCTTAAAACTCTTCAAACAAACTGAAGTAAAGTGTGAGATTTTTTTCTCATTAGAATATGGAGCTGTGTGTCTGAGTGGAAGTACAAAGTAGGTGTATCAGAGTTTGCAGTTGAGGAAAATTGGGCTTTGTATCTCCCATTCATGTTAATAGCATCTTTTTTTGTCCATTTGACATCTATGCTGAGCTGCAGGCAAAGTTCAACTCAGTCTCTATCAGCTTAGTCTCTAACAGCAATCTAAAGGCATGCGATGGCTCCAAGGGTAGGTCCCAGTTTTCCCTGGTGGTCATAGGGAACATCAGCCTCAACCAGCTCTTTGTAGGTACATCATTGTCTCCTGAGCAAAGGGACTGAAATTGTTAGGTCTTTACACAAGAGGTGTGTATGTATGTATGTGTTTATAGCAGGGGAGGCTCTTTATGTCCCCCCGTTCCCCTCCCCCGGTGCACCTACATAAATGTCAAGTAAGATGTAGTGCTGAGGTAGCATGCCAAAATTATCGATAGAGAATGGAACAGACCAAATTTACATCTGAATATTTTGTATTTTTGTAGATGAAGTACGTACAGGCACTTACAGGCAACTATTCCATCCTGAACAACTCATTACTGGGAAAGAGGATGCGGCTAATAATTATGCCAGAGGCCATTACACCATTGGAAAAGAGATTGTTGATCTAGTGCTAGATCGCATTCGCAAGCTGGTAGGAGTTCAAAGAGCAAGATCAGTATTTAAAATATTTGCATCAAATCTATCTCTTGCCATACATAATTGTGAAACTGAAGGTTATGTAAATACATACATAAAACTGAAGGTTCTGGTGTGTTTCTTGTACACCCAATGCTTTCTAGTTACAGAGTTTATGTTCTGTGATTCCTTTCTTTGACTCAAATTTTATTGGCTGAACATTTTTCATCAATATTACTTAGACACAGACAAATGGATATGAAATACAGTATTTTTTTTATGAGAACCCAGTAACATCTGTTAGTGATCTCTACTCTGAAATTTTTGCAGATGGTACTTGTACTCTGCTCCTGGCATCATGAATACTTTTAGGGTATAATTTTCAAAAGCATGTAAATGACTTAGGAACCCAAGTCCCATTTTCAAAAGAGAGAGAGTTTGTCATCTCTTTTGAAAATGGGACTTGGGTTCCTAAGTCATTCAGGTGCTTTTGAAAATTTTACCTGTAATTTTTTCCAGTGGTAAATAGATGCCCAATCCAATATGAGCCAAACATTGAACATAAATTCCCAGAACCTGAAAAGCTGTTGTGTGAAGTGATATTCTCAGCAAGGTGAGTTAACATTTCTTAAGCACAGTAAGCCAGCAATACAATTTCATTGCATTGATGTGCAGTCACAACTCTTTTGAATTGAACTGTCTTCCTATCACATGTCTTGCAATACAATTTCAACATATTAAAATCTTAGAACTACTTAAGAATGACTTAATTTAAAATCTAGGTATTTAAAAGTAGTTCTCTAATTTTAACTTACTGAAATTGTATTGCGAGGCATGCATATGAAGGCATGGTTCAATTCAAAATGAAAGTAATTGCATGAATGCTAAAACCAAGATTTTGCTAGGTGTGAATTTTTAAGCCAGTTTACAAACACTGTGACTGTTTTACAGTCTAACTGTAGCAATACTTTTATGTGCAACTGTAATAAAATAATCCTGCTCATATTTATATCAACTAGAGTTTTGCTTTTGACTATACTAGAAGTATATTTGCGCCCTAAAAATGCAGTTTGGTTTTGAAAAGTGATTCAAATTGACATAATAGGGTTCAAGTTTTTCTCAGCATGCATCTATATCAAATTTGCTTAATTTACATGTAAATAAAACACCTTTTTCTAACTACCAATTCTGCAGCTTCTGCCAGGACAGTTAAATTGGGTTCTTTGTTACTTATACATCAGCAAACCATCACAAAAAAAAGTCTATACTGGCTATCTTTTGCCCCATTTATACCTGTAAAATCCCTTTGTTTTCAGTAAAGCTGCACAAATAGAATAGAATCCATTTACACTCACACAGCTGTGGGCCATAATCTGTTTTTATTTACACTGGTGCTAATCTCAATCAAGTCCTTTGACCTCAATGACCGTTCCTTCCCACTTTTGTGTGGCCTTTTTTTTTTCTCTCCTTTAGGCTGATCTGTGCACAGGGCTGCAAGGATTCCTCATCTTCCATAGTTTTGGAGGAGGCACTGGCTCTGGATTTGCATCTCTACTCATGGAAAGGCTTTCTGTTGATTATGGCAAAAAGTCCAAACTAGAGTTTGCCATTTACCCAGCACCACAGGTTTCTACTGCTGTAGTGGAACCCTACAACTCCATACTAACTACGCACACAACATTGGAGCATTCTGACTGTGCCTTCATGGTAGACAATGAAGCCATTTATGACATATGTCGTCGCAATCTAGACATTGAGCGTCCTACTTATACCAACCTAAATCGACTCATTGGGCAAATTGTCTCATCCATCACAGCTTCACTGCGTTTTGATGGAGCCCTCAATGTAGATCTGACTGAGTTCCAGACCAATCTTGTCCCATACCCACGAATCCATTTCCCACTGGCAACATATGCGCCTGTCATCTCTGCTGAAAAAGCATACCATGAGCAATTGTCTGTGGCTGAAATTACCAATGCTTGTTTTGAGCCAGCCAACCAGATGGTAAAATGTGACCCTCGCCATGGCAAGTACATGGCCTGCTGTATGTTATACAGGGGTGATGTTGTTCCCAAAGATGTTAACGCAGCCATTGCCACTATCAAGACTAAGCGAACCATTCAGTTTGTGGATTGGTGTCCAACTGGATTCAAGGTATTTAGAAACTTGTCACATTGCTTAGTTTAGGAATTGTCAGTCAAACATTTGAAGGTAGTTTTCATACTATAATGCAGTAGTGTGCACATTGTTGTACTATTCTTATGTCAGGTTACATTTTAAATATGCATGAGTAAAGCCTGCAAAAATGAGTAGCTGCTTTCATTATTTAAATTTGTGATCAGAACTATATTTTTACAGGGTTTTTTTTTAAGTCATAACCTACTAATACTGTACTTATCTAAGTGGAATTACCTAGGAATGTGGCCATCTTTAATGCACTCAAGTGCATTTTCAACACAAATGCAAATTGCATAACTAAGCTAATTGGAGGGATTAACATTCTTAGATCCAAGTTTTTAAAGGAATATACAATAGAACAGGGGTTCTCAAACATTTTTGTTCTGAGTTTCTCTCTTTCTCCCCTCCCCCCTCGCCCCCGGCAATAAAAACTCCATGGCCCACCTGTGCCACAACAACTGCTTTTCTGCATACAAAAGCCAGGGCTGGTGTTAGGGGGTAGCAAGCAGGGCAGTTGCCTGGGGCCCCATACCACAGGGGCCCCCACAAAGCTACATTGCTTTGGCTTCAGCCTCGTGTTGTGGGGCTGAGGGCCCCAGGCAATGGGACTTCTGCTTTCTGCCCTGGGCCCCAGCGAGTCTAATTCTGGCCCTGCTTGGTGGACCCCCTGAAACCTGCTCAAGGCCCCCTAGGGGGCTCCAGACCCCTGGTTGAGAACCACTGCAATAGGAGAATGAGTGCCTGTATATTTTGTACCAGTGAATGCAAATACAGGATTTTGATCCACTTTTCTTTTTCACAGGGGTTTAAAAACTTTGCCATTCAAGGTATTAAGAACTGTAAATTAACCAGTACCAGCTGAACAAGTAACATCGCCTGCCCCTCACATACTACTTACTCTAAATAATGCTTCAGAAACACTTTGTCTATTGCCATAAACCAGAAGTGTCTTTTTAGTGGATTACTGGTACACACTTCCCGATGATTATGGCGGCTGACTTCATCCTCCTGATAGTGCACAAATTACTTAAGTACACTGTGGCCTGGCTATTGCTATTAGGCCAAGATTTCCTGACCCCCCCATTCCTCCAAAAATTGGGCTTCTAAATCTATATTTTTGGTTCCTAAATACATGTAGTGTGTCAGCACTCTGAAAAATCAGAACAACGCTCATTAAATTAATTAAGAACTGCTTGGTACTCAGGATTTTTGAAAATCAGGTCATTTATTTATTCAGGTGCCTGGATGGTGATGTAGCCTAATAAAAGTATGGCTATTAATAAAAATCTTGCTCTGAGAATTTATCTACTTTAACATTTCAACTATCAAAGAGATTTAAAAAAAAATGTCTTTAGGGGAAGCAGATTATGAAATTGTAACATGGTTCCTTACGCAGGTCAGCATCAGGTTCTCAAGCCATGTCTTGGTTTACTCCCTTACCCATGTCAGCTCGCTAGTGGTTCACACCCAGCACCTGGTGGATGAATATTTAGCTGTCAAGCCAAATCAAGTGTCCATGCATTGCAGGGCACGGAAGACCAAATACAAAAAGAGCCTTCAGCCCTTTTCAGGGTTCAATAGTGTCTCAGTCCACCCGACTTCAGAAGTCTCCTTGGTCCTCCCCAGCCTCTGTTAGTAGTCTTCCCCACAGGGTCTGCCCTGGTGTCCTCTCCAAAACCCTGCAAATAGAACCTGGCATTTGAAAAGGAAGGTATTCTTTCTGGCTTATGCAGCATCACCTATAGAAAAGAGTCTGCTGACCAAACTACCCTTACTCGACCTTGACCCAACCCCGTTTTCCTCAGTGGTGTTACACACATGTAATAGAAATTTGGCCCTGTAATTGGGGTTTAGTTGATTCCGTTGATGAAGCACAAAACAGTATAAACTAGCTTTTTCACTCATCGCTGTGCTAACACTGCAGGCTAATCAGTAAACAGTAGTGACATCTTATAGTTATCACAGAGTAAGAAGATAGACTGAGTTCTCAAAAGAACCCTACTGGTTAAATTCATTTACTCTTAGCATTAAATAAGAGTCAAATGGTGTGACCCTTACTCAGCATGAACAAGGGGGGGCAGAATCAGGGCTGTGGACAAAATTAGGTATTATGCTAAAAATACACATACAGGTTGTCAGAAGCTGAGAAGTTATTTGTGATGACATTGTTGCCAACTGAAAATGAGGTTGTGTTTAGTGTTTTTCTTAAAACTTCAGCTGCTGAAATCATGATATTGCATGAGAATTTCAACTTTCATTTTAAAAAAATGTCTAGCCCTTATGGTTTCAGAGACTAGCTCAAAAATATGAAGCAAGTGCACACTAAAGTCTCAAAACAGGAGGCAGATAAAAATAACTCAACAGTTTGATTTTTTTTTTTTTTTTAAGCCAATGCCATGATTTTCAGGAGCTGGATTTAGGATTTTTGAACATTTAGAGTTGGCAATATTGTACCAGCATAGAGAATGGTAATCCCTCTTGCACAGTATTGTCAGCATGTCTTAGTTTGCTAAATAAACTATGAGAAAAATAGACGAAATGGACACTTTGAAATACTAATTTAAGGTTGCTGTTTTTTTCCCTCAAAGGTGGGCATTAACTACCAACCTCCCACTGTAGTGCCAGGAGGCGACTTGGCCAAGGTGCAGCGTGCTGTGTGTATGTTGAGTAATACAACTGCTATTGCAGAAGCCTGGGCTCGTCTTGACCATAAATTTGATTTGATGTATGCTAAGCGTGCCTTTGTACACTGGTATGTTGGAGAAGGGATGGAGGAAGGAGAATTTTCTGAAGCCCGGGAAGATTTGGCTGCGCTTGAGAAAGATTATGAAGAAGTGGGTGTAGATTCTGTGGAAGCAGAAGCTGAAGAAGGGGAGGAATATTAAAAGATAGACTAAGTCAGAAAATGTTTATTTCAACAGTTTGTTTTTTTTTAATTCAGTTCACTTGTTTGGTTTTCAAATAAAAGTTTAAATGTTATAACAGTATTTTTGTTTGTTATTTACAAAAAAAATTACAAAGCAGGAGTATTTTTAGGCTAAACAATTAAGTAATAAGTGTATTTGTCAAGCAACAAGAAAAGGATGTGGCCTGATGATAGCATGGGGTTTTGTGCTAACCAAAATGTAAATAAGCTATAAGGTACATCGAAATGGTGGTTTTTCATGCCCATTGCTGCTTCTGAAATAAAACCCTATGCATTTACAAACCTCAAAAGATGCAATTTAGCAACAGCGGATACCCAGCAGAGTGACTGCTAGACCTGCAGGCCCTGGCTATCACATTTCAAACATCTGAGGGGGGTTGAGTGGAGAGAGAGAGATTTATTTTATCATTATCATTATTATTATTTTTACAGGGAAGAGGCCCTGTTTCATGTAGAAAGGAGTGTGTGGGGCGGGGGGCATATTGTGGATCACCACTACTATCCTCTTTTCCTTATGCTGCCTTGGTTCAAGTTGTCCCTAGCTTTGTCTGAACCAGTTTACTCATTTTTCACAAGCACCAAATATCTTGACAGAGGAAGACATGGAAGTATCATAAAAAGAAGAGTGTGGGCCAGACTATGGGTGTACAAGAACTTCCGCCCCCAGCTCCCTTGTTCTCTTTGAGCAGAAGCCAGCTGTAGATGCAGTCTCTGCTGGTGTCCCTTGGAATGCAGATTATTCCAAGGGAACAGGGAGTGTACTGTCCCACTTCCTGTCTGTACACCTTGCCAGTTGCAGAGGGAAATGCATGCTACCTCAAGGATTTTTTTTGTTTAAGGTTCATTCCCTTTGAGCCTAATATCTGGGCACTCCAGAAGGCAGTATGTCGCCCTGAGGCACAATACCTGCTGGGGCTAAGAATTGAGCTATTGTGCAAGTTAAAGGCTTAGATATTAAAAACTTGGAAGTTGAGAATGGTGAACAATAAGGCAGAATCTCTCTGGCCTGAGGTGGCATAGGATTCTGTTTCAAATAAATGGGAGATGGCCTTCCTCCCTCAACTAAGCAAACCTACACTGGTGGCTTATGACCAGACCATTCTCCTTCAGCCATGGTATATTTGTCCATCTTTCCTCTTAAATCCTCCTAACTCACTGAACCCTGCACCTGATGTTGGAAATGGGAGGGAATCATTCAAAGCGAGAAGTCATCAATACAGTTGTCTCCAAAGGGGTATTCTAAAAATGTGTGCACAGAAATGTGTACGTGGAGCCATTTCTCACATATTCCTCCCAAGGCCCAAATTATAGAAGTTCATTTCTATTGGTGGATATAAACAAAGTAATTACATAGCTAGGTATTTAGTGGGTAATATGTTCAGGGATACAAGTATGGAACATGGTCCTGTTATGCATGAACACCATGATAACATAAGTAGGTGTTTGTTACTTTGGTTACATATAGAACATCATGGGCTGGATTGTGACGAGCTGTATAGATGTGCATTGGGAAAGAGGATGCAAGAGGCCTTCCCTCACTTGCACTCGTTGGGGACAGGAAGAATCTCAGTACTTGCGTTCCCAGAGTAGAAAGAGTTTGGAACTCCAATGCCATTATAAACCCTCTCCTGTGTAGTATACGACAGTAACTCCCCACTTAACGTCCTCTCTCTTAATGTTGTTTCAATCTTAGATCCCTGCTCAATTACAGAAAATGCTCCATTTAATGTTGTGAAATGCTTCGCTATAATGTCGTTTGGCTGCCTGCTTTGTCCATAGCTGGCAGCCCCCCATCAGCTCTCCTATGCCCCCCCCCTGCACAGTGCCTCCAGCCTGCCGGCAGACCCCACAGATCAGCGCCTTCCCCCTCCTCTTGCCTGCGGCAATCAGCTGGCTTGCAGCATTCAGGAGGGAGGGGGGAGGAGCGAGGCTCCCTCTTCCTCCCCTGCCTCCTGAACGCTGCACAGGCTCCCTCTTCCTCCCCTGCCTCCTGAACGCTGCAAACCAGCTGATTGTAGGGTTACCATACGTCCGGATTTTCCCAGACATGTCCGGCTTTTTGGGCTCCAAATCCCCATCCGGGGGGAAATCCCAAAAAGCCGGACATGTCCGGGAAAATCGGGACATGGGGGCCGGCGGTGCCGGGCCGGGGGCCGGTGGTCAGCCGGGCCGGGGGCTCGGGGGCTGGCGGCTCGGGGGTCGGCCGGGCCGGGCCGGGGGCTTGGAAGCCGGCAGTCGGCCGGGCCGGAGGCCGGCGGGGCCGGGCCGGGGGCTCGGGGGCCGGCGGTCGGCCGGGCCGGGGGCTCGGGGGCTGGCCGGGCCGGCGGTCGGCTGGGCCGGGGGCTCAGGGGCCGGCGGGGCCGGGCCGGCGGTCGGCGGGGCCCAGCCGGGGGTGCTCGGCCGGGGGCCCGGGGCCCGGCGGTGCTGGGCGGGCTGGGGGTGCTCGGCCGGGGACCGGCAGTACTGGGCGGGCTGACCCAGGCTGGAGACGCCGGGGGGGGGGGCCAGACTGGGCCGCGTCTCCTCCCCCCACACCCCCCTTACCTGCTTCAGGCTTCCCGCGAATCAAATATGGAAGCAGGGGAGGGTCGGAGTTGGGGTGGGGACTTTGGGGAAGGGGTGGGGACTTTGGGGAAGGGGCAGAGTTGGGGGCGGGGCGGGGCCCCGTGGAGTGTCCTCCTTTTGGAGGCTTAAAATATGGTAACCCTAGCTGATTGCTGCAGGCAGGAGGGAGGGTGGAGCATGTATGCCGAGTCCTTGCTCCTCCCTCCTGCCCCCTGAACGTTGCAAGCCAGCTGATTGCCGGAGCAAGGAGTGAGGACACAGTGCATCTTTCCCCTCCATCCCCTGCCTCCTGCCCACGGCAATCAGCTGGTTTGCGGTGTTCAGGAGGCAGGGGAGGGAGGGAGAGCCTGCACGCCATGTCCTTGCTCCTGCCTCCTGAACGCTGCAAGCCAGCTGATTTCTGCGGACAGGAGGCGGGGAGGGAGGAGCGAGGATGCAGCACGCGGAATAAAGGGGAAGGATGGGGGGGGAAGAAGAGGCGGGTTAAGGGTGGGGGTTTGGGGGAAGGGGGAGCATGGGCGGGCCGAGGGTTGAGCCCCCCGCCCCTGGTGCTTGCAGAGTAGGGGAAGCTGCTGCTGCGCAACGTGCATCTCCTAGCTTACAGCACCTTCAGCCTCCTTGCCTTCCTCATTGTCTCCAGTGCCAGTGGGCTGTGCCTGTGTGGGGTAAGGTTGAGGCACCTCTCAACTATAGTACTGTATTGTATGGCCAAAAAAACCCCCTCCATTTACATTAATTCTTATGGGGAAATTGGATTCGCTTAACATCATTTCACTTAAAGTTGCATTTTTCAGGAATATAACAATGTTAAGTGAGGAGTTACTGTACCTTAGTGTTGGTTCCCCAAAAAACTGGGAAAGGCTTCTATAGGTGTTCTGTGATCAGAACTACATTGGCACTCCATTGAGATGAACAGGCATTGTCTGCACATTTCAGAGCATTACATCCTCTGATCCACCCCACATGCCCCTGATCTGCACAAATTTGCATAATTTGCAACATAGGTATTTTAGAAACCCCATTTTTCCTGTGTAATGGGAATTCACAGAAGAATCAGAAATGTACATAGGTGGTTAAAAGACCACTGACTAGTATTGTATGCAAGTAAATAAGTA